>NC_138374.1:127703662-127905024 GCF_054177405.1 Leptonychotes weddellii
CTCATGGTGGTTCTCCTTCCCTAACTGAACCCTGCTACAGAAAAGCATTCTTAAATCTCCTTTAATCCAGTATTTCTGAAACACGAGTAATGTATAAACTCTTAAAAACAAACTTGCAGTTTCCTATTGTTGACAAATTCTTTTTATTATGACCGAACCATATACAAATATTGATCAAACATGTACAAATACTAATATATAACTCTAAACTAAAATAAACTTTAAGTGTTACATATAAATAAAACTAAAAACCAATGAAATTGAAATCAGTTACATTAATGTAACGTGCCCAGCAATGTCATTTTGCTGAAATGAAGTCACGAACGAACCTTCAGTCCAGGTGCTTTTCAAATCTCCGGACTGTACCACCGGCTGCCGTGGGATGATATAGTATTTGTGACCCCTTCTTGTACTCAGATTATTACAAAGCCTTCTTTTCTACAGTTTTCTGGGATGTCATACGCCTGTCACTTGGCGCAAACACATCACCCGGTGATAAATGTAAACTCGAGACTCAGGAGTAAATAAGAAGTTAACTTTGCCACTGTCCGGGCCTCCCGCCTCCATCCTTCCCTCTCCCTCCCCTTCCTCCCCGAGGACACCATCCTGTCTGGGCTTAGCCAGATTCCAGTTAAATCAGTCCTCCCCAAGAGAACAAGGCTTTCAGCCTCCTCCAGACAAGACCTTCCGGCCAAGGGAGAGCTGCTGCTTTATTGAAGGTGAGAGCAACAGAGCCAACTCTACCGTAGGTTGGAAAATTCCAGTGAAAGGGGCAAGGATGTTTTCTCTGCTGCTTCAGAATAACCCAGAATAACTCGTCTCATTGCCACTGCTACACAGCTTTCATCTGGAAAGGTCATCCTGGAAGGCCTAACCCTGGCAGAGTCCAGGACCACACTAAGAACGAAAACTTAGTGTGAATGGGCATGCAAACTTCAGCACCAGCCCCCGCCCCCTCGCCTGCCTGGAAAGCCACGACACGCCCAAGGGCGTACCAGCCACACGGAGGCGTGTGAGACTAGAACTTCAAAGTTGTATCTAACCTCCAGGCGCCACTGGATTCATATAATTCTAGCGGAGACTCTCGCAAAGACTCAGACACACAGCACATTTGTGATAATGGCTATTGCTAAAGGCCGGTTTATTGGTTGCATTTCTCTCTGTGACATGGGATTAGAATCTGTGCTTAGACCTAAAAATCGTTGCTTCCTTTGTCTCCCGTGGTCCGAATGATCATCGGTGAACCAGTGAAACAGCTTATGGGACACTGCCATCTCCCAAGACAAAATTCTAAATAAGAGCTAATCTGCTCGGGTAACGTAATGGATGGCAGACTCATCGTGAATTTTTTAACAAAAATTAGAATGGGAGGAGGACGGCACCCAATCTTGGTGGCAACCAGGCCACTCCCCATCCCCACCCTGACCGCCAATCTTCTAGCCTCTCTCTCAGACACAGGAAGTCGCTGGGCTGGGACGTCCAGAGCTGCATTGTTAGCTGCTCAAAACAAACATGCATGGCTGTTTCCCTGGAAAATCCACCGCCACTCCAGGGATGTCCAGGCACCTTTTCCAAGACTTGTCCTCACCGTGGGAAGTTACTGGACTTGAACAAGATGAAACGAAACACAAAAAAAGGAGGACGATTACAATCATCATGACAGCCGCTGTTCCCTGGGCCTTCTCCTGGGCCAGATAAGGACCCCACCGTCTCCTATCTAATATTCACAGAAACCCTTTGTTTTTCAAAGAGGAAGCTAGAGCTTAGGAAGGTGAAGAACGTCGCCTGCCCGCCTACATAGGTAAATGAAGAAGCTGGCCCCGCCTGACCCCAAAGCCCAGCCCTTGACCACTACCGCACCATTCTGCACTTAGCAAGACTTCACTTGGCACCATTCCTCTTAGAATGCAATGTGAGCTAGACTAGCAGAGAGACAGACACGAAGTAGTATGAGACCAGGATCAGGGAATCTGGAAGGCTTCTCAGAGAAGCGACGTCTGGCATCAAAGAACGAGGGGCAGCGGGCATCGAGGACCAACTGCTGAGGAAGGCTGGAAGGAAGCCAGGGCAGGTGCTTTTCTGTGCTCTTTAAGTCCCACAGTAAACCTGGGCGATGGGCAATATCAGGCCCATTTTACAGAGGAGAAAACCAAGACCCTTTGGGAGGGTTAACTGATCTGTTGAAGACCTCAGCTTGTAAATCACAAGCACCAAAGCCCTCTGCTTTACTGCGGATGGTCAAGCTAGCAAGCTGGCCACTTGATGCATAACACTCTTCTATCGTTCTTAGAAGTTGCCAGGTTTTGCAGAGCATTTGATGATTTTTGGCCTCTAGGTGAACAAAGGGGAGTTTGTTTTCAGGTGCCTTTTCTTTTCATTCTTTAGCCTCTCCTGCCCTCCTGTGGTTATATAGAGTTATAGCCGCCTGGGCTTTCAACTCACACATCACAGTGAACACCGCTCTAATAATGAAGGGGGGGCAGGGGTATAGTAAATATTTGTATACAAAGAGGTAGTGCATATCTGTTTAGGAAGCCCAGCTCGAGGGGAACTTAATGTCAAGGGAGATCATGGAAACTCAGGAACGAAACAGTGGGAAAAGGATTGCTCTAGACAAAGCTATTTCAAGTTCTGGACCCCCACTGACTTGTCTACCTCGCTACAGTTTTGCCAGTTAGAAACAATGTCTTCAGTCAGTGGTGAAACAGACAACAGCCTGTCCCCAGAGAGGAGACATCTGCACGAACCCGCATGTGAGAACCAGACCTCGTCCTTGGTCTCAAGTATTTGAGAAATGCCTGCAAACAGCAGTAACTCCTAGTTTTGCGTTTCATTCTGAAGAATGCTTGCCAATTTCAGATGAGCGCCAGTGTGAAATGGGCATGGCCCCATCCCAGCAGAGGAGAATATGACACGCAGCTAACAGAGAGCATTCCATTATTCAAGACAAAAGCCCTTTTATTGCCAGGAAAAATGGCCAACCCTCACCGCTCTTAGAAAAGACGGTAGGAAACAGGAATTAGAGCACACAGTGAACAATTTAAATCAGAGGCAAGGAAGACATTTCCAAAGGAAATGCAAATGTCAGTGTAGTATGTTGCAAAGAAAACTGAACTCAAAATCTAGAGGGCTGGATGTTAGTTCTCACTCTGCCACAAACCAGCAGGGTGACCTTGGAAGAGTCGTGTCCCTGGAGGGTTCCCAGTCCCCTCCTCTGCAAAGAGAATGTCACACGCAGCAATCTCTGTCCATTCAAGCCTAAATGTCCATAAGCCTAAGATTCTATGATGCTTCCCTTTGGAGACCGTCAAAGGGAGGCAGGCAGTGGGGGCGGGGAGGAGAGAAATATTTTGAACTGTTTCCATTGGTTTGGACACAGATGTACTTGCCACCAAGGGAATGACTACAATGACCTTTTCAGATGACCTTCTATTCCAAAATCGAGGGAATTTAGGGATGCTTCTCAAAATAGAAGCATTCTACCTGATGAATAAAATGCTAGCATCTCAAGATTTTAAATCTTAATGGTCCCCTAATGCAACCCCCTGACCGATGTTTGAATCCTACCACTAGTATTCAGGCTCCTTCTTAAATACTTCTAATGCCAAGGAACTGGTTCTTTCCAAGGCAATTCAAGCAGTCTTTGAAAAGCTGGTCTTTAGAGGGGACTTCTGCATCCTTAGCTGAAGTCTGTCTCACCATAGCTGCTAATCATTGGTCCGAGCTTTGTCCTTGGAGTCAGAGAGAAAAAAACCTAATTCTTCTTTCTCTTAATAGTCATTCAAAGATTTAAAGGCATTTTAAAAAGTTACCATCTGTGTAACCTTGGGCAAGAACTTATGCTTTCCTGTGTCTTCTTTTTCTCATCATAAAGCAGGGGTTAAATGAGTTAATATGTGTGAAATATGGCTTCACAAAGGAGAATTAGTCAATCACCTCCTTCACTGTATATGTTATGCCTTTATTAATAAACCCTTAAGAATTCATTAGGTTTTTTAGTGTCCACAGGTACACTAAAGAAGGTACAATGAACTTCCTATCAATTAAACCAACTATCACCTAAAATCTTTAAACCACTTTTACACTTTACCCATATTATACTTGGCCAGAAGGGGCTCTACAAAAGATGTTTTCAACAAGGTAAATATGAAAGAATACCTTACGTATTTCAACGTACTGAGAGGTTTTGACAACTGGGGTAAATGGTTGGGGTTGAATTGGTGATATGTAAATAGAAACCTAAGCAAACAAAAAAAAGAAAGAAAGAAAGAAAACCCCAATTTCATTAAATCTAGGAAAAACAAAACATTGTGCAAGAAAGGAAAATTATTTGTATCCACTACCATTATAAGACCAGTCGCTCTGTTTTGCATTTCTTTTGTAACCAGTGTATTGAGGAATTGCAATTTCAAATCAGTGGGAAACAAACAAAAACTTTTTTAATCCCTGGTTTTATTCACACTCTGTCAAATTTTTCTTCCCTGCTTGATAATAAATCGTTTCACACCTCGGGCAGGCCCCATAACTTCCCAGTTATTTGCAGTCATTAAAACTCAGTCCCATCCTGTAACAAGTCTGGGCTCATATCTGATTCTAAACTTGCCCTCTCCCTCATTGCAAGTCAGACCTGCAGTGTGAGCGACTGGAGGGGGAAGGAAGACATGGTTTTATGGCCACACCTCCTCCATGCTCAGACTCCAGATCCCTTGGGGAAGGGAGGCGGGGGCGGGGCATCGGTAAAAGACAAACACTTCCTTACTTCATCGGAGTCCCTGCAATCCTCTCTCTGGCCAATCCTGACTGGCCAGTAAGGCGAGGCGTGTGGGGCAAGTGCCCAAAGTGGACTCTTCTATGGAGTTCATGAGTATATGGACTGGAGGATACAAGAGGCTCCTCCTCACTATACGGGTTATACCACATGGATCCCCTGATGTGGGGGCCCTGTTCAGCTCCATCTCTCCTATCTTCCCACATCCTGTCATTAGAGGTCCATCCAACCACTTTGGCCCATGGGGTCCCCGCATCATGTGGGGTAGCCCACTTATGTGGCATCTCAGCAAAAGGGCTCACCTCCCACCGAGTACACTCAATCCACTAGAGACCCAAGGCCCCCCCCTCAGGCCAGTCAGTGGTTGGCAGGCCAGGACCTTGCTGCGGCCCCCTTCTCAGCCCTGCAGGCTCCCTCCCTGCTGCTTCCCCCTTTCTCAGGTACTCAGGGGCCGATCAGGCAGTCTGATGGCCAGGGTGTGAGAGGCCAGTCTCCCTGCCTTGCAGTAAGCACAGCCCAGCTTTACAAATGATTGTCTGAGGGCTCCTTTCATGTGGTGGGAGGGAAGGAAAAGCACCCTTATGCTCCCTCCGGGGAGGTAGCAATCCCCTTTTACAATGAACACCACACTCCCACAAGGCTAATGACTAAAAAGTCCCTGTCTCTGGGCACAGCATCCGCCTTCCTACCCTCTCCTCCTATGTAGAAGGGGTGGCAGTGATAGCCGAGAGGTTCTACCACCTCCTAGGAGGCCCTGGAGGGAGGTGCCTGCCTGCTTCCCTCTCTCTGCCTCTTCTTTAAAAAGTAGGAGTCTTTGAGCCTCTTACTTTCAGACTGGGGTTTTAGTCACAATTCTGGGACAGCAGATGTTCCTATATCTGTCTCCCCAATTAAACTGTGTGCTCCTTAAAGACAGAGGCCATGTCTAATCCCTCGGTGTATCCCAGCCCCTAGCACGGCACCGGGCATGCAACAGGCCCTCTGTAAGTATGGATTGAATGAAGTGGGATCGAAAGAATAATTAATGGTTGGATGGATAAATAGACAAATGACAGATTGATAGATGACAGATAATGGATGGATGGATAGATAGATAGATAGATAGATAGATAGATAGATAGATAGATATAAAGACAATAGGACTCTTTCCAGCTCCCACTGATAGTCACAAGAATAAACCACCACTGGTCTTGTGTGTTCATCTCAGCCTGAGACAACACAGACACGACAGTGAGAACTTCATTGAAAAACCCCCTGCAACTGATTGTTTCAGGCTCTCTTTTCATCCTCTTACATCCTCTTCTTCCTTTCTCTCAGGCTTTATTAACCTCAGATACAAGGATATTTGCACTATACTAGGAAGAAGAAAAAACAAAATACTCTCCTTTTCTCATCTAAAATATCTGAATGAGAAATGTGTTACATATCCCTGGTGTTTTTAAGAACCAAGACTCATCCAGAAAGTCTCAAAAAACGTCCAGCATGCTGGGATGGTATAAAATAACCCTTAAGTAACTGTCAGAATTTCACCTTAGAAATGCTTCCTAGAACCTGGAGAGGGAGGAAACAGAAAGCCTGGCCTGCCCATGGCTAGGGCTTCTCATTTATTTCTTCCTGAAGACCCACCTTCCCAGGAACATAATCCATCCAGAGCTGTGAAGAAGGATCAGAAATCAAGAAACACGGGATCCACCCCTGACCCTCCCACCAACTCTCTTTGGTTTCCTCATCTGTGAAATGAGGAACTTGAACCTTATGAATCTTAAGAAGCTGTCCACCTTTGGGGCGCCTGTGTGGCTCAGTTAGTTAAGCATCAGGTCATGATCTCAGGATCCTGGGATCGAGCCCCACATCAGGCTCCCTGTTCAGCGGGGACTCTGCTTCTCCCTCTCCACCCTACTCCTGCTCTGTCTCTTACTCTCTCTCTCAAATAAAATAAATAAAAGCTTTGGGAAAAAAAAAAAAAAGCTGTCCACCTTTAAAATTTAAACTCTATTTAAGAGCCATGAAAAATCTGACAACAATAGAAGCTCTTCCCAAAAGAGAAGGAAATTTCCAACCCGTGTGGTAGGCTGAATAATAGCACCCTCCCAAAGATGTCCATGCCCTACCCCCTGGATCTTGTGCATATGTTACATGAGCCCTTTGAAGCAGAGAGATGTTCTCGGCTGAGAGGTGGCAGAAGGAGAAGTCAGGGAGATTTTAAAAGGTGAGGGGGGGCTCCACCCACTGCTGAGCCACATGGAAAGCATGAGGAGTCGTGCTGGCAGCCCCTAAGAGCACACGGAACAGCCAGTGAGGAAACAGGGGCCCCAGTCCTACAACCACAAGGAACTGAATTGGGTCAGCAACCTGAATGAGCCTGGAGGCAGATTCATTCTAAAAGTCTCCAAAAGAGGAACGCAGCCGGGCCAACATGTTAGTGCTTTTATCTTATTGACAACCTTCATGCCACTCTCTTTAAGAAACATCTAGCGTTTTATTACAACTTCCTCTGACCGAAGAATTGGGCCTCAATTGCCGATTACATGACATGACCCCTTCCCAAGTACAGTGCTTATTCCTTTCAGGCCAATGACCATGTGCCCATCACTGTGCTAAGTGCTAGATCTGTATTCTTCAAACTGTGGATCACAACCCACTGATGAGCTGTAAAATTAATTTAGTGGGTCCTGACCAGAAATTTAAAAAAAAATATGAAATAGCATAGAACAGATAATATCAGTGTATCACACATAGGAAGGATAACTATTATTTCATGAAGTCCTGTTAATGTGATGTGTCTTTCTGCATGTATGTAGGTATGCCAACCAGTAAAGCAAAAAAATAAATAAATAAAATGTATTTCCTACTGCAGATTATGGTTGAAAAAATTGACAGTGCTTTCGATCTATCTTATCACTTAATCCTGACAACTCCATATCGGGTAGGTAGGGTTATATTCTCAGTTTGAAGATAAGAAAACAGACTACGGGGGGAAAAAAAAAAAAGCTTGAGCAACATGCTCAGGATCCAAGAGCTAATAAAGTAGTAGATTTGGGATTCAAATCTAGATCTGTTGATTCAAGTCCATGCTCTTAACCATATACTGCCTCTCTTTAACAGGACCAAGAAACAAAACTAGAGGTCTTGTTCAAAGCTATGTTCACACCTGTTGACAAACGGCCTACTACAAAGGGAATATACATAAGTATCCTAGACTAAGCACCCGCTTGCACAGATCAGCTTTGCTTTCCACCCTTGAAATCATTCCGCATAAATCAGATTTGGGATGAAGACTGGCTCATAATATTTACAGAAATTGGATGCCTGCCGTGTTCAAAATGTGCACTCACAGATCCCCTGAACTCACCCACACATGCAGCGGTGGACATGGAGACACGCACTCCAAAAGCCTTCATGGTGTCTTTCGTAAATCGTACACATCCTTAGAAATAGCACAGAATTCTCTAACATCATCCTCTCTGCCCTACACTTCCGCGTCTGTCTCCCCAGTTTGCTTCTGGAGATCTGACTTCAGGAGAGTACTGTGGAGCAAACCCAACACATAAAACCATCAAGCCATACTTGGATTTCTTCCTCATAATTTCTAGTATAGGCATTAGAAATATAGGTAGAAAACTATTTTAAAGAAATGTGATTCCTTTTTCCTGATATTATCTTCTTATCTCTCCTCCTTTTTTTGTGGAGAGAAACATAACTACATAGGGACATACTACAAAGAAATTTCTGAGCATCGTTTGAAATTATCCAGTCTCAACTGGGAAATGATACGGATTGCCATAGGAGTAAAAACAATTCAGGGCACCTGGGTGGCTCAGTCAGTTAAGCATCTGCCTTTGGCTCAGGTCATGATCTCAGGGTCCTGGGATCGAGCCCTGCATCGGGCTCCTTGCTTCTCCCTCTCCTTCTCACCCTCAACCCCCACTCTCTCTCAAATAGATAAAAATTTTGTAAAAAGTAAAACCAATTCTTCTCTCTGTGCTGTGTGGCAGGTTGAATGGCTTATTGGCTTTTCAAGTGCTTTTGCAGATCTGACCCAGGTAGATAAAAGTGACTATAAGTAGGATTCCCTTTATACTCCAACATGAGTTGTGCCACTTCTCCAGGATTAAAGAAAAAAAAATGACAAACTTACCGTGCACCCAGGGCTCGGATCAAGGTGACCAGCCAAACAACCTCACCCCTCCAATAACAAGTGAAAACTTGCACAGGAATAAAAACAGATCGACTCAGAGCACAGCATTTGGCACTTGAGTTCTCCAGATGTAAAAGGAGTAGACAGTGTTCCTTTAAATTACATTATGTTAAATGAGCCCCCGATTCCTCCAAATCTTCCCACGGATGGGTCGCAGGGGACGACCAAGCCCCTTTTATATAAACTGAGGATGTCTTCATTCACAGCCAGAGACAAAGTCTTCATTCCCCACCGCAGAACCAAAGAGCCTCACTGACTATAGACAGGGTTCCCTGTCTGAAGGCCAAAATTCACCACCTCCCCTGTCCCCAAAGAGCCTCAGAACTGCAGCTAATGAGGTCGCCATCAAAAACATCCAAAAAGTCATTACAAGTCCTCATGGGCTTCTCCCCTGAGTCGAGTGTAGTAGTCCTAACGCAGAAGGCCCCACGAATGCCAAGTTGAGCAAAGAGGATTCTTTCTGGGCCTCGGAGCTTTCAATCACAATCCCTGAGTGGCCTGGTAACGATCTGGAGTTACCGTCAAGCAATTGGGGTTCCATCACTTTGACGGGCACGAGTTAGATTATGTGGCCAAGGAATAAATCAATCAAATCTGATGTTCAAAATGGATCAGTCAGTTCAACCAACCCAGCATGAGCCGGTTGAGAGCAAAGACACATCCTTGGTGGGATTCAGAAGGATAATAAATTCCTCAGGTATGGGACAAAAACTGTTTCTGATGCAAAACTAATGGAAGAGTTCTGGTAGCCAGACAGCCCGTAACCACCAACCTCAAGACCAGCAATCACTCCAGCTGCTGTTGCCTGGGGATTCCTCGGGCTCTGCATTTAGGGAGCTGCCACCCCTAATGTACTGACCGTCCTCTGACCTCACCCTCAGGCTGCCTGGACCACTTCCTTTGCTAAAAATGCCCCAGAACCGTCCTCACTGCAGAAAAAGCAGCACAGCTGTGGCCAGTGTTGATGTTGCTAAAGAAGCCAGCAAATCTGGTCACCCAAGATTCTGGTCCAGCCACGCAAGGAACTGGGAGGTCCTTCTGCCCCTGGAAAGCCTTTCTGGGCATCTAGTCCTAAGGGACATGGGAATCTGCCGTGGGGCCTTCGTGGGGGGCCATCCAACCTCTTGGTAGCAACAAATCTCAAAAAAGGAGAAACAAAATGTAAATACATCTAGGGTTCATCCCGCTGACTCTCAGCCTGCTTCTCTCCACCAGCTCCCTCCTGCCACGTGCAAATAAAAACCAGAAGCACGGGCTTTCTTAAAGAAAGAGCGAGAGCTCCAGTCTTACCCATCACCTATCATCTTAACACTACCCTAATTCTTCCCGAAATGAAGCATGACAGTTGAATCTGCCAGCAACTTTACCCTCCCCTGAACTTTGGCAGCATGGAAAGAGCACCACTTTCCCACTGATTTGAGGGTCACGATTTGAATAATTACTCTAGATAATCACCACAAATAAACTTTCTCTCTATAATAGTAGCTATTCCCCTTCTGGCTTTAATGTGATTCACCTTCGTCCAAATAAACATCATTTCCCAATGCCTGGAAAGTTCCAATCTTGTTCCAAATTTACATATTACTTTTCCATTATTTCAGGGCAGCAATAATAATAATGCTAACAGTTACAACATCTTCCTTCTCCTGGAAGAATCCTGGCCACTTCTTGCACTTTTCTGGTCTGGAATTCTCTTATGGGCTTATTTTTTCTTTCTCCTCCTCCTCCTTAGTGGAAAATGTTACTTCTAGCTGCTGGATTTAATTTAATTTAATTTAATTACAGCATTTTCCACACATGCCCACAGGCTCTTGGTAATAGTTGCATTTTTAATAAATCTAATATATAATAATGACTTTGTTTTTAATTTTCCACTGAGAGTTGGATCCTAGGTTGAATACAGAGCTCCAGACAGGGGCGTCTGGTTCACTCCATGTGATTGGGTTTCAGGGAACCGAGGGGCTCCTAATTGGAAAATGGCTGGGCCTTCACCCTCTATCCCCACACACCTGTGTTTAATGTCCTCCGCAAACATCCCATAGGATGTGAAATGACCAGTCGTTTCAGTCAAAATGATCAAATAGGTTGTGCAGGCATCCCTCAGGCTGGACGATGAAAGGCAAAGAGAGGTGTGTAAGACAGTCCCTGGCCAAGACCATTACGCACAATGATTTTGTGAGCAGCACTCCTCGATGGAAGCCTTTACTGAGGGACCTGCTGCTCTCCACCTGTGGCCACATCACCGGGCCAATTCAGAGATGTCATAAGCCAACCAAAAGATGACTCCTATGACCATTGATCTCTCCTTTACAAAGACCACTCTAACCATTGTCAATGTTCATTGACTGGCTGCTTTATGACTGGTGGTCCATGCTCAGTTAATTCAACTATATGGTAAATTAACAAAGCTTAGGGTTTTTCTTTCCTTGTCCTCCTCCCCTATCCCAAGTGCGCAGCAGAGAGCACAACACCCCAATATGTTCTCGATAATTTGGGGGTCACCTTTATTGGATGCTTACCATGCCTTGGACACCATTCTAAGCATGTTACCCATACTACTTCGTACAAGCTTCTCATGCTATTGTCCCCATTCTGTAGATGAGGAAATGGAGACCTCCAGAGTCTAGACAGCTTGCTCAAGGTCACCCTGCTAGTCAGTGGCAGAACCTTCCAACTGCAGCGTCTAAGCTGGTCACCACCAGGCTGCGCTTACCAACTGAAGCCCAGTACAGCAAAATCTGTAGCAAAACATTCGGAAAGTCCTCCACTTGCTTAATAAATCGGGCACCCGGGGCGCCTGGGTGGCTCAGTAGTTAAGCGTCTGCCTTCGGCTCGGGTCATGATCCCAGGGTCCTGGGATCGAGCCCCGCATTGGGCTCCCTGCTCTGCAGGAAGCCTGCTTCTCCTTCTCCCACTCCCCCTGCTTGTGTTCCCTCTCTCGCTGTGTCTCTCTCTGTCAAATAAATAAATAAATAAAATAAATCGGGCACCGTCTTGAGGTCAAGCATCACAGACCAGTGCTCTCCTAGCCAGCAAATGAGACCTGCCCACAGAAAACGTCGCTGTGGATTCCAAGCAGCTCTGAGGAAACTGGACAAACAGGACACACCAGAGCTTCAAAATGAAACAGCAAAACCTGCTACAGTCCTTCTCACGTGTCCATTGCAGGGGGCAGTCTTCAAAAAGATGGTGTGGGGGGGACGTTCCCCCATGCGCCCCAGCAGCCTTCCACGTATCCGCTAGACCATGCAGGCGAAGGCTTGAAGCACAGATCACCCAAGTCATCTCAAAATGTCTCCTGCCTCTCCCAGAACGCAAGCGCATGGGAGGCCCTTGGGCCATTGCCAGCTCACCTCCCTGCCTCCCCTGGGAGGCTGTCACGACACAGCTCAGCATCGCCTCCCAGGTTCCGATGAGGTATGGAGTCCTTGGCATGCCTCCCCCACAGCAGAAATGCAAAATACAGATCTCCGCAGCTGCCATTTAGGATGGGCTCTTCGACAATGGGGAATCCATGAGTCGTGGTGCGGAGATCCAGCCCCTTTGTGTTGCCCCCTCCGGTGTGAGGGATAAGGACCCCAGGGAGCTGCACACCTGTTGCCCCTTTTGTCGTATATGTACCTAATAAATGGTCTGAGTCTGAAGGTGGCTTGTTTCATCTCTACCAGGCTAATCAGTCCGGCCTTGGCCTTACATTGTGTCTCGTGTGTGTGTGACAAACTGTCCCATCAAACTGCTCACTTATTCAGACAATGTAATGAAAATGAACCAGAGAGAATGGGTTTAAATAAGAAAACTCTCATTTCAATGGACAGTGTAAACTGATACCCCCCAAATTAATACACATATATATCAAACACACACACATTTCTATAAAAAACATCCCTGAGAGAAATAAAAAAGTTGCTAATCTAGGAAATTTGCCTCTATTTGCCTTTTGTTGAGCAGGCTAGTGGTGATTTCGGGGGGGAAATGCAAATGCATTCAGTTTAACAAAATTAATATTTATTTTCTATAAGCAAGCTCAGTAGAATTCTCAGTGGGCACATATTTCCACATCAGACCTTAAAATTAATTATCAATTCTGACCTTCAGAATCTGTGTGAATCCAAATGCTAAGATGTGTCTGAGGATGGATCCCATTTACTCATCAGGTCTCATATGGGCCATAACAATAAAAAGAAGGCAGGGAACTCCCTGTTATATGGCAGGATTTGAGAATGAACTGTTCTGGCTAATAAATACAAAGATTGCCAATTTTCAAATAGTTATGTTCAAAGAATTATGTGGAAAAAGGATTAACATTAAAAGTACCATGAACTTATTTTAAACCACTTTTGATGATTCAAGAGACACAAGACAAAGGAAATGAATAATTATTAAGTGATCCAATTACCAAAGAATACAGGAAAAACAACAACAACAAAAAAAAAAGTAGAGACAATCCCTGTCCTAAGGACCCAGACACTCTGTTGGAGACAAGATGTTCCTTAATCGCACTAGAAAACAAGGCAACAGCATCAAGAGCCTCAGACTGCCCTCTGGGAAAACCCATTCTCCTATGTCAGATTTGCAAGGGGCAGTGGAAGATCACCCGCTGAAGGAATGACAGCCACATTTTTACTTTTTAACTTTTTTCAAGTGCCGTCCCATTTCACTAAATGGATCAGCTGTTATAAATCCCAGGTATAATTGTCTTCATGGACAGCGTATACAAAGGAAAGCTAAATCACTCCCTTCTGCAAAATATAAATGTGTCCGACACACCTAATCTCACTGGTACACTCACACACAAAAGGTTACTACAAAGTCATCAACCTTTCCAGTTGGACTCCTTAACTCTGTTTTATTAAGAATGATGTCATGCACTACTCCTTAGTTTCTTAAAAAAAAAAAAAAAATTCTACACTTCTTTCCCCATAGAAGCATCTAACCATAAAGATCGTCTTCAGACTGCAGCCATTTGAAACTCATCCAGGAGGTTTCAAATACATGAGGGGGACAGCCAGAGAGGGGAGGAGGGACACAGAGGCTAATGACAGTAGTTCTCGTTAGGAAGCCTTTCCGTCTAAAGGCACTCTGGCCAACTCTTTTTTTTTTTTTTTTTTAAGATTTTATTTATTTATTTGACACAGAGAGAGATAGCTAGAGCAGGAACACAAGCAGGGGGAGTGGGAGAGGGAGAAGCAGGCTTCCCGCCAAGCAGGGAGCCCGATGTGGGACTCGATCACAGGACCCTGGCATCATGACCTGAGCCGAAGGCAGATGCTTAACGACTGAGCCACCCAGGCGCCCACTCTGGCCAACTCTTAACAAACATCTCAGGTTATCTCATTTCACAACCAGTTCAAGGCATAGAGTTCATGTCCATGTAAGGATTGGGAAGCTAGGCTGGACGGTGGAGTAACTGACCAAGAACACAATGGAACGTTCACACGGTGGCCGATGTCTCTTGGCCTGACCCCAGCTGCTGTGCACCAGTACCCAGAGCCCAGCGAGCAGTTTGGGGACTGCAGATGGTGCCAGGGTCTTCAGGCAGGCGGTCACCACCTCTGAGCTCATAACTCTCACGGCGGGACAAGGAGGCCTGAGGTGCGGAGAAACCAGCAACAGGGAGACCTATAAGAGGCAGGCGGCTACAAAGGACCAGCCTGTTTCTCCCTCCCACGCAAGCATGAACACTTTAAGGACAGATGTCCTGTCTACTTATTTATCGTCCCCCAAGTCCCTGGGATGCTGCTCAGGGCACAGGAGGCTTGAAAAAAAACTTTGTCAAACTGACCTTCATCATTCTTTCTGCTCATAGGACAGGTTTATTGAAGGAGTTGGAACACGATCGGATGTAACCAAAGCACGGGTTTATCCACTTCCCTATTGCCTCCAGAAACTGGCCCTATAACCAAGTCCTTTCTTTGCCCCCAGATGACACCTTGGGGAGATCCCACAGCTTTCCCAAGCACTCTTAGAAAATATAACGTGTAACTGATAAGCACCCAACCCCTGTCCAGGTTAAAATTACATCCAAATTCCTATGCAGTGGGAAACTTGTCCCCCTCCTCATGGCCCCCCAGCTCAGGCATAATCACTGAGGCCATCGGGGAGGAGGAGGTGCTTTCCAGTGTTGATCTACCTCCTCCCCAATCAGGTACCTGCTGTTCCTCTAGTATCGGGCCCAGGAAGAAGCGAGAAGGGTACAAAACAGTCACATTTGACGAGCACAGTTATATATTTGGCATCCAGCATGCTCTTTTTCATAGATTTTTGTGTGTTCTTTATTTTTTTTTAAGATTTTATTTATTAATTGTGAGAGAGAGAGAAATCGCAAGCAAATACACAGGCAAGGGGAGGGGCAGAGAATCCTGAGCACACTCCACCCTGAGCACAGAGCCCAACGTGGGGCTTGATCTCACGACCTTGAGATCATGACCTGAGTGGAAACCAAGAGTCAGATGCTTAACCAACTGAGCCACCCAGATGCCCATTTATGGGTTCTTTAAAGGCCTCTCCTTAATAAGGGCCATGCTTCTCCTCCTGCTGTCCCCTTAGGACACTTCCACAGGTATGGGGTTGCTAGCACTCAACCCCTCTGTGCAGTTCCCATGCCTCAGCAGGAGGCTCTCCTGGGAGGGATACCTATAGAAAAAGTCCCTTGCATTGACTCCACACTGAGCCCCAGAAAACCTGCCCATTTTCCCAATGTTTATGCAAACAGAAGCTATTCCCAGCACATCTCTGTCTCCCACCAAGCAGGCGCAGATCCAGCCTCAGCCTGCTGACTTCTGACTTCCCCAGGAGAGGTATTAACCTTGCCTTTCATTTTCTGTTGTCTGATGCTTGGACATCTGAGCACTTCCTGACCCTTGAGAGACTGCACCTCCTAGGGCTAGCCAGTTCCTAGAGATCATAAACAATTTACCTGAGAGGGCACCTGTCACATGCAAACCAACGCATCTAGAGCCGACATCCCCACACACCTCCTCTATCGGGCCCTTTTCCTCCAGACCACTGCCCTAATCACTCCAGGACCAGGTACCAATCAAGTAGGGACAGTCCCCATGCTCAGAGCCCACTAAAATGATTCATACAGGCTAATTCCAAATCTGCTTCCTCTGCGTCACCATTCCTTCCTGCAGAAACCATAATAAAGCCTCTTACCCGAGGTTTGTCCCTCTGCCCATTGACTGTCCTGGTGCTTAGCTATGTGCACCCACCCCCATGGTGTGGCATGCCCCGTCCCTCTTGGGAACTGCGAGTAACAACCTATCCTTTTAATGACAGGAGTCATTAAATACCATCTGTCGCAGGGTTGTCAGGGAGATGCTGGGGGGTTCCAAGGCACTCAGTTGGCAATCAGAGCGTCATGCTTTGAGGGTTGGGGTACTCGGACTGAGAGATCGGAATGCCATTCCAGAGGAGGAGCTACAAACATGCCTTAACTCGAGCCCATTTCTACCCCTGCTGATGAATTACTTGAGAGTTCTTGGTTTTCTCTTCTTGTCCTTCTTCCCTCCCCTCTATCCTTCCATGGATGTCAGGAGTCTCCTGATCTATTGGCCTTACTATACCTCACATTTTCTATTAGTACCCTACATTTTACACAGGAGGGCATCAAACACCAGACCTTACATTTCCCAAGCTCCTGGGAACATTTACTCGACCCTCTGAGGCTGTGTGCTCCGCTGCCATTGTAGGGACTCACGTTCCACCCATGCCGCTGGAGAGGAGTCGGGATAGGCAACAACCCTCATCAGAGGAATCCATGCCCTCAGTCTCTCTGAACAACCTCCAACATCTTTCATAACCTTGAGGTAAGTGATGAGTGAAAGGGAACAGAACTGTGTTGACAGTCCTTCACACGTTCCATGTGGGTGGTATGCCACCTACGAAACCGTTATCAGCTCTGGGCATCGGCTAAACAAGACACAGAAAGAGTCCCATTTTAATATCCCCTCACATAGTCCTGCTGGATCCATGGGTCTCTCCATGGAGACTTGGGAGAGTCACGAAGTTGTCGAAGTTGTGTCTAGAAGGAGCTTCAGTCAGCAGCTACAAACTCACTCTCATTTCACACATGAAGACACTGAAGCCTTCAATAAGTGAAGCTTTTTGTTCCAAAGCCCTATAGGAAATCAGAGAGAAGAAAGCAAAAAGAACAAAAAAGATAGGGGCACCTGGGTGGTACAGTCGGTTGAGCGTCCAACTCTTGATTTCGGCTCAGGTCATGATCTCAGGGTCGGGACATCGAGCCCCACATCGGACTCCATGCTCAGTACAGAGTCTGCTTAAGACTCTCTCTTTCTCCCTCCCTCTCATAAATTATCAAATATTTTTTTTAAAAAGCGGCGGGGAGAAAGATAAATAAAACCAAAGCAAAACAAAAGAATTCAATGGCAGCAATAATAAAAAATCTCACCTAAAAGGTGGTCAGTTGCCAATGTATCAAGGTAGACGTCAGCTTCACTGAGGAGGGACCCAGTTTCTGTGTTCCAACACACCCCCGTGCACATGTCACTGTGATCCTGTGTTGTCACTATTCCTTGCTCCTTGTCTTCTCCCCAGACCCTGAGCCCCTTGAGGACAAGATAGGACTTGGCTTCAAAAATCCATCAAAAATTACTTCCACAGTCAAGAGCTTGGAATAAAAAATATGAATAAGGTGTGGTTCCTGCCCTCAAAGAGCTTACAATCTAATTTCAGCAGGTGGAGGATGGGGGGGTGCTGAAAATAAACAGATAATTTCATACAGCAAAGGTAATCACTGCAGGTGGTCCAAGATCATATAAAAGAATAAGAGGATAGCCAAACAGGCAGGGTAGGTCTTCCTGCAGAATGACAGCTTTGTCTTGAAGGATGAAGGGGAATTTACATGTCACACTTGGAAGGAAGGAATGACAGAAGGGTGCTTGCTGCAGGAGGCAGGGCCTGAGCCTAAGGTCATGCTATGTGCCCAGAAGCACCTATCATCTGGTCTCCTGGAGAGTCTAGTTCAAGGCCAGGAGCAATGGGAACCAGGCTAAGAGGCAGCTGGGTAGAGGAAGGGAGTGGTGGGCCACGTGAAAGAGCTTCAATTTACTTAAACTGAAGTTCATGGAGAGTCACTGAAAGGTCAGGATGTGATGGGGAGATTTGTAGGTGCTCAGAGAGAGAGCGGCAGGAATAGGGACTTGAAGAGAGTGCTACAAATTGGAACACGCCTGTTCAAGTGTAGAGTCCAGACAAGCTATGCTTTTCCAAATGTATCAAGTCAAATTCCCATTCTCTGTCCCACTTCATTTAGCTCCATGGATTCTAGAACCTGCAAAACCGACTTGACCTGTCAGGCTTAAATTAAGGCAATCTCTGACGAATCAGGCCAATTGGTTACCCTAGCAACGTTACTTATGTTGAGAGTATTGCAACCAAGTGTTGTACGTGAGCCTCCTGAAGGCTCCAAAACATAACCAGGAAGGAGAACTCTTTACTGAATGGAGATCTTGGCGAATCCTTTCTGTGCTGTTTTCTATGTGGTGAAAAATAAAAGGTTTTTAATTACTTGCTAACTATAGTGTCTCCTCCTCTAAAATATTATGAAGGTTTAATCCAGGAAGTTCAAGCTGGCCTACATTGATTTCATTACATTCCATAGGAACGGATTTAGGGAATAATTGTACTCAGTGGTAGAAATGAAAAAAGTGTGCAGGCCCGAAAATTCAAACCCCATCGGCCAAAAGGCAATTGGCTTACAGTATGCAAATATCTTAGCAGGCATCCCCATGGAAATCGTTTTCCCTTCTCCACTCTGAATTAGTCCTTTGGAGCTTTAAAACTTAAAATCAGAAGTTTCCTTTCACCAAGGGTCAGCCCTGGAAAATTGCTCCCTACCCCACCAAACATAGTCCCTTTTGGGATTCCCAAGCTGAAGTTGATTTCCTGAATTTACCAAATGCTTATTCTCATTACTGTTTTACGTCCTCTAATTGAGGAAATTCTCTCTTTCCAAAGGCGTAACTATTTCCAACAAGATCCCCCTGTTTCTCTGCAAAAAGCATGCCGGGAGAATTACTGTTATACATTTCAATACTTTCTTCTTTCTGCCAGCCAAAAGAAGGAACTTCACCAACAGCATCCCCTCCCTCGATCAAGATTTATTTATTTCCACATCGTCACAGGAACCAACAGAGAATAACCTGCTGATTCCCTTGGAGCAAGAGGCTTGCAAGCCAAAGTTTTAAATTACAGCTATTTATTCCTTCTTCCATCTATTATAAGATATCTCTGCAATAATCCCTATCTCCTCACCCACCCAAGTAAAAAAATTCACTTAGGGCCGAGGGTTGGGGGTGGAGGGGTGGGCAGGGTGGGGTAAGCCATTGTAAAGGAATGCCAAATAACCAAAGCAGTGTATCTAAAGTGAGGAGATGCTTCTGGACTGGTGTCATAACTACAGCTATTATTATCTTATTAGATCCATATAGAAAACACCATGCTTAAACAAAAGAAAAGCTCAGCGTTAAGACGACTTCCCCACGGTTACACAGCAAAAAGTAGCAAATTATGGAGCTGCAGGCTTGCAGTCTTGAAGCTGCTGACTCCACACCCACTGTTCTTTCCAGTGTGTCTGCCATACTAGAGAGGAAGTGAACATCTCCCGTACTAAGATCTGATGGGACCCATGGCTGCATTACAACAATGTATGGCTTTCAAGAGTTAACAAATGGCATAGATACAGAGAGAAGGGCACCCTTGTGCACTGTTGTTGGATTGTAGATTTCCACTATGGAGGATCCTGAAAAAATTAAAAATAGAACTACCATATGACCCAGCCATTCCACTTCTGGAAACATATCCAAAGGAAATTAAAACACTAACTCGAAAAGCTATCTGCATCCCCATGTTCATAGTGGCATTATTTACAGTAGTTAAGACATGGAAACAATCTAAGTATCCATTGAGAGATGAATGGATAAGGAAGTTGTGGTGTATATATACGAGGGGATATTTTTCAGCTACAAAAAATGAGGAAACCCTACCATTTGCAACAACATGGATGGACCTTGAAGGCATTCTGCTAAGTGAAATCAGACAGACAGAGAAAGACAAATACTCTACGATCTCGCTTCTATGGGGAATCTAAAAAAAATAAGACAAAACTCATAGAAAAAGAAATCAGCCTTGTGGTTACTGGGGGGGGGGTGTGGGAGGAGGATAATGGGAGGAAGGTGATCAAAAGGTATAAACTTTCAGTTATAAGATAAATCAGCACTAGGGATGGAATGTACAACATGATGACCACAGCTAGGGGGACACCAACGTATGGTACATGGGAAGTTGTAAAGAGAGTAAATCCTAAGAGTTCTCATCACGAGGAGAATAAATTCTTTTAATTTTCTTCTTCCTTTCTTTGTATTGTACCTATAGGAGATGATGGATGTCAACTAAATCTGTTGCAATAATCATTTCACAATATATGTAAGTCAAACCATCACGCTGTATGCCTTAAACTTATATAGTGATGTATGTCGATCATTTCTCAATAAAACTGAAAAAAAGATACAGTCCTTAATAATCAGTGCTATTAAAATTATATAAACCCAGATTTATAAAAACCATCCCAGCCACTGTACCTTAGGATACTACTTTATTACTTGCTAAATAAATCCTTCCTAAACTGAAAGACAACCCTTCTATAGCACTATTTCTCTATTCAAATAATTTCACTGACATCCCATTTCCAAATGATAAAGTGAAATGTAAATTCCTTGGTGGGTATGAAAGCCTTTTGTTTTGAAACAGGGACTTTGGGGCATTGAATCCCTATGGGTTCTTCTGGTTCACTAAGCTGGAGCAGATTGTGGTGGACCAGAGGGCAGATCTAAGCAATCTGCTCTATCATAGTTGAAGCTGAATGATAAATACCTTCTGGGTACTTCTGGTATGTTGGAAATTTTACCATAATAAAAAGTGGGTTTTTTTTTTATTACACTCTTAGAGTACAGTGTTTCCCAAACTTCAGGTTCTGTGGAACACCTTCACAGTTTTGGCCATCTCCTAGTTGTACTATTATAAATATCATATATAATATTTTTCTTTATATTGACTTTAAACTGATCCATGTTTTTAACAAAACTTGTGCTAAAATAATAATATTCATGAAATCCTAGGTTTACTAATATCATTTTCTAATATACATTAAAACCGATATGTAACTATCAAAATAAAAATATTTCTACAAATGCCATCAACAGCATTCGTACCGACAATGGCATACAAATCCTACTTTGGGAAATCCCAGTAAGAGAAACGTATTGAGCCTTGGCCCTTCCTTATCAAGAACATCAAGTAGTTGCGGCATCTGGCTGGCTCGGTTGGTAGAGCATGTCACTCTTGATCTCGGGGTTGTGAGTTTAAGCCCTACGTTGGGTGTAGAGATTACTTAAAAATAAAATCTTTAAAAAAAAAAAAAAGACATCAAGTAGTTCTATTACACTGAAACAAAAGGGGTGTGGAGGAGAAGAGCAAGTACTACCTTGTAAAGACTGAATGTGGCCATGCTGAGAAGTTCTTGAATGCCACTTCACTCTGGCAATTTCTCAGTTATCCCATGTCTTTCTGACCTCAACAGTTTTGAGGAGTACTGGTCAGGTAATTTTTAGAATATACCTCAATATGGGATCCTTGGATGTTTTAATCCTAGTTAGACATGGGTTATGGGGTTTGGGGAATCCACAGAGATGAAGTCCTTTTGTCATTACACAGGGGGTATATCACGGCAATATGACATCATCAGGGATGTTCACCTTGATCATTTTGGTTAAAATTTCTCTAAGGTAAAGTTACTATTTTTCCTTTTCTATATTCCATGCACTGAAAATGAGTCACTAAGTCCAGCCCACACTTGATTACTTGATTGGGGGTGGTGGAATAGCTACATACATTATTTGGAATTCTACTGTAAGGAAGATTTCTCTCCTCCATTTATTTACTTATTTGTCCAATTATTTCTAGCAGTATGGACTCATGAATATTTATTTCATACATTGGGTTACAATTCAATACTATATGTATTTTTTAAAATTATTCAAGTTGTTCCAGCTTTGGCCTTCAGGAGCTCTTTCCAGTTGGTGTTTGTGTCCCTTTGACAAGCCTCTATCCTTTTGCTTTCTGAGCACTTCTCTATTTCCTGCCACTACAAAATTCTCCGGGTAAATTTTACATTTTCCCTGCGCTATCCCCAGAATCAGCCATTTCTCCAAGGAAACCTTGTTCATTTTATTGGAGAACAGCATTTAGAAAACAAGATCTGGGTGCTCTGTGTGCTCATGTTCCTGGAGTGTCACTCCTTCTAGACCAAAAGGCTTTCCTTTAAAACATAAATAAGAGAAAGGGACAGGGGCAGGAGAAGCGACAAACAGTCACCAGGTTTTTGTTGTGCTGATCCCAGAAATGGGCAGAGCCGTGATTTACATTCTGACTCCTCTTGGAAAACAAAATAAATCCCACGGATTAGTTAGTAGGGAGGGACAGTGAAGGTAGATGACCCAGAGGATTTCAGAATTTGAGAGAAATAGAAGATGGAGCAGTGGGACAAGCCATGGAAGATAATTCATCCCAGTTTGCTGAGTACAGGCCTGCTATATGCCTATTACTCCAGTGTCATTATTCATAGCACCCCTTTCACTTTCAAAAGGGTCCCATTTGGATAACAACTAATCTGGTCACCCTAGAAACTGCCTTGAGGATAAGGTTGTGGTGAATAAACCACTGATGAAACACTGAGGGTGTTTTGCTATGTGAAACAATGTAACCATTCCTTTTGTACCTCTTCTAGAAATTTTCATAAAGATTTAAGCCATTTTTCCATATTCCTTGGATTTCAAACACGTTTCTGTTAAAATTTTTGGCACCCAAATGGCCTCCCTGGGCAATGGCCTCCAAAGAGGACAAAAGTGTCTATCTCAAAAGCCCATTGTTTTCTAAGTCAATGAACCCAATAGCTTTGCTAGGTTTATTATCTCTGAGCAGCTTCCATCTAAGGCCCCTTTAGTGCCCTAAGGGCAAATCCCCAAAGGGAAAAAATGTACCTTCTAATAATCTTCTCTTACCCTCAAAATCCTCCTTGAGCCTGCCTTATGGATTTCGTGTTCACCTTCTGGCCATGCCTTCCTCCACAGTGTGTCCTTGCCATCCCTCAAGGCACCATCTTGAAGGACACAGAGTGGGGTGTGAGCTGAACTCCATCCTCTACGATTCAGATTTTGAAATTTGGAACTGATGTTTATACAGCAAAAAATGTTTTCCCCTTACATGAGAAAGGCAGAGAAAATCATACAGTGTAATTTGAAAACTCCAGTTGTCCACCCAACAAGGAAAACTTCCAGTATTTCCTGGCAACCGTGGAATGCAGGGAAAATGCAAAGTGCTAAATTTGGAGTCTAGATGAACATTCACTTTTAAATAGATTTTATAAAGCAATACTAGCTCCAGGAATTGTGGTCCTAGAAAATTTAATCAACTGCAAAAGAGCCATAATAGTTTGTGCAAGTTTGAGAATTAAATGGTTTGAAATATTTGGACTAGAAGGGTCTCCTGGTTTCTTTCAAACTAAGTTGCTCCAGCAAGGGTTACCTAAGTGCAAGCAAGCCCAGGTGACATTTTTATATTTCCAGGAAGCTCTTGTGCCAAGATTCAGCCCACAGAGAATGATCAGGTCTTCATTAAAACCCCCAGAAGTAGGAATTGAGACCAGGAAATAAGACATGCTGACTGCACCAATGTGTTGAGCACCAGGACTCAAATCATAAGAGCTGCTCAGGAAACAGATCTCAGTCCTGGCAGAGGGTGTGTTATAAAACCCATAGCTCCCACCACGGCTTCCCTACTTCCTGCAGTAAGGAGAGAGGGTCTACCCAGAGGTCAGAAGGCAGGTGTGAAACAGCCTTGCTGGAGAGGCTCCCTCAGCCTGGCGTCCTGAGGGACTGAGAATGTGGGCCAGAGCCAACGCCGAGAATATGCAGGGAGCCGGCCTGAGGTTTCCAAGTGGTGCCTCCTCCCCTCCCCACCTCTTTCCTCAGCCTCAAGGTCAGGCTCCGCCCTGGGCTGGTCTTGCTCATGGTGGGTATCAGAATTACCTGCAAAGCCTTTCAGACTTCCCATGCCTGCTTTCACAACACAGAGCAGTAATTCCAACAAGAGTTTCATCAGCCATCTTCATCACTGAGGCCCTCGTTGTTGGGGTTTGGGCAAAGTGAGAGAGGAGCTAGGGTGCCCTTGCTAGGTTGTAGGTCTGGAGGCTTGCGCTCCTGTTCTGATATGGCTCGACTTACCACGTGATTTGAGACACATTGCTTGGCCTCGTTGGGATCCAGTTTTCTCAAGTGCAAAATGAGAGTTTGGAGTAAGTAAGTATAGTATAATGGGACGTACCCCGGACCAGGAGTGACAAGTCCTGATTTTAAAGCCAAAGCCCATAATTTAACCTCCCTCTGCCTCAGTCTCCTTGTCTTTGAAATGGGGGTGAGGGATGACTGACTTTACTTGAAAGCTATCTTGAGGGTCAAATAAGATCATGTGAGAGGTCTCGAAGAACTAGGAAGTGATGCATAAACATACAGCTGGATTCCATTGTCACTACTATTCTCATCTAAGCTCTCCGCATTCTAGAATCATGATTTCAAAGATTTTCAAAATGAAAGAAGAGTTACTATCCATGACATCTCCATGGCTTGTCCATGGTCTTATATCTATTCTTCTTTGAAATCGGATCTTAGAATAAATGAATAAACCAAAAGCTAGCACCAATAGCCACATTTGCTTAAAAAAAAAAAAAGTGCTGATGTCTCCCAGGTGTGGTCAGGGTGCAGGACAACCTCTTAAATCCCAACTGTCCACCAGTGGCTGGGTGTTTCCAAGCAACTTCCCTCCTGTTAAACCCCATAGAATGCAGAGTGCACACAGAAAATACTTACACACTCAACAAGTGTGAGAAGTGGAATTTGGATTTGGAAATATTCTGCATGTCTTATTCTTAAAAGCACTGAAACAGGTGAAATATGTTCCATCCTTATAGAGCTAGACGTCCCAAGTTGGTGTTCCTGGTTTTAAATGTTGGGGGATGGGAGATAGTTCATGTGGTCATGGTGTCACAGGTGTGGGCATTTGTCAAAACCTATCAAATTGTGCATTTTAAATATATGCCAATGACATCTCATTAAAGGTATTTTTGAAAGAGGACGGATTGGTGTTCAACACAGACAAAACATCTTAAGAGATGCATTCCAACTGTTAACAGTGGCTGTGGGAATAGAGGGTTTTGTTGGGCACGAGAGGAGCAAAAAAGAAAAGAGCTTTGCTTTTTACTTTCATACACTTCTGTATTGATTGATTCTGTGATCGTGATCATGCATTTCAAATTCTATAAATTAATTTCAAACTTTGTCATTTAGAATTGAGAACTTTTGGGACGCCTGGGTGGCTCAGTCGGTTGGGCGTCTGCCTTCAGCTCAGGTCATGATCCCAGGGTCCTGGAATTGAGGCCCATGTCAGGCTTCTTGCTCAGCAGGGAGCCTGCTTCTCCCTCTGCCTGCCACTCCCCCTGCTGTGCTCTTTCTCTCTCTGACAAATAAATAAATAAAATATTTAAAAATAAATAAATAAATAAAATTGAGAACTTTTTTCCAAACTGCTTATTTTAACCTAGTACTTTCCAACTGTATAGATTTCTGAAAAGGAAAGAGACATAGAGAAAGCCATTTTGCTAAAGGGTAGAGAGGAAGGAGACATTGTACCAGACATTGTACCACAAGGTGCTACATGGGGAGGGGCAGGTCCCGGGGCGGGGGGTAGGGGAATGGCTCCAGAAGGAGGCTATGAACAGCCAGGAATAGCCAAAGAACTGCTTCAGAGGAAGAATTCTACATAGATTCCACCACTAACTGCCAACTTGATTCCCAGGCGGGCCTGGGGTAGAGCCCAGGAATCGACATCACAGCTCTCAAACTGATTCTATTGTGCGGCTCGGATGAGGAACCACTGCCTTACACGGTATCTAATGATATTTTAAGTTCCCAAAAATTTAGACTGGTTGATGCTCCGTTTCATTTAGAACAAAAACTGCCCAGTAGATGGTGCTGCTGTCCCTGACACTGGACTAAGAAACCATCCAAGGTAAGTGATTGTACCTCTCCTATAAAATGAAGGCTTGGAGCCCATGGGGAGGCCAGGCTGTGGAGAGCCTTGATTGGCAATCAAAGGAGTTTGTGTTTATTGTCCATTCACCGTGGGGTCAGTCCGTGCGGTGAGCAAGAGAAAAGAATGATGAAAGGTGTTTATCGGAAAAGTTACTTTGATAGAAAACCAAAGGATGAGTGGTAGAGGACAGTGATTTTTCAAGGGTGAAAAAACAGATGGACCTTCAGCTTCTAGAGTCTACAGATAAGTCATAAAACTAACAATGATGATGATAAGGAATTATTATTATTGTATATTGTATATGAATTATTCCTATAATGCAGTATTACTTGTTTATTATTACTATAGCCACAAGCACTCTGTGCCAGGACTCCTCAGCACTCTACATAATGGGAACTATTTAGTCCCCACAACAAAGCTACAAAGTAGGAATTCTCAATGTCCCAGCTTTACAGACAAATAAACTGAGGTTGAATAACTTGCCCAGAGTCTCCGGGCTGATACAGGTGGTGGGGCGGAGACTCAACCGCCCAGGGGTCTGGGTCCACAGGGAGCTCTGGTCACCTCCATTGCATGGCGTTATGTTTTCCAGACTCAGCAGCAAATAACAACCTCGACGACAATAATAATAATACCATGGCACAGAGAGGGTAATCATGAAAGCAAAGATGGGAGAAGAAGGTCTCATAATGAGCCTGGCCTTCCTTTCATTGAATTGAATGGGATCCCAGGGCACACGGCTTTGGACATTGCAAAGAGTGCAAGTCACTTTTTCTTACAGGCTAGACTCCCTAGTTGACCACAAGTTGGTAATGCACAGAGGTGCAGCGAATGACAGACACTTGACAGCAAGAGGAAAGAGAGAGGAACCACTTGTGAACTGTTACGAAGCTGCCCAAATAACAAGATAGAAACAGGAATTCTGTGGAACTTCCCAACTCCCAAGAGCTGCTCCTTCAGTAACCATCAAACAACAAGCAAATTCGTGGTAAGCTCCTAAACGAAGATCCAAGAGATCACTAGACTTCCCAATCTATCTAACTTGAGGATTTTCCGTTGAAAAATTACACACACACACACATCATCATCATCATCTTAGTGTGCATTTCATTCAAATCCTTGCTAACTATACAACCTTGGGCAAGATACTTAAAGTTTCTTTGCCTTAGTTTCCTTGTCTATAAAAGAGTATTGCCCACCTCGTAGGAGAGTTGACAAAAATAAATGAAGGAACACAGGCAAAGTGGTGAGAACCATGCCTGATACAGAATCAGTGCTCCATACATTTTAGCTCTTATGTTGATGTTACTTATTATCTCATTTGAGTCCTAACAACCTTATGAGGTGAGATGGGTACAGAGTATTATTTAAATCACTTACAACGAGATTTCACAAAGGTTATGAGGCTTTCCCAGTCACACAGCCAGCAAGACCCTGAGAGAGGAAGAAAAGCAATGGACGTTGGGTTAGATGGCAGTCAACGTTTGCAGTTGCTATCCCCATCACTGAACAGTGCTGGCTTCAGTCACAGATTTTTCTGACTCGGATCCCAAATTGTTGTTCTTTCTTTCTTTCCTTTGTTTTTTTGTTTTTTTGTTTTTTCCGGCAGTCAAGTTCCTATGGTGAATAGCAACATAGTTTAAATCTGGAGTTCTAGCCAGATCACATGACTCCTTCATTTATAAAGGACTTCAAATGTCCAGATAGGCCAAGTCTTAATAAAGCGACCTAAACTTAATGCCTCCAATTAAAACAAAGGCTTAAAAATTTAGCTAACACTCACACCTTTGATCACCTTCATTTTTTACATTTTTTATTTAGAGGCAATGTGGTTTTTATTCTCTTTCAGAAGCAGACCCAAAATGTTCATACTAATAAATAATGCATTGTTGATTTCTAAATTATATTCTTTTAGGGTATTGATGGGATGGGAAGTGATTAATATTGAGAGATGAGGAGAATGTAGAAGATTGGAGCAATGGGAACAAAGGTAAATAAATGGAAGTTGGCTTCAAGACATAATCACTCCTTTCCATAATTTTGAGAAGACACACTGGACGCTACATCACACTCCACTCAAGGACTCTCATTTTTATAACTCTGTACATGTTTGAAAGTTAGCTACTTTGGATTTCTGTGAGAATCAAAGGGGAATGCCTATTTATATGAATTTTGATGTTTTAACTTCAAATCAGTTGAAGAATAAAAAACATCCTAAAATAAGTCCTTTGCTAGGCTTCTTAAAAATAAATTCAATAGAGGGGCACCTGGGTGGCTCAGTTGGTTGAGTATCCAACTCTTGATTTCAGCTCAGGTCTTGATCTCAGGGTTGTGAGTTCAAGCCCTGTGTTTGGCTCCATGCAAAATAATAATAATAATAATAATAATAATAATAAATTAAATAAATAAATGCCATAGCATGAAGCCAATACCACACTGTATGTTAACTGATAGAATTTAAATAAAATCTTTAAAAATAACAAAAAGCAAACAATAATATAAATGCAGTAGTCGAGGGAAGAAGGATGTGTTTGTTTGGAATTTTCACAATTCAACCCCAAGAAATGAACTTAAACATCCTTCTGTAAGTAAAGCTAACAAAGTAGCCAATATTTGCATTCTCCCATTCAGCCAAAAATAAATGAGAATATTCTTCCCCTTGTTTCTAGTAACCTCAGAAACCAACCCTGTGAGCAGAGGAGGCCTTCGATCCTACAGGCCCAGACATTCCCTCCTGCCTGCCCCCCAGGAGGCCTCCAGGCAATCCTGAGCAGCCCTCTGCTGACCTGTGTCTCAAGGGGAAGCAGTCGCAGAAACAGCGATAAATATTATAGTTTACTAGATACTCAGGGAGTACAATTTGACTTGGATCTTTGAGTTTCTTTGTCATGTCAATGACAGCGAGTTGTGTCAAGAAACAAAGGCTGGTATGTAGATCGTGTCCCTCCAATTGCCAACCAATACAAGAGAAAGCTTGGACGCTTAAAATGACCCTCTTCAAATAGGCTCAGCGACTGCACAGACTTTTGTGTATGAGGCTGTCTGTTTATAGGCTGCTCTTTGAAAATATTTGAGAGTCATCAAACAAAAGGAAAAGCACAAGAATTGTCCTATTTCTCTGTCCCTTCTACCTGAGGATCCCAGCTTACTCCTCCTTCCCCAGAGAATTGCTTTCAGGAAACACAGTTAAGCTGAGTAAACTGACCGCCAGACTCTCTCTCCTGGGGAACTCCAACCCAGAAGCTTCTATGGGGGGCTATTAGCACACTGGGGTCCCTCACCTAAGGTCGCCGACTTTGTCTGCTAGTACCCCCCAGTATTTGCTTTGGCAAACCTTGGTTGTGAGGGTAATTTAGCTACACGTAATCACAGTGTAAGTTGTGTGTGTGTGTCTGTGTGTGTGGCAAGCAAAGCAGAATTCACTCTTCACAAAGATCACAGTAATATTCCAGAAGGCAGGACCTAGGACCCACATACCCTTGTAACGCCCACATGTGCAGTAACATCTACAAGTCTACCATGGCCCGGAGGAAGCGTCAGGAGCCACTGTTGAGTGAGGAGGAAGAAGAGGAGCTCGAGATATGGGGAGGGCAGGTAACTCATGGACTTTGGCGTCAAACCAACCTAGAGCTGAACTCCAACTCCAGCTGTTCTTCGGGAAGGGTAATCTCCCTGAGCCTCACTTTGTACGTGTGTTAAATGGGGAGCAATGATGCCTAATTTTCAGAGACGTTGTGAGGCTTCAGTGGGCAAACCTGGAAAAGCATGTGACGTATTTCCTGACTAGCAAATCTGTGGAAAGTTTGGATTCCTTCATGGTGGAAAGCTTGTGGGAGGGACGGAGGGAGGCATGAAAATATAAAGGTACATTTGCTTTAAAAATACATTTAAATTGAAAGTAGCACATTTAATTTTGATCAAAAATATTCAGTTTTGGCTACTTTCTACATCCAGTCCTAGAATTCAAAGAACTCCTCCAATCTGCAGTCTTGGCCATCTCGTGACACATTCCCTATCCTTCCTTCCAACAGTAGAGCCCACCACCTAGGAGACAAATCTTCTGGGGGCCACACCCCATACAGTGCCCCAAAGATTAAATTCAGTGTGTTCTGTGCACGTTGGCTCACTCGAAGTTGAACTTCCAGAATTTTCCATCTACTGCAGCCGTGCTTACTGCTTTGGGTGCACCTGGAACCCTGCTAGGCTATGCCATCCGGGACTAGACCTCTTGCCTCAGCTACTCCCCAACCCGGGATGCTACAAAAGCCCTGCCCAGGGAACAAAACCCACCTCATGCATGCCCGTCTTGGGTTGAAGTGATATCAAAATTTCAAAAGTAACACTTCTCAACAGAAGTGTTGAGTTCTCTGTTGAGTCCTCAACAGAGTTCATTGAAATGTTGTCCCAATTCTTCATGGCTCAGGAAACAGAGATAAGTATGTTGGTTATTTTTCTGGTTAGTGGTCCCCTACTTAAACTTTATAGTCTAACAAGAACTACTTATTTAGCAGTTCTCAAAATAATGGGATTCAAACCCAAGTCCACATGTCAATCAGGGAAGTGTAATCTCTATTAATCTGATTTACCATAACATGTATTTATCCAGAAAGTACTTTTTACCATTTACGAAATGGAATTGCAAATGTATCTCATTCTACAGTTTGAATTTGCAAAGGAGATGTCTAAAAACACAGGCTTGGGGGCTGGGTGGCTCAGTCCTTAAGCATCTGCCTTCGGCTCAGGTCATGGTCCCAGGGTCCAGGGATCAAGCCCCGCATCGGGCTCCCTGCTCGGCGGGAAGCCTGCTTCTCCCTCTCCCACTCCCCCTGCTTGTGTTCCCTCTCTCGCTGTGTCTCTCTCTGTCAAATAAATAAATAACATCTTTAAAATAAATAAATAAAAACACAGGCTCTGGTTTCAAACTGCCTGATTTTGAATTCTGGTTCGGCAAGCACTGTGTGACCTTGGGGAAATTTCTTAACCTCTCTGCTTTAATCTCCTAATTTAAATTTAGCACATGCCTCATGCATAATGTGTTCAATAAATATTAGCATCAGTATTATATTTCTATCAATATTGCTTTCCTTCTTATTCTCCTTCCCCTGGTTAATGGGAATAATGGTTTATTTACTTTTTTTAAGATTTTATTTATTTATTTGACAGAGAGAGAGAGAAAGAGAGCACAGCAGGGGGAGGGGGAGAGGGAGAAGCGGGCTTCCCGCGGAGCAGGGAGCCCAACACAGGGCTCAATCCCAGGCCCCTGGGATCATGACCTGAGCCGAAGGCAGACGCTTAACCAACTGAGTCACCCAGGCACCCCAGGATCATGGTTTGAAATATCTCCTTTAAGTAAACGTTGGTCTCTCTAGGAAAAACTGGCCAATCACTTAGATTGCTTGTCTTTCACACCATCACCTCCTTTCTTATCCAAGGCAGCTTCATGAAGAGGTGTGGCCCACAGAGCCTTGGGACAGAAGGGGAGGGTCGGCGTCCTAAGGCACAGTGTCCTTTACTTCCTCTGGCCTCCAAGGAGCTTGTCCTCTATGCAGGGGCCAGAAGACCTACTGGGAACAACGCTGCAGTTAGCAACTGACAAACTCATAGTCATTTTCTTGGTTCAGAGAGTCAGGCCCTGTTCCCAGAAAGCCAGGACCCCCTTCTTTTCATGATCCTATCTCATCTCCATGCCCCCCTAGCTCGACAGACCTCCTGGAGGTGCAGACGTGACTGCCGTTCAGCTCCAGCCAGAAACACCTGGGCTGCAGGTATGCGGCAGTAATTCCCTCTAGCCAAATCCCCAGCACCCCCTGGCACCAGTGGGTCCTATCCTCGCCCTCTATAGGCCAAGGGAAGCTCAGGAAAGCTAAGGCGAAGGATGTTCCTCTGCCTCTCACTACAGTGAGACTGAGCTGATAGGGCCCTTCAAGGTTGGATGCCGGAGCAGCCCATGAGACTCTCCTCCTTCAGACAGGGAGGTCACTGCTATTCTCTTCAATTTATCTAACACATCGAGGGCAAATAAAAACCCACACATCTACCCACTCCCCTCACTCTCTCCCCTTCCCTCCGTCCATAATCCTCTGGCCTTTGATGTCACCATTATCATGGTGGCCCTGCTGAGTCCTGTCTCTCCCTTGTACTATACAGTAACTCTGGGAGCCTGACAATTTGCAATGTTAAAAGAGACACAAAAGAATTTAGAAATCTCAGTTCGATACCGGAAGTCGAATATTCCTTCTCCCCCAGACAGAAAGAAGCCCCAGGCCAATCAGGAAAGACAAGAATTCTGAACAACATAGGAGAAAAGAAAATAAATATATTCCAAGGTACGCTTTCATTTTTTGTGTAGACACAATGTGAGAAGAAGGAGTACATACAAAGATAAATAAGGGATGTTTCTTGCAAAGATTCTGATCACCAGTTACAATTCTAGTCACCAAGGGTTCAAGGCTGTGGGGAGGGAGTCCGCCACCACCAGTCAGTAAGACCAGCTGCATGTCCTATTTACCTCCGTTCGGACACTAGTGCCCGATCCCACAGGTTAATGGTTCAATCCTACACGATTGCCCCCCTCCACTTCAGACACCCATCACAAGCTCAGGTGGTCACCTGTGCTTCCGACAGGAGGTTGCACTGACTCCCTCCTTGGAGCTTGCTAAAGCAGCTCACAGAACTCAGAGAAACATTTTACTACTCACTAGGTTACCGGTTCGTTACAAAAGGATCTAACTCAGGAACAGCCAGCGGGAAGAGATGCATAGGGAAATGGCGCCGTTTGCATACCCTCAGAATATGCCGCTCCCCCCAGCCCCTCCACGTGCTCACCAGCCAGGAAGCGCTCCAAGCCGGTCCTTTTGGGTTTTGTGGAGGCTTCATCACCTGGGCACAACCGATTCAATCATTGCCAGTTGGTGATTGAAGTTAATCTCCGGCCCCTCTCTCCTCCCCAGATCGGGGTAAGGGGACAGAACGTTCCAGGCCTCTAACCACACAGTTGGTTTCCCTGGCAACCAGCCCCCAAGGTTAGGTGAGCGCCAGAAGTCACCTCATTAACATAACAAAAAACACCTGCATCTCAACGCTTAGAAAATGCCAAGGGTTTTTAAAGCTCTGGGTCAGAATTGAGGACAAAGACCAAATATGTATGTCTTCTTATAAATCACAGTATCACACTTGCCCTCAAAAAATCTCCCAACAAAGTCACCTGCCTGACTCACAGCTGACCTTTGATGCTTGAGCCCTGCTGAACCCAACTTTGAGCAGCAGAGCCCCAGACCTACAGAGCAGGAAGCAAAAATACACGTTCACTGAAGCGTGTCACTGGGGTTTGGTGGTTGTTGATCATGCAGCACCGGTGTGGTGACAGATAACCGATCAGAAATTGGTCACAGAAGGTCAGAGCTGCCATCACACAAACCTAAACTGTGTGGCATTGGCTTTGGAGGTTGGAGAGCAGGAAGAAGATAGAAAAAAGCAGTAGGGAGCTCCCGTAACAGCCTGGGAAAATGGAAACCCATGCTGTGTGTTGGAAAAGCAATGGGTAAAACTGTTGCTTAGGGCAATTTGAAAAATGGGAAAAACCTCTGGATTTGAGCAAGATGATTTCCGGGGCAAAATGCTCCAAGCGTCAGCTGGTCGCTCTTAGGTGTGTAAGATGAAGTATCGCAAGAAAGAGACGAGCTAACGAAAAAACTGGCCTGGTTGCAAGAACAATGTCAAGGAACGATGGAGAGGTCAGAACTCGCTGAGTTGCAAAATAAAATAGGTTTCTCATCTCTAGCCTCCCCAGCTCGTAAAGATTCTCTCAATAAAAGAAGGCCTGATCATAAAGCTCAAATGAGGGCTGTGAGTCTAAGACCCTTTAGTAAAACCACTGGAAGATATGCAACAGATGAATCACTAAATTCTGCCCCTCAAAGTAATAACTATATGTTAACTAACTTGAATTTAAATAAAATCTAAAAAAAAAAAAAACCACTGAAAGAATTAAGACAGTGCCGAGTAGACCCCCTCACCCAGACAAAATGACTTGTACGAATCTTAAGGATATTGTCCCACAGATGCTTAATCTTTAAATAACACTAAATAAGCATTCAGAGGCACATCTCAAAACTAATTATGAATGTGGCTTTTATTGAATGGAGGCATCTTGAATCATATTCATCAGAAGGCTACAATATTTTTAAGGGAGTTACATTGGGTAACGTGCCACCAGCCCGAACTAAAAGTGAATGAGGTTGCTCAAAACGCAAAAAAAAGGTCTCTGGGACCTAACATTCTTAAATCAGATGGAAAACATTACTTAAATGGCATATTTTCCACTGCCCTCCTTAGAAGTGGCAAGTAGGATAGAAAAGAAAGTATGTCTCAGAGTGCAGAGCCAAGAAACATTCAGGACAGTGCTCCCTGGGAAAGCCACCCCGAAGAGCAGAAGCAGGGCCTAATCAAGAAACACTCCTCACCCCAAGAGGGTCTGCAAACATCTTCCCAGGGGGATTTCAGAGCTGTCATGGACCATTGGCTGCTATGTGCCTCCCCTTTCTGAACGAGAGTTTATTGTAATTATCCTTTCCCTATGTCATTGTTGAATTTGAGGTGGGGTGGAGGTAGGCAGTGGGACAATATCCCTTCTTTCCAACATATCTTTCTGAAGATCTTTCCGAAGATCTTCAGATCAAAAGGAGATACATCTAAGAAAACAATAAATGGTTATAATGTAGACAATCAATGGCCCAAGTCTATCTCACAGAGGGTCCAGTGAAACCATGGACTTGCAGCTCACAGAACCTTCACACTGTTCCCCTATTTAGAGAGTGAGGGCCATGCTGGTAGGAAAAACAAAGTGAAAGCCTCTGAAACTGAAGGACAGTAAATCAGAAGTAATATCGAATTCCTCGGGACATCAGAGATTATCACCACCATGGAAAAACCTGAAGGATGCAAGAGCATGGAGCCTCATCATATCCTCCTTCAAATTCACCTCTCTGGCCTCTAGAATAATGAGATGGATAGTGGCAGACAATGGTGAGCTGCCATACTCTTCACTAGATGAGAGCCCAAAGCTGCTATGTTAACACTGTGTCGGAACAGGGACAATCAGCAGACTTTGTCACTCAGTATGTGCGCTGGAGTTTGGTGACTGCTTCGTATCAACAGTAACCTGTAGCAAGTGTGGAAAGCAGTTTACCCTAACAAAGAAAGAGCAAACACACTGTCCTGCCTCAGGGTAAAGATAACTCTCCTGCTCTTTGTCATAATACATTCTGCAAGGATCCTGATCATCTGGACATTTTAGAGAACTTCACCTTACTCCAGTACGTGTATAAAATTAGGCTAACCGAACCTGGTCAGCAGGAGGTGGTTACTACACCAGTACAGAGTTCTCTGTGAGAGGCTCTCCTTAGTACAGAGGTTCTCTTTAGTACAGAGGTTCTCTTTAGTACAGATGTTCTCTTTAGTACAGAGGCCCTCCTTAGTACAGAGGTTCACAAGTGTTTTTAATCTCAGAGCCCTCTTTACACTCTTAAAAATGATTGAAGATGCCAAAGAGCTTATGTGGGTTGTATCTTTCAATTGTTACCATATTAGATACTAACATGTAAGATATTTTTTAATTATTTATTCATTCATTGAGAGATAATAAACTCAATACATGTTAACATAAAAAAACATATTTTTATTAACAATAACCATGTTCTCCAAACAACAACAAAACAGTAAGAGTGGCATTGTTTTACAGTTTTGCAAGTATCTGGCTTGACAGAAAACAACTGGATTCTCCTAGCTGCTTCTGTCAATACGTTGTTTTGGCTGAAGTCTGAAGTCTATGGGGAAAATCTGGCCTCACACAGATATAGTTGGAAAAAGGAGTATGATAGATGTTTCAGATAATCATGGATATTCTTCTCTTTTCTTTATTTTTTTAAAGTAATCTCTATGCCCAACGTGGGGCTCGAACTCACCACCCAGAGATCAAGAGTCGCACACTCTACGGACAGAGCCAGCCAGGCACCCCTGGATATCCTTCTTTGATAACTATACAAAAACACAAGAAATGGTAATTTATTTAAAGTTCGTTGCAATGTAGAATCTGAAAAAACATCAATGAGCTTTTACTCTGTAACATTAAGAATATTATTTCACACTTTAAATGAGTCTTTTATTTGTGCATAATTTTATAATATTGATCATTTGGAAAATATTGATTGAGTTATGCAGATACTGCAAACATTGACAAACTTTGTTATGCAATATCAACGAATTGCATTCGTTAATATCACCACCATTCTAATCAGGAAAATATTCAAGTATTGGGAAATTTTCACCCCTGGGTAAAATGGTCTTAAGCTGAGCTCATTTTGATACCTCACTAATAAACCTGAACTATCATGGGGTCCATGATCCTCTATAACAAATAGAGACATTCTTTAATGCAGACATTACGTTGCAAAGTTTCTTCATTTTCCCATGGTAATGGTATTTAAAATGGTGGCCAGTTTCCAAGGCTAAATCACAAGAATCTGTTTACTTGAACATAAGCCAAAGAAAGAGGTGGGGAGGGAGGAGTGGGGAGGGATTTGCAATAAAAAGAATACAAAATTGTTATTATGATACTAGCATTTAAATGTATTGAGGAAGATAAATTCAATTTATAAATACTGTCTATTCATTTTAAGTGTCAGTTGAATAATAGAAAGTTTAATTATAGAAAAGACAAATGGGGGTTTTTGTGACCCTCCGGATACTTGCAACCAATCACAGATATAAATAAAGAACGAAAGTTCTTTATTATGCATGTTAACTCTAGGAGTTTGATTTTGCTTTTCCTAGGGAGAGGTGTTGCCTAATAGAGATGCTGAACTGATACAATTTTAATGATACACTCTGATCATGCAAGGCTATTTATGAGACTCTTTGTGTGGCAGCTAATACTCTTTAAACCAAATCCTTCTCAACTTTAAAACACTAACTTGAAAGTCTTGTTAAATAAAGTATGGAGATTTTTAGTCGAGTTCCTACCCAATTACAGTATAGATTATTCAAGCTTAGAAGGTCAGAATTAATTAAACCCATATTTAAAACGTATGTATCCCAAAAGAACCCTTTGAAACACACAAGTGTTTCCCGTGAAAAGGGTATCAAGAAAAGCAAGATCTATTATAGGCTAGTATCTAATATGTTGTAATGCTTTTTCTAAAAACAACAGGAAGTCATTTCCTAATATAATGTTAAATGATTCCTTTTCTCTGACTCCTGTGGAAATTGAAAATAAGGAACATGCCCAGCTGCCAAAATTGTTGTTAATTAAGCCTGTGTAACTATGAGACTGGTTTATTATTTATAGCCAGATTTCTTTCACAATGAATTCAAGGCAGCTTTTAAATGAATTTATTAGAAACGGGCCCTCAAGATTTTAATTCCTGATGAACACAAGGATGACAATGTCCCAGTCACGTTGAAATGAAAGTCTAAATTAGGTGGAAATCTATTTTCAGATGTAAAAGCAAAGACTTAAGTGAATTTAAACTCTTGCTTTTGACCAAGATCGTCTTCTGTCTAGCCCTGTCTTCTTGCCCGGGTGCAGTTAAAAGTTTTCTGGGTTCCTTATTTTATTAAAACCAGGAAAGTTTGATCTATGGAAAAAACAAACTCCACCAAAACATACTATGCATTCAACTCAAACAGGACCACCCCTGGCTCCTACGGGCTGCTGAACGTGGCTAGACTATTCTTCCCTGCCATGAACCTCCAAAGTGCTCATTGTACTACATTTCAGACGTCTCAGATGCTGACCTTTGAAGGCCGACATCTGGTCACATTTCAGACATGGGAGTGCTGAGCTTGGGCACCCACGGGGACCCACCTCCTCGAGGAAGTTAATATTAAACCTTATGCGCTTCTCTAATCTGGTTACATCTATTTTATCCTACCAGAAAAAGCCAGGGGTTTAAATGTTAAGAATAATGACTACTGAAAACGTGGCCACACAAAGCAAAAGATCATTCCAAGACCTTAGATAACATCACGTATGGCAGGTTCTTTATTTTTTTATTAGAGTAGCACAACTGTCACACGACTTTATTATTTTATGATCCTTTGAACCCAAAGACCTCCTCCTCCTCCCTTGTTTCATGAACCCATTAAACCTTTCCAACATCACTGGATTGGTGGCACGTCTTCAGTTCGATTTGCTTCCACTGTTCTTCCGGTAGACGGTGGAACTGCTTATTCACCGTGGTCATCGGGTTCAATGGGAAGGTGGAGTGGGTGGCAATTTGGTACTGTGATATCCAGAATTCTAGAAATGGCAGGCACCAAACAAACCACTCCCTACTGAATGGTTCAGGACGAGGGTGAGGAAAGGAAGGCATTTGGGGGGGCGGGGGGGAGGGGCAGGGAATGCAGAGCTTAAGCCAAAAACTTAGTAATCAAGATAAATCATATTTTCATGAAATATTTTTTTAAAACAGCTATCGATGCAAAAAATCCATGATGAGCAAATTGTCGAAATTTTAAACAAAGACGGAAGAGGACCCTGTACTTGACTAATTTGGCTTCATCCTAATCTTGGCCCTTCTGTACTCCTTCAGTGATCCCTGAAATTCCACACATCAGGAGCCCCCTTTTTTATAGCACTGTCTGCAATTAAAATGCAAATCTTCCAAAGGGAGCAGCGTAATAAATCTCAGCAAATTATATCCCAGTGTGGTCTACAAAATGCCCCCCCAAAAAAACAGATTTGGGGAGGCTGGAAAGAGCACAAGAGATTACTGGCCCTGGGTCTTCAGGGGACAGCAAGTGAGACACAGCAAGTTAAAGGCATTTCTGTCACTGACGGTCCGAGACTAAAGCCGCTGGTTTGGGCTTCTTACTGAAACAAGATTTAGACATCATTTGTTGTATATTCTATACCCTGGACATAAGGGGGCACTACCAGGCCAGAGTGGAAGGCTCAGAATTAATTTCTGCTTATAACTTCCAAAACTCACTAGCATCTGTTGCAGCCTTGAGGAGAAAAGCACAGAGTCTTTCTCAACAGGTATACTCAGCATTTACAGACTTTTTGTTTCTGCTATGAATTTATCCAACTACAGAGGATTTGTAAAAACTCACCCAATTCAAGAGGACCTGTGGAAACTTCCTTTGGGCCACAGGGTGAGTAATATACAAAACCTGGATAAAAGATATAATAATAACAATAACAATAAGGCTATCAGCTTTTTCCTTCATAGTCATCAATTGCAAACAATATAATTTTTAAGATTGGTTGCAGTACCTTATTTGAATCTGAATTCCCTTAAAATTTTAAAAATGCTTATTTTCAGTTAGGTCCTCAATAGGTTACTTTCTCAAGCAATTCTAGACAGTATCTCAGGCCACCAGTGCTGAAAAAAAATGTACAACAAGTAAGAATTCACTCAAGACATCTTTGTAGCTTCCCCTTCTACGTCTAAATACATATTCTCTCTCCTCTAAACAAAAAGTGAGTGTTTATTTTGTTTTTAACTAAATCCAGTACAACAAATTTACATACTAAAATATCAAATAGTCTCTTCATTGCGTTTGTGGAGATTTTTCTCCTTCAAGTGTCTAGAGATGAAGGAACATAGTGTTCATTTCTCAACCTTTCCTGTTTTCATTGTTCTTGGTCCTGCAAAAAATATGCAAATATACAGAGAACATGGATCTGAAACCAAAAGCTAATTTTAAGATCTGATGCTTAAATGAGGGGGAGTCATTTTCCTGGAAGAGAGAAAAATGGTTAAATCAACGCCAGAAAATTGAGACTATCCCTAAAGTAAGTGAAATGGGCAAAATCAGGTCCTGCCAGTAGGAATGCAACCAATGGCAGTAAATCAAGGAAGCAGGGAGCTGAGCCGATCAGTTACCACTTACAAAACTAAACTTTTAGACACAATGTGACTTGTGTGTAACATTAGTTTTAATAGCAGAAAGTTGCAAAAATAATATAAAAGTCAGAGGGAAAGAGGAGAGAATGATCAGTGTCTTCTGTAGTGAGAGACATTAACTTACATGTCTATATTTTATCATTAGTTTTAAGGAAACTAGAGACAAAATATGTGCATACTATACACATTTCTTACAATATGAATTGGGTGGCATGCAGAGGATGTTTCAAGTTGATGAAGATGAAAATAAGTATTTAACAAATATTAGTAAATGTAATGCACTAGGAAGTAAACTTTTAAAATTACAGGTTAGCAAACCTCCAGAAAAATAATTTCTTAGAAAATAACTGAATAGAGGTGGGGGGAAGTATTACTAAATTTAAACTTTGAGAAGATCTTGGATAATTTTCATGTTGATCTTGAAATCACCTCTTCTGTTTTCTTTATTCTAGAAACTTAGCTGGCTTTATCTTGCTGCATACTAAACTTACCCATGTCAAAAAATTACTAAGCTAATTGCCAATCAGTGACTTATCCAAATGTTTTCTTTGTTTTTACACTATGCACGATAAACACAAATTTATCAATTTTGGACAAACGTGAGCTCTATTTAGACATGCATAAAGGCGTATTCCTTTGAGAGTCAACCTTGGAATCCTGATTTTGCTTGGATAAATTTCTTGACAGACCTATAAAATAGAAAGCATGACCTTAGCTCACACACAGGACTGAATCCCAGGCTAGGCAGAGTTCTACAGTCCCTCTCTGAGCAATTTAATTAAAGAGTAAGCTCTTCAAAATTGTCTTCGAAGCCACTTTTTCTTTTTAGAAATTTTTCTCCGTATCTTAAGGAATTACAAGGTTCTAAGTGCCATAAATAAAAATATTTTATTTGCTAAAGGCTAATATTTGAAAAGTTAGCATTTGATATTAAAGAGTCTTTTTTTTCTTTACAATTTGAAAAGCATTAACTCTTTGTGAGTGGATGAATTAATACACTAAGGCATCATGTTACAAATGTCTTCACTAACTGTTACAAACAAAACTATAATCAGATCAGAAAGTTTATTTCTTTTATCCAGTTATCAAATAGCTTTTTAGATTCTTTTTTCAAAGAAAATCAAAGGGAAAAAATTCAAGAAATATAAATGTCTCATTGCACTGTAACCAGTGGGGTCAGCTGGTGAGCTGTTCAAGTTCAAAATGTTGAGCTGTTCAATCATGACCACTGTCAAGTCATTTCACTTCAACTAAGGCATTTTCAGAATAAAACCAAGTACAGCCCCATTACTCAACTCAAAAGCATTAAATGAAAAAATGCAGAATATGCTAAAGAAATTTTAAAGTGTTCCATCCAATTTTGTAGTGTGTATAAACTTAATACTTCAGGAATAAATAAAACTGAAAGAGAGAATTACCCTGAAGAGGAAATACTGATACCATTGGTTCAACAAGCTTAGTACAAAAGGGAGAAGTGAGTCTAAGGATTAAATATTTTTAGCTTTTAATATCCCACTAAATTCTTCCAGATGACATGAGATTTCGAGTGGGAAGTGATAGAGTCCCAAAAAAGTAAACAGGATTTTAGGAGGTTTAGGAAGAAGATATTGAATTTTATATCCTTCCATTTGTTTCTATTCCATTTTAGACATACAGGAAAAACTATTGAACTCACAAAATTCATGTCATCTTCCTGCTAGTTTGATGTCAAGTTATCATGGTGCAGACATAAAAACTGATATCGAGAAAATAAACATGCACAAGTTAAATAATATTTAACCTGTAATCTTCTTCTTATATCTAAATGTATTATTGATTCTACAAGAGAAAATTAAATCGCTGAATAAGTTCCTTGTAAATTTGGCAATCAAATGAATGTTTCATTTTAAAAACATTTCAAGTTCGGGCGCCTGGGTGGCTCAGTCGGTTGAGTGACTGCCTTCGGCTCAGGTCATGATCCTGGAGTCCCGGGATCAAGTCCCGCATCGGGCTCCTTGCTCGGCGGGGAGTCTGCTTCTCCCTCTGACCCTCCTCCCTCTCATGCTCTGTGTCTCTCATTCTCTCTGTCTCAAATAAATAAATAAAATCTTTAAAAACATTTCAAGTTTAAAACTTATTAGTGAGTGTCACATTTATAACTACATATTGAAAATTGCCTTCTTAAAATACTTAGCTTCCAGGCAACCCTGGATAAACCAAGGGTCTTAAAAAATGTAACAAGGGGCGCCTGGGTGGCTCAGTCATTAAGCGTCTGCCTTCGGCTCAGGTCATGATCCCGGGGTCCTGGGATGGAGCCCCACGTCGGGTTCCCTGCTCGGCAGGAAGCCTGCTTCTCCCTCTCCCACTCTCCCTGCTTGTGTTCCCTCTCTCGCTGTGTCTCTCTCTGTCAAATAAATAAATAAAATCTTTAAAAATAAAATAAAAATAAAAAATGTAACAAGATTATTGTCAGCAGGAAGTTTGGAAGTAAAAGGCTCATTTGCCTAGTATAATTCTTCTACAACCCTTTACTACTATCAATGATTTATTTTCCCTTAGCCATTGAATCAAAATGTTTGGTTAATATTCTTGGCAAATTTGCAAATCAAAAGTATCTAAATAACATTACACTGATATCAATTCTTTTACCGTGTAACCAATAACCATATATAATAAATTCATTTATTCTAATGTAATGAAATGTCTGCCTTATTTATAATATTGTTAATTTGGGATAATTTTTAATGGCATCTGCAAATTTATTATTTTATGAGTGAATTAAATTATGTAACATTGAAAAAACATTAAATGTGTCCAGGAACTAGTTAAAGCTTAAAGCTGAACAGAAATGTTCTATATTCTGAAACATTAGGAAATGTAATAACCAGGATTTCAGTCTATCATTTGGAGCTCTTTTGTAATCTTTTGGGGCTAAAACTAACATAAAATTATTTCTTTTGCATCTGATAATTCTTCATTGCCATTACTTTAGCTGATCTTTGACAGAAAAAAAAATCATACAGTGTAGCCTAATCAATAATGTAGCAAAACATACATGCCCACGAACTCTGTGCCTTTTGTGTGGGTTTTTTTGGTGGGGGGGGGGTTGGTTTTCTCTGTGTCTGATACCAGTTTTTTATTGGACTTATTACACGCACTTTTCTGTGTGCATCTTTAGTATATACCAGTTGCTAAAAGGCATCGATTATCATTGTCTCTCTGTGTTTAAACTATAGAAAGCTAAAAGTACTTTCCTGGCATTATCTCCTGAATCCTTTCCACCCTCTAGAAATAAAGATAATAAGAAAGACTCTTTCAGCAACGATGATAGTGTACTAATTTTTGTTTTCAAAGTGTAACTGTGAAAGCTGGGTCTTCGGTTGATATTTGAGGATGAACAGCCTTTGATTCCCCCTGCCAAATAATATGCCAAAATAATGTTTATTGGAAAAGAATCACATGGGAATGGAAGTTTCCTTCATTAATTTGTTCAAAAAATATGTAGTGATAATCTCTTATTTGCTGGAATAAACTAGAATTCAAAGCAGGTCCTATTGCAGTGGTGAAAATTTATTATAGTATCCAGGAGCAACTTTGTGAACCCAGACTAAACCTTTTCTTTCTCACCAAGGAGTCAGTCTAAAAGTCTAGGACAGCGACATTCAGTTTATATTCAACTGTCATAAAGTTGTCAGAGGACTATCATAACAGCACCAAAAAGTCGGGCTCACACCCTTGCTAAGTAAACCAAGAATAGGAACGGATACATAAGGAGGCAGTAAAGAGATCCCTGGGCAATTTCACGCAGTCTGTATGGTTTGGCTGCCCCGGTTTGTAACGTCTTCTGCCATCTCAGTGAAACAGATCGCTGCGTCTACTCATCTTTCTCCTCTAAGGAAATACACGTAGCAAAGGGATGGGTGTCTTGCAAATCCAGACTCGTGAAGCGAAAATGCACCAAGTTTCTTTAAGAATCACAGTGCATTCCCTCTCTTCCTGAATGAAATAAAGCCTGCCTTGGGAAGGGATTGAAGACTGAGATTCTGCTTCTGCATTTCTCAGTTACCAAGGCAGCTAGAGTTTTGTCAGCCAAGTCTCTGAGAGTCCCTCAAATGCGGTCTTTTTAGCCAGGATGAGGATAATTCTTTTGAGTCATACTATTAACTGCTCTCTACAAGCAGAGGACTGGTTAATGCTCAAGGGGCTGAGGAGAGAAACAAAGATCCTCTTTCTTCCAGAAAAGAAAAAGAGGGTTTTTTTTTAAAAAAAAAAAAAAGAGATACCAATATGTTTTATACTTAATAGACAATGAGAATATCTCAAGAGGAATTTTTGAAGAGAAGGAAAGGAAAGGAAAGGAAAGAAAGAAAGAAAGGAGGAAGGAAGGAAGGAAGAAAAAGAAAGAAAGAGAAAGAAAGAAAGACTGATTGTCTTCAGAAATTTAGAGCAACAACTGATATCTCAACAGAAAGAGCAAAAGCCAGAAGACAAAGGAATAGTATATTTAAATTCTTAAAGAAAATGACTGCTGACCTAGAATTCTATATCTGATACAAAGATGTTTTATAAGGCAATAGCAATTTAGACAGTGTGGGACCACTGCAAGGATAAACAAATAGACCAAATTAAAAGGACAAAGCAATGAAACAGACCCACGTGTACGTGAACACTTGATCTATGACAAAGGTGACCAGGGCAGAGCAGTGGAGTACCTGATTTCCAAAAAATGGTGCAGAATCAATTGGTTAGCCACATTAGAAAATAAATGAAACTTAACCCCAGCCTCACACCATATCCATATAATAATTCCAGGAGAATTGTATACCGAAATGTGAATTGTAAAACAGTGTTTTGAAAATACCATAGGAGAGTGTTGGTGATCTTGAGGTGGGAAAAGGCGACTTGAAAAGCAACTGTATAAAAGGGGGGAAACTAATAAATTGAATAACATTAAAATTAAGAATGTCTTTTTAGCAAAAGACATCACTGAGAGTGAAAAGGTAAGCCCTAGGTGGGGAAAGATGCTTTTAGCACATAGAATTAGAATAGCTGGTGTTTGTTGACCACATTTCTTTACTCCCTTGCTGTGTTCCATTGCTTCTGCTTGCTAGCCAGCCAAAAGGAAGGGGGAAGGATTTGCACACACTACTTCTACATACGTGACATTTTCCAGAATGTGTCACAAGGCTCCCTGGAACCTCAAGGGAGAAGGGGAATAGAGCCTTTATTCTGATCTATGTGCCCAGCTAATACTCAGGGTTCTATTGATGAGGAGAGAAAGGAGAATTGATACTGGCAGATAACTGGCAATCTCTGCCATGTTCTTGATTGGAAAGATTCTTTTTTGGTGAAATTTAAGTAAACAGTAACAAGTTTTTGGCAACTGACTTGAATTTCCTAAGACTCTGAAGAACTTGTGCTCTTTATTTGTTTTCCCATTTTTTTGTATGTTCCTTTACCAGATACAAGAGCTTTATGAACAATCTTGGGGAAAAATCTGTTGTCACAACTGATAATTGGATCATTGATGTAGAAGATTATAAACCAATTGTTACATACGTATGGAGTCTGACGAATCTTGATTTCTGTTTTGGGAAATGCCCTTAAGGGAAGGAAATTGAGGCTTAGATCATAGTCTGCTTCGGCAGTCAGATTTAGGTTCTTGAATTGATTTATTTCATCTTTAGTTGCTCATTTCAAGAGCATGGGACTGGAGCTGCATATTGGGTCTCCTGAGAGCCTTTTGGGAACTTTAGAAAAATCAGATATATGACAGAAATACTGCATGAGGAGAACTTTAGTCTCTGGGTAGCCAAAGCAAAACCTTTAACTCCAAACATGAAATTCATAGAAATTTTTATAAGAAACAAATACAAGGCTGCCATCCATGAGATTATAAAACCAGTGTTCAAGACAAGTTCAAACATCTAGTAAAACATATAAAAACATAATTTGGCTAACTTACTCCATGCTAAATTTCACTGTGCTATAAAAATGACAAGGAAAGAAATTCAGGTGATCTAAATACCTACAAAACAAACAGAAAACGTATCCATTTTAAGAATGACACTGTTTTGATTTTTAAATAGATATAATTTGTGGATATGTGTTAGGTTAACAGTTAATCCAGGTTGTATACTCATGAGTAGGTTTTGGTGCCCAAATGCCTGGGTCTATTTCCTGCTCTGCCACTTAACACTTGTTGTTTTTGACAAATTACTTATCTCCCTAGTTTTTAGTGTTCTCAACTAAAAGTAGAAGTAGAGGGGATAAGCAATAAGCATATCAATTTCATGTGATCATTTGGAGGATTCAATATCATTACTATTCTTGTAAAGTGCTTGGGACAGTAACACTCTAGAAATATTAGCTATTATTGTTATATAAAAAGAGAGCATACTCAGGCCCCACCTAAGACAAAATAAATCAGAATCTTTAAGGATGAGGCCCAGACATAAAAACTCCCCAAATGACTCCAATGTGCAGCCAAGGATTGAGGTGATAGGGCCATGAGAAGATTGTGTTATAATGTAAGCCTTCAAATGGATGCTAATATATTAATATGCAAACAATCTTATCTCTAAATGCTATAGTGACCGAGGATTTTTATTTTATTTTCTTTGTATGTGTCTGTGCGGGGAGATGTGCTTTTCTGTCATTTCCAAGGCTTCTATAATGAACACATTCATAAAATGTGATTTTACAAATAAATTGCACACATATGTCACATGCCAAATGCGAACAAATGTCCTTGCACTCAAGAATGGTGCAACATTGGGGCGCCTGGGTGGCTCAGTTGGTTAAGCGACTGCCTTCGGCTCAGGTCATGATCCTGGAGTCCCAGGATCGAGTCCCGCATCGGGCTCCCTGCTCGGCAGGGAGTCTGCTTCTCCCTCTGACCCTCCTCCCTCTCGTGCTCTCTGTCTCTCATTCTCTGTCTCAAATAAATAAATAAATAAAATAAAATCTAAAAAAAAAAAAAAAAAAAAGAATGGTGCAACATTGAGATCAGGTGCATGAAGGGGTCATTGTAAAACAAGACAGATGTCACAGATGCCAGAAGTGAGATTGAAATCGGGCACTACAAGAGTCCAGGGAGAAACAGCACCTCAAGCCCGAGGCATCAGGGTCAGCTTCCTACAGCTTCCCCTCCTGGGAAATCGGGAGGGGTAGACGAACCATGAGAGACGATGGACTCTGAAAAACAAACTGAGGGTTCTAGAGGGGAGTGGGGTGGGAGGATGGGTTAGCCTGGTGGTGGGTATTGAGGAGGGCACATTCTGCATGGAGCACTGGGTGTTATGCACAAACAACGAATCATGGAACACTACATCTAAAACTAATGATGTAATGTAGGGGATTAACATAAGAATAAAAAAAAAAACCCTTTCAACCAAAATGCATGAATTTCATTTTCAGTTATGATATCAGGGCATCGGACTATTTTCTAAGTACTTAGCAAATCAATCTTTTTTCTTAAAATGCAATTGCCCTTTTATTAGTCACAGAAGTTTAATCATTTGTGAAGAATAAAATGGCCCTATCTTTACCAAATGCCATTGTAATCACTTGGGTAAATAGTCAGGAGCCATTTGGATTATTCCTTATGGGATAATAGGTTCAAAGTTGTAAAATCTGGAAATATTTTACCACAGGAATTCTGCTATAGGCATTTCCCATTTTGAACCAAAGCTGGCCCTGCCCACAGTTACAGCTTGCCGCTCAGGAACATCCCCTAATGAAACAGCGAACAAACCACTTCGATCAAACCTGCCCACGTATGGACTCACAGAACTGAAAGGGACCTTGAGAGGTTGCCTTCAGTTCCCCCTCCCTTCTCTTCTGATGGAGACACAGGCCCTTTGCTATCAGCTTAGCTCCAGTCAAGGGCTGCACTCTCCTCCTAGCGCGGGTGACCCTACACTCTGTGCTCTTCCCAGTGGGGAGTTTGGCATCAGTGAAATTCACGAGGCTGGTGGCTGACCCTGTGTCCTTTGTGGTCACTGAGGGAGCAGGAAAGAGGGACTTTCCTTAAGGCACTTGGGATCATAAAGGAGAGGCCAGCACAATAGAAGACGTGTATTTTTTTTTTTGTATTTTTTTTTATTCTTATGTTAATCCCCATACATTACATCATTAGTTCTAGATGAAGTGTTCCATGATTCATTGTTTGTGCATAACACCCAGAAGACGTGTATTTTTTACAGACACCTGCCATGCATTGATAGCTGTTACTTTTTCTAATACTCTCAGTATTCACTGATCCTGATATTTTGCAAATGAGAGAACTGAGATTCAGAGAGAGGAGAGGGAATTAATACGTGTGAAAACTCACCGTATGATGGACACATTTTCTCCATCATTCTAATAAAGGTTAGTGATGTGTCCAGGAATACATAATGGATCAATAACCAATAAGGCATTTGAGGTTTGTCTGACTTCAAAGCCCACGTGCTTTCCATCACATGACTCTCTCTCTTTTTTTTTTAAGATTTTATATTTATCTGAGAGAGAGAATGGGAGAGAGAGAGCATGAGAGGGGGGAGGGTCAGAGGGAGAAGCAGACTCCCTGCCGAGCAGGGAGCCCGATGAGGGACTCAATCCTGGGACTCCAGAATCATGACCTGAGATGAAGGCAGCTGCTTAACCAACTGAGCCACCCAGGCGCCCCACATGACTCCTTCTTAAACTTCAGTCATTCAAACACCACCTTCATGATTTTTGCCGACATCTTGCACCATGTTCTCTGTTATTTCCTGAGAGGCAGTATGGTTTAGTGATTAGAACATAGTCCTGAAGTCAGTGTACCTAAGTTCCCATCCTGGTGCTTCTTCTTACTGGATTTTTGACTTTAGGCAACTGAGGAGACCTATACATGTTTCCTCCTATTTAAAGTGGGGGTGAATAATAGCACCTACCCTATAGGGTTGTTTTGAGGATTAAATGCATTAATATATGTTAACGTACTATAGTAAGTCCTTAAAGGTCACTAGTATTATTTCAGAATTTTCTTTAAATCAGGCTTTTGCTACTTACACAAATATATTAAAAGGAAAGATTTCGTAACACAACTGTGAAATTGCAAGTTTGATGTGATAGTTATATTTCAATAAACATTAAAATAAATACATAATATTCACATAAAAGATGTTTGCCCATGTATCACCTAAAATCATTTCCCATACCTAGGTCCTGCTTTAGGAATATGGCTCCACCCCACACCATTTGCTATCTATAGAAAACAAGAAAGAAAGAAGAAAAGGAAGGAGGGAGGGAAGGAAGGGAGGGAGGGAAAGAGGGAGGGAGGAAGGAAGGGAGGGAGGGAGGAGGGAAGGAGGGAGGGAGGAAGGGAGGGTAGGGAAAGGAGAACATAGAACTATATGGTAAAAGATGTGTTATATAGATTAAATATGTGCATTTCTGTAAGAACCTACCCATCCACATCCCAGGGTATTTTAAAAACCCAGGCAAAATATGTCTAGAACTTCTAGCCCCTGTTAAGAACTTAAAAGATTAAAGGGGTGCCTGGGTGGCTCAGTTAAGTGTCTGCCTTCGGCACAGGTCATGATCCCAAGGTCCTGGGATCTGGGATCAAGTCCTGCATCAGGCTCCCTGCTCAGTGGGAAGCCTGCTTCTTTCTCTGCCTGCTGCCCCCCCCACCTCCCACCCTGCTTGTTCTCTCTCTCGCTCTCTCTCAAATAAATAAAATCTTTTAAAAAAAATAAAAGATTTAAAATGCTTTAAGGTTCCTAATATAATGCAAAAGTTCTACTACTCCCCAAAGTCTGATTAGCTGTGAAATTTTACATAAGAGCTTTTACTATGTGAATTTATTAACATATATTCCATGAACAGGCCAATGTTGGTCAATGAGGAAATAGGGAAATTAGCAAACTATGAATCTGTTAGGAATGCTTTTCCCTTTAAGTAACGGAAAACTTAACCAACAATACCTTGAAAAGAATACAGGTTTACTCTTCTCATATAAAAAGCCCAGAGATTGGCAGCTACTGACCTGGTTTGGTAGCCCAGTGATAGCAGGACCTGAATTTCTGTATGATTGTATTTTTGCCCGTGGTATGGCATGGGGGGAGGAAACTTGACTTTTTCTTGATCCTGACAAGGCTGTCACAGTTTACTGCATCCAATCTGTATTCAAATGAAAAAGAAGAGAGGAAGGGAAGTAACAGTTTCTCTCTCTCTCTCTTCTTTTTTTTAAGATTTCATTTATTTATTTGACAGAGAGAGAGAGAGTGGTAGGCAGAGGGAGAGAAGCAGGCTCCCCACTGAGCAGGGAGCCCGATGCGGGGCTCGATGCGGGGCTCGATCCCAGGACCCTGAGATCATGACCTGAGCTGAAGGCAAACGCTTAAGGACTGAGCCACTCAAGCGCCCCAACAGTTTCTCTTTTTTGTCAAGAAAAACAAAAGCCTTCTCAGAACTCTCCCCTGCCCCATCCTGAACTTCCTATACTGGTCCTCAGCCTAAGCTGCCTTAAGGGCATCCCTAGTGGCAAGTGAGGCTGGGTGAGTACGCCCTCGGCATTTCCAGCCGCCACAGGGAGGCAGGCAAGAGAGAAGGGAATTGGGAATGCGCATCAGGGAAGCTCAAAAACAGATTCTGGTAAATGATTACAATGAATGTCTCTGCTCAACCCAAACTACTTTTTCATTTAAGTAAAGGCTGCCATTTTCAAAATGTTTGTCAATGAAGTTGAAATGCCAATCCTGCACTGGGTTTATTCTTTTGTACCCATGCCTATCGTTTGCATTGTTTCGATTTATTGTTATTATTTTGATGTGATGAACCATTCATAAAACAGTGTACTCTCCCCAAACATTGGGGCTGGGTTTCTAAAAGTTCTTAAAAGAATTTTCCATTGAAAAAACTTAAAACCTGGGGTGCCTGGGTGGCTCAGTCGGTTAGGCATCTGCCTTTGGCTTAGATGGTGATCTCAGGGCCCTGGGATAGAGCCCCGTGTCAGGCTCCCTGTGCAGTGGGGAGCTGCTTCTCCCTCTGCCCCTCCTCTAGCTGGCTCTCTCTCTCTCTCTCTCTGTCAAATAAGTAAATAAGAAAAAGAGAAAAAAAATTAAAACGTATTCAAAAAAGTTGAAATGAGGGGCACCTGGGTAATGTGGTCAGTTAAGTGTCTGTCTTACGGTTTTGGCTCAGGTCCTGACCTCAGGGTCATGAGATTGAGCCCTGGGTCGGGCTCTGCACTCATCGAGGAGTCAGCTTAAGACTCTCTCCCTCTCCCTTTGCCCCTCCCCTCTGTGTGCTCGCTCTCTCTCAAATGAATACATAAATCTTTTTAAAAAAGTTGAAATGAGGGTAAAGAAGGAAATCTCTAATAAATATTTATATACACCAAAATAGACCTATGAAGAAAATACCAAATATAAACAATACTAATATTTATTTACACATTGTAAATAGTAATAAAGATGCTATATTACGATTTCATGATATCATCACTTGCTCGCTAGAAAATGTTCGTGATCTCCCTAATTTTGAAAACAAGATGGTTCATTCATTTTGAACTTTTTTCATAAATAGATAATCTTCATGCTGCAGAGCTCCTCCTCCCCTCCCCCCCAAGCCAAACTCTGAGTGCCTTTCCCATGTAAAGACCTGGAGTCCTTAACCTGTGGCTCCCAGGCTTCCATACTCAGCCTTACCCCAGGCTGTCTGGAGGCTCAGGGGTTCAAAGTGTCATTGGGATTTGAAATGCAAATATAGGAAGCTCTGGGTAACCTCTGGGATCTGTGCTCAGGTGAATAAGTTGTTTCCCAGTCTCTCAACAGCCAGCTTTCTATGGCCTCAGCCCTTCACCTGGTCATTTATTCCACAGCCCTGGCCCCTCTCAGACACACCAGGTGCGTGCAATTTCAAGGCCACAGTTAATTTTCCTCGTTTGCTTTTCTTTCCTAAGACATCCTTGCAAACAGCTCTAATTCTTCTCTGTCAACTGTTTCTTTTCTCTCTTTTGAATATCTAGTTTCCACTTTTCCCAAATTACCTCCACAGGAGTTGACATAAACTTTGCATATTCTAGCATCCAGATTCTCCCAGACATTGAGAAGGCATGCAGAAGTAAAACTTTTTATGTTAGAATTTAATGAAGTGAGAACTTCAACGAGATGTATATCTAACATAGAGATGTTCATAAAGAACACCACAGAGAAAGAAAAAGAAAGGAAGGAAGGAAGAAGAAAGAAAGAAAGGAGAGAAAGAAAGAAAGGAGAGAAAGAAAGAAAGGAGAGAAAGAAAGAAAGGAGAGAAAGAAAGAAAGGAGAGAAAGAAAGAAAGGAGAGAAAGAAAGGAGAGAGAAAGAAAGGAGAGAGAGAAAGAAAGAAGAGAGAAAGAAAGGAGAGAGAGAAAGAAAGAAAGAAAGAAAGAAAGAAAGAAAGAAAGAAAAAGAAGAGAGAGAGAGAGAGAGAAAGAAGACAGAAAGAACCATGACTATGCTGCAAGATGCGACTTGCTTCCCAGAGCCTCAATGAGATCGCCATGAGGTGTAGCTATTTTCCTAAGGAATAGCACACCAAAAACATTAAAAATCCAGAGGTTTTGCTTTCCCAGCGCCCAGCAGTTCCTAAGGCAAGCCCTCTTTTGCGACAAGGCAGTTCTGAATTCTAATGAAGAACTATTAGATAAGAGGTTAATAAATAGGCACACCCACATTGCAGTATCAGTAACCAGGTCTCCATAGTAGTCATTTGCTCTGATCTACTGAGCTTTACCCTCTGTCCTACAGCAAGCGTTTTTGTTTCCAAAAACCACTATACCTTTTCTCCAGCTGCCTCTTCTTCCATGTTGCGATATCTCAAGCCCAACATGCTGAAGAGAATTCAGTCGCCAATGCTGTAAAGAAAGGAATTATTAGTGCAGACACACGTGGTCAGGTCATGTTGTATAGACTTGGCCTTTGAGGAGACAGGCTTGGCTCTGCTGGCTGGGAAACGTCTTCAGAGGAAGTACTGTCCTCCGCCATATTTAAGCCAGCAAGTTGTAATTACGTGCATATTGTGCGTCCACCCCTGCACCAAATGCTGCAGTGGATTCTGAAGTAGGAAATAGCTCACAGGTAGTGAAAAGGGCCAGGCACTGGGGTCAAAGAGACCTTGGTTCGAAACCTGCCCCCACCACAACTGAACTGAGTGAAGCATTTAAACTCTCTGAGCTTTATTTTCCTCGCTACTAAAAGAGTGAACTGACTTTGCAGGAGTTTTGTGAGGATCACACGAGATTATATACACAAGTCAAGTACCTGGCACTTAGAAGTGTTGAGTCAGTGTTGTTATTATTAAGATGCAACTTATGTTCTCAAGGAACATACTAGTTATTTGAAGAGATGAGACACGTCATTGAATCGTGGGTGGTGTGGTAAGAGTAAGTACTACTGGGATTCAGAACTGAGCAAAATATGTGTGAAACAAATACTGTTTTATATAACTTTTCTCTGATATTCTGTAAGTACCATATACTCATTATAAAAAATTATGGGGGGTGCAAAAAGCAGAAACATTTTACTGATATTAATCCTAAATTCACACACACATGTGATACCCATAAAGTAGTTGAGTAATGCCAATGGAACTCAGGTTAAAGTCTGTACATTTTTCTTAACGAAGTAAAATTTCTTAATAGGAGTGTAGTTTAAGTTGATACAGTCATGATAGAATACTATATAGGTATCAATAAAAATAAGAGTAGATCTTTATGTCCTGACTTGGAAAGACAGTCTGAATGTATCACTAATTTAAAAAAACAAGTTGAAGAACAAAACATATAGTGTGAAGACTTATTTTATTAAGCATGCTTTCCTTAGAGGTTTGAAATTCTCTCAATCCTTTACGTGTGTCTGTCCTTTTTTGCTTTATTACCAGTTAGTAATTTTTTTAAATGTTCTAAAGCCAAAAGAATAAGTTCAGTCTTCACAATGGAGAACTCTTGGTCCTCAGTTATTGGAGAAGGGGGAAGAAGCTGGCTGTGGTCAAAGTTAACACCAGATAGTGCCCCTCATCAGTGTCCTTTTGAAAAACACATACTGTGGTCCGATAAGATAGCAACTGTACCAAATGGCTAAAATATATTTTAGAATCCTATAGTATGTATCTTGGTTCATCTCCGAAATCAGACTGATCTTTGAAACCAACGGTTTTTAATCAAAGCTGGCTTTCTAGGAGGAATGTAATGTATGCACCACAGTTTTAAACCAATAGTGTGAGTGTGTATGTGTGTGTTTGTATGATTAAGCCCATTCATCATAAATCTAAATTCATTAGGATTGATGTACCCATGCAGAGCAGCTAAATAATACGTAGATGTGATCTCCATTGTAAATAGAAAAATCTAATTCCATAAACTCTGCATTACCCCTCAAAAAAAAGAACAAAAAAAGGGAGGTGAGGAAGGAGGAGGAATAAGAGACATCAAGAACCCCAAAGGAGCAAAGGACACTATCTTATCAAATGAGCAGCGGGTCCCAAGACATCTGTTTGAGCTGTGACGACCTGCAGTGGATGTGGGTGTGGCAGCCCAAGCCCCAGGCGCTGTCCAGGGGAGATAGGAGATCTGCTCCCCCAAACCCTGTTGACTCTTGGAAACCGCGGATTATCTTGCCCGTGCATTCTTTGCATGGGAGTCTTGAGCATGAATTGTAATCTGTACAGTGGAGCCTCATGTGAATGCTGGTGTCAAAGAGAAAATACCTGCTTGATAAGCTGCAAGGTGAGAGGCGAACTACATTTCACCGCTTACACTCATTCATTCATTCACTCACTCATTTATTCATTCATCCAACAAACATCTATTGACGGTTGACAGACAGATACCGGGGTATTTAGATAATAATATGGCCACTCCCAAATTGCGTGACCACACACACGTTAGCCAGACTCTTTAATCCTACTTATTGGACACTGTCACAGCGGTGACAGAGGTGGTGATGGGGGTGTCATGAGCGTATTTCCTACGAATGCCTACAAATAACCTTAGGCATCTGCAGGTCTTCTAATCATGATATCTAAAGGGTTTTTTTTGTTTTTTTTTTTTAGTAGTCCCATGAGGCAAGGAAATAAAACGAGGCAAAATGAGAGAGTGCATTTGATTCATGTCCTAAAATGAGCCAGTCATGGAGGCAGACGGATACAGAGGGACTCACCAAAAACAGCTAACATTTTAAGATCACTGACTCTTTGCCAGGAACTTGCATGATCTCATTTCATTTTCACAATACCCAAGCAGTAGGTTCCCTACCTCCCATAAAAGGTGTGAGGGATACTGATGTTCCAAGAGATGAAGGAAACTGCTCAGGATCAAACAGCTCCTAAGTAGCCTTTTAATCAGGATTTAAATGCTCACAGCCTGCTTAGCACAAATATACTAAGTATTGAAATATAAGAAAGAGACAAAGGCCCCTTGACATCTGGAAATGACAGAGCTCAGCCCTGGTATTGCTGGGACTGCCTTGAGACTCACAGCTCAGCCAGGGTGTTCTCCTGTGGAACACAGTCTCTCAGAAAACTAGCAGCAGACACACCACACTTACTGTGGTGAGCACTGAGTAATGTACAGAACTGCCAAATTACTACGTCGTACACCGAAACGAATATAACATTGTATGTCGACCGCACTTCCATAATGAGAAAATGAAAGAAAGAGGTAAAAAAAAAAAAAACAGACAAGAGGCCACTATGTGCTCTTGTCTAAGCACAGACCAAAACAAAAGCACAAAAATCCCAGACAACCCCCTTGTCCTGCTCATAGTCTACTACGAGAAGACTGCTGCTTTTTTACCAATTAAAGCGTGAGCCTTGCTTTCTTCCTTCCCCTTTGTAGATAGGATTTGTTAAGGTACCCAGTCATACAGAGAACAGATTGGTGGTTGCCAGAGGCAGAGGTCTGGGGATAAACAAAATAGGTGAAAGGGGTCAAAAGGTACAAATGTCCAGTTATAAAATAAATGAGTCCTGGGGATCTAAGGTGCAGCATGGTGAGTGTAGTTAATAATACTATAGTGCGTATTTGGAAGTTGCTAAGAGAGTAGATCTTAAAAGTTCTCATCACAAGAAAATAAATTTGTAACTATGTATGGTGACCAATGATAACTAAATTTGTGGTGATCATTTTGCAATATATACAGATATTGAATCCTGACATCCTACGCCTGAAGCTAATATAACATTGTATGTATAGCAATTATACTTCAATTTTTTTAAAAAAGACCCAGTCATGGAATTGTCCCCATTGGGATAATACCGGCAGCATCCCATCCAGGACTAAGCCCCATTTCCTTGAATCTCCCCCCAAATCACCTAACACAAGCCCAAAGGCTATCCTAAGTCCCCATGAACAGCCCCTTGCTGCACGGTTCCTGGGGCGTGCAGTCTCCCCCGTCTGCATGGAGCATGAAGCCCCACTTGCTCAACCACAGGTGTGTTCCTGGTGGTCTCTGGTGGGAGGTCAGGGACAGAAATGGACGTTCAGCCAGATTCACTGGAAGCCCTCACTGCCTCTGACCACAACCCGGGACCCAGTGATCCTGCGGCAATAACGTGCTGTTGAAGGTGTCGCCTTGGCTGAGAGTTAAGGTCCTTTAGGATCAAGCCCTGGTGTTACAATGAAGCCCTTCAGCATTGGGTCTATTTTATTTTCCCGGGAATAAGATGTCTGGGATTTTCAGGCACGTGATCGGGTCTGTATTGTTCTATGGCGATGTTGTACAATGTGGCCTCTGCCCTTGAGGCATTTTAGATCTAACTGGGTACTGGCTCTCAGGTTGGTCTACGCCATACATTTTTGGCATTTCCATTGCAAGTAGTGAGTTTAAATAAGAATAAATCTACTTGACGGGTTGCCTGGGTGGCTCAGTCGGTTAGGCGTCCAACTCCTGCATTTGGCTCAGGTCATGATCTCAGGGTCCTGGGATCGAGCCCCACATCGTGCTCCCTGCTCAACGGGGAGCCTGTTCCTCCCTCTCCCTGCTGCTCCCCCTGCTTGTGCTCGCTCTCTCTCTCTCTGACAAGTAAATAAATAAAAGCTTAAGAAGGGGGAATAAATCTACTTGAAATCTTACCTATTAGAGTGGGCATTTTAAAGATCTAACATTCTCACCCTGTGCTGAGCCCCACACGGGCAGTCTCCTGTCACCCTCACAACAATGTCAAGAGGCAGGAATTCTAATTTTCTGCCATTTGACAGATGGCAAAACTGAAGCCTGGAGAACTTTTTTTACTCACAATGTTCTTCCTGAGGCCAAGCAGGTCATCAGTGGTAGAGCCGGGAATTAATGGCAGGCCAACTCAGAAGGCAGAATGCTCAAACTTTAAGCTATACTTCACAGCATATGTTAATTTGTATAATAGAATCTCTCCGTAAAGCACTTTTCTGCCACGTAGGTTTAGTGGTGTAGTGGGCCAAATCGTGTCTCCCCACTTAGGATGTACCGTGCAGTGGAAGTTTAAACAACAGAAAGCTAGAGTTATGAAGCAAGTGTCAAGGCTCCTCCCAAAAACGTCCTATTCGTTTTTTTTCTGAATACCTTTGAACATCAGATTATAGCCACACACTCACCGCAGTCAGCATGATTTTCTTCAGGTTCCAGCTTTCTGAGGCAGACAGGAGACCTGGTGATTATCGTGCCCACCGCGAGCCTGTATCAACGGGGCCACTCTGAGAATTTGCTCCCCTCTGCTCCCTACTCCCTCGCCTGAGAAAATGTAGGCAAAATACCAGCAGCCCTTGGTTGTAAATCCCATGCCAATTTCCTCTTGCATCTCCAAGCCTAAAAGAACCAGTGTGGCGTGCCAAACGTTTTTGCTCCATATTGAAGCTCACTGTTACGGCGCAGCCACATTTGTGATCACGTGGTGAAAATGTGAGGTGACAGAGTCCGCCCTCCTTTTGCTTCACAAAAAGATGAGAAAGATCATGGCTCTGCTCCTGGGCACAGGCTATGTCCCTTTCCGGTGGCACTCCTGAATCAGGACACGAGGCTTGGGAGGGCTGTAGCATGTCATCCACAGGAAATCACCCCGTGGGGCCACGAGACCCACTAACATAGAAAAGGAAGAAACTGGCACAAGAAGAGAAACCAGAAAGGAAGGAACCTAGAGAATGTAATCCAAAACTGGAAAAAGTGAAAATGACTTTCGAGCATAAAAGGAACAGGTATGATATTCACTCCCCAACTCAGGCAACACTCTATTTACTAGTCCACACAGCAGCTGTCCTCACACCCTCTGCTCTTCTAACTTCCTTGGGGATCTGCATGCTTCTTGTCTGCTGGAGAAGATAAGGCTGGGGGCCAGGTGAGAGAAGGAGCTTCAGGACAGGCTGGCTTTGTCCTTCCTCCTGGAGCAGAGAGAAGTAGGAGGGTTGACCAGAAGTTTGGCGGTGGCCAGGAGGCTGGTCAGGAGGCTTCTGCTACAGCATGGATGTGAGCTGATCAAGCTGAACCCAAGAGACGGGGACAAGACTAGAGAAGCAGGGACTGACATCGAGTCCTTGAAGAAAACATTAATGGAGCACAATGACTGGATGGACACAGGACGAGAGTAAAGGCAGCATTACACACAGCAGCGAGGTTCGGGCAGAAATGCACCAAGGAAAGCTGACCGTAGAAGTGAGAGAAACTCCTTGGGAATTTAGAGGAGTGTGTGCAGACTCCCTGAGGACATGCACAGTGAGCGCTCAGCAACAGCCAGTGGAGCTCAGGATCCCGGGCAGGACAGGAGATGAGATGGCAGGTGCTCCAAACTCTGAACAACAAAGCAACACGGAATGTGGTGGGGAAGGCGTCTGGATAAAATCGTTTCTGGTGAATAGTCTAGTATCGGCATTTCCCCAATCTGCACCCCCCTCCCCACAAAAGCTTTGGGGCCAAGGGCTTAAAGAATTAAGTCTAAAAATCTTTAAAAAAAAAAAAGGGGGGGGCAGCGCCTGGGTGGCTCAGTCATTAAGCGTCTACCTTCAGCTCAGGCCATGGTCCCAGGATCCTGGGATCGAGCCCAGCATCGGGCTCCCTGCTCCGCAGGAAGCCTGCTTCTCCCTCTGCCACTCCCCCTGCTTGTGTTCCCTCTCTTGCTATGTCTCTCTCTGTCAAATGAATAAATAAAATCTTTAAAAAAAGAAAAAAAAGAATGAAGTCTAAGCTTTCAGGTTGGATTGTCCTTTCCCCCCACCTTTCTCCACCCACTGAACTACTCCAAGGTCAATTTCAAATGCCACATCTTCCGTGAAGGCTTTCCTCCTCACCTTCACGTGTGTGGATTGTAGCACTATTTAATGCCAATTCACTTTAAACGGTATTTAATTGACAAAATGGAATTACAGAGATGGGAGGAGGCAGGATAAGAACAGGAAAAATGTGAATGCCAAGTTGAACATGTAAGATAACAAAATCACTTGACATTTAACTCTGCTCTCCTGTCTTCTAGGATTCCTCCAATGACCCCACAAGGAAGGAAGCACAAGCCTTCATCATCGGAAAAAAAACCCAAAAAACTCTGAAGCTCAATGAAGTTAAAGGATTTGTCCAAATCCTGTAGTTGGTAACACCGGAAGTTGAACCTAGTCATTCATTCATGTGTTTATTCATTCAGTAAGTATTTATTGGTGCCAGGTCCTGTGACACTGTTCCAAGCACGGGATGGGGGCTGAAGAACACAGCTGTGGATCATATGTAGCCTTATTCTAGTGGGAGACACAGGAAATAAATGAGTAAATGTATAATCTAATGTTACAAAGTGACAGTGCTATGAAGAAACATCAAGCAGGGGGGAGACACAGAGGAGACAGGGTTCCCCACACTAGATGGAGTAGTCAGACATCCTGTACTCTGCACCCCGAGCTCAGTCCTCTGTTCCATCCTGCAGACTCATTGCAGAGGCAAGTTGATGGTCATGAAGTGTGCAGCCCTGTTCTTTTACAGATGCTGCCCAGGGCTTGGGATGTGTACATCTGAGCACCAAAGCCCATTCAGTGCAAGATCCTCCACCACCACCACCCCCCCCCACGCCCAGGCTCTGAGTAGGTCTCCTTAAACTCCCACAAAGCTGGACTGCCTTATTTAGTTTCCAATGTAGACTATAAACTCCTGGAGGCAAGAACCACTCACACGGTTTCCAGTAAGTGCATGTCGGTTATCAGTCGATGGGTTGATCAGATTAAAAACAATTGGAAGAACCGAAGACTGTTCCCCTTAAAATCTATAGGACTTCTCCAAAATAAGCCTAGCCTCTCTGCCATTCCCTACATCCCAGGAGCTCCCCTCCTGCACAAACCGGGTTGGGCAGCCCAGCACCGCACAAGCCCCACGAGAAAACCAGATCAGTCCAGGCTACAGTAAGTAGTCAGCTGCGTCAATTTGGGACGTTTTTGCCAAGATGGGCCCTGTGACATTGCAGATGGTGGAGAGTGGCAGGGGGTACAGAGAAAACTGCAGCAAAGCAGAGATGGAGACTTAGTCCCACATTAGTGTAAAACCGATCTGAAGCGTTACTGAGGAATAAACCGACTAGTGTTAAGCGGCAAAGACAAAATGAGTTCCACCACTTCGAGTTATCCGTCTGATTTCCACAAACATCTCAGTCATGCATTGTGTGTGTGTGGTTTTTTAAATTTATTTTACTGCACCACTGAACATCTTTCACTGTTACAGGTACGCATGCGTATATATCACTGGGGGATTTCCCATGCAATTAGTAGTTATTTAAACTTTGTATCTTAAAGTTTTAATAGTTTCCACAAATGTGACAATTACACTTTGGCAAAATCGCCTGTGAGGACAGAAGGAAGACTTGAAGCAACAGAACTCTGTAATACTGTAACATTAACTTCAGGCCTCCTGGAAGGGGTCCCTCTCCCTCCAAAAATCATCGTCCTTCCTGGATGATTCCCACTAGAATTCACAGCGGGCGGGTTCATCATCGCTGGCCTGGCTTTGTACCACGAGGAGACAGTTGATCCATCCAGCCATATTCAAGAAAGTTCCATGTAAACAAAAAGGTGCAGAATAAAACACCTGAAAAGAGAAGCTCCCGAAGGTGACACGTCCATATTAGCTAATCTCCAAATTCATAAGAACATTTGGATTACATACAGTGAGAAGTAGGGTCTGATGCAATTTCCATTTGAGCAGCTACTTTCCTGATTCAATACCTTCATTCCTACCTGCGGCGACTCAGGTGCAAATACACGCAGAAGTACAAATAGGTTAACAACTTAGCAGGCGAACGGCAAAGCTAGAGAACAGGCATGCTCGTTATTCAGTCTAAATTCACAACCCAAATCAGGTTGCGTTTCCTCAGTTTATTTTCTAACACAGTCCTTTTTTGCAGTCTTTAATTGCAAGAGTGTGAAGATATATTTAAAAGCAGGAAATGTACCTTGCCCTCCAGGAAAAAAATGTGATATGAGTTGGCAAAGGATTAAGCTAACCACAGACAATACAGAATTTTTTTTAGCATCTGAACTCGTCCTTAGCACCAAGATAAGCTGCTTGTCTGGAACCAATAGAAGAAACATCATCAAGTTTAAAACTGGTGATGAATTAAACACCTTAGCCCCAAGAATCCAATCATACTGGTATTTTCTGGTCTCATTTTGTGGGGAGTTCATCAAACTGAGGACATTCATGAGTTGAAGGGGTCATGACAGAACAGCGAGAACAAATGCTTTTTTTCTTCATTTCATTCACTGTTGTATTGACTGATCTGCATAATCAGATTTGTAAGGCCTTTCTTCCCCCCCAAATTACATCTTTTCTTCAAATGTCTAAAGATCCTATGTAGAGTTGACTGTCATTTTGATGAACAGTTTGATCTCTCCTTGAAAAATATTTTTTTTAAAGAGTGAATTCTGCAGAACTGATTCTATTAAAATGATTACAGAGCTCTGGAGGGACTTTTATCAACAGTAATTCTCAACTACCCTTAGATTAACTCAGTGGCTCAGGACTAAAGACCAATTTGCCTGCAGAGGATTGTGCAGATGTCTGGGGACATTTTTTGTTGTCACGATTCATGGGTGTGCATCTAAGTGGGCAGAGGCCAGGGATGATGCATAACATCCTACCATGCACAGGACAGCCCCCCACAGCAAGGAACTGAAAATGTCACTAATGCTGAGAAAGCATAACAAAAATTCTTACTGCTTACAGGGCAGCTGCCTTATTAAAATCCCAAATCCACCTCAGTGATTTCTCTGATCTTGAAAGCACTCTTTCCTACTGAATTTTGGCATTCCCGATTTACCCCCCACTAGAGTTTGGCCCGCTGGTGGCAAAAAGGAAAAGAAACTAACCAATATAGAGAATATTTTTAATTCTTCCTCAAACAATGTCTCCCTGTTTTATTTATGCTTTATCAATAATTAGAGGGATCAGACACTTTTTTTTTTCTGTCCACAATGGAGCCTGGTAGTCCTAATGGATATTCATAATGGCCAAATGTCATGAAAACAATTCATCTCTATTTTCAAAAACCAATGTTGACATCTGGAAAATGAAAGCAGACACAGGACATCCCAGAGCCGGTGCTGAAATAATGGGGAAAGGACTCTTTCTATGGAGATAGAAGGACAGAGGACAGAAGCAAGCGCCGTCCCGTGTGTCCTCCAGGTTAGTGTGCAGGATGGCTGGTCCGGACCTGACACACACAGGATGCTCAAAACTTTTAAAAAATTATTTTCATTTCCTTAAAAAAAGAGGAAGATTTCTGTAACTGATCTAAGCACACAGGAACGCTAAAGTAAACGATAGCATTTTTCTAATCTCAGAGGAAAACAGTATTGGTAAAACCACTGTTCATCAGACTTACTACCACCAGGCAAGGTTGGCTCAAAGAGGAAAAGAAAAGTCCCACCTTTCCTTGGCAGAATTAAAATGCAGAACAACTAAAGGGAGAGTAAAACCCAAGTAAAAATCCCAGACTGCAGGCATAACAGTGCCGGAGATGACTAAGGAAACCACCTAGCCCCACACAAAAATATTGCACTTAATTAGCTTGTTTGAACACATTAAACGCATTCAAACTGTCTTAAAAGAGATTATTTCACATGAACTCTATGTGAGTAAGTGTCCATCAAGCTACTTTTCTGAGGTAAATTTAGATATAACGGAATTAAGTGACTTTTCCTTAGAGAACATTATCTGGGTGTAAACTAGTGCTCATTTCCTTAGCCAACTGCACAGAAACTATAAAATTATAATTTTTTAATAAAAGCAGAATGATGTGAAATCAAATTAGACCTTCAAATCTGGAAGTGAGGGACAGATTTCTTCTTTGGTTCCAGTCAAGACATCTCAACCAACATTTGTCTAGAATTTCATCCACTCATCACAGTGGTGAGCTTCAAAGAGAACCCCCCGGTTTTTTGTGAGTACATGCTGTACTTTTAGTATTAAAAATAAAAGTGTTGTCTTATTTTTACCCCTCTTTTGGCTATACAGACTAGTCCAATAAACTCCTAGGGATAAAAATGCATTTACCTAATTCATGGCCAATTTAAACTCAGATCATAAATTTTGAAGGAATGAATGAAAAAAATTCCTATCCTACTGATCACAGCCGCTTACTTATTTCAGCCTTAGAATGAACACTAAGACATTTTTTTTTTTTTTAGCTGGTATTAGTGCTGAAAAATGCGGGCGCTTTTTCCATTACCAACCCAGCATTTCTGTTGACTCCCATTCAGATTCTAAACAGAACTCTGTGCCTGGAGCCTAAGAGATGACCACTGCCAGTCAATTTTACAACCCATCAGGGAAGACTCTAGTTCTCTGTGAGGGCATCTCCACTTTCTCAGACCTATTTTGAGACTGTTCTGATTAAAATACTGCTGCCTAAACAATGTGTTCAATATAGGACAGAGGCTCCTTCAATACTAATGTAAGTCGATTATGGATCCAAATCAGTCTAATAAATTTATTTGAAATTGGTAATATGGGTCAGAGCCAGAAAAGGAAATAAAGAAAATCATAAGTACCTCAAAACACATTAAAAGGCAGCAATTAAATTAATTCTCATTTTTCCCTACACATACAGTTTACCATCAAGTTACTAGTTGGCAACTACAATAAATATTTTTAAATATGTCTAGTGAAAGAAAAGTCAATCTAGCTTATTTTTTTGGCAGGAATGAATACTCAGTGTCATATATTCTTCTATCTCAGGAATACTCATGTTCTCCTGGTAAAGGTTACACATATCAGTGTGATCATATAAAAAAAGACCCAAAGGAAATTTGGACAAATAAGTCATTAAGCAATAAATGAGAACAGTCCCCAACTGGACCGATTCTGCAAAACAACATCTAAGTATTGTGTCATACCTTAGGAAGTGGGAAATATCCCCATACTTCCAAGTGAAAAAAAAAAGTATTTTATGCATTAAACATCTGAAGCACCCTATAGCTGTAGTTCATTTCACAGCGGAAAGTAAACATTAGTTTTCTCTCTACCTCACAAAATGAAGAGGTAGTCAGAAAGCCTTTTCTTCCTGTCTTCCCCTAATGAACTCCGCGTCCTCTCATGTTCTGAGACTATTTTCTACTCTAATAGGCGTTCATTTTACATTTATTCGAAAATGAGTCAAAGAAAAAAATTTCCGCAGTGACAGGACTATCCAATGTTCCTTTTTTGTGATCTTCTAGTGGAATGAAAAAAAAAAAAAAAAAGAGCTATCATGATTCTTAAGCTTTTTCGATGTGCTTGGCTATGAGCTCACCTGAGAGTCAGTTACAAGTTCCAATCACTTTAAAACGGGAACTATTTTGAATCCCGTGTCCACAGCCATGGAGTCCCAGCCTTCAGCGTCCCTGACACTTATGCGAGTGCAGTTTGCTTCTCAAAATAAACATGCAAACGGAAATGGTGAGTTTGTGGAAAAGCAGCATGAGATACCCAGGACAATGTAAAGGGCTTCTCGGTCACACAGAAATTAACAGACACATGCAATTAACATCCCAGACAACCAGCCCCTTGTTGAATACGGAGCGAGCACACCGCCAGTTTGATCAGTGTCTACAGCCCACGGAGGTCCTTCCACAAGCCAGAGTGCCTCGTCTACACGGTCTGTTCAGGTGGGGACCAGATTAAAAATGTGTGCTGTTGACATAATGTTGGTCCTCCTGAGTTTTCCTAAGAGCTTGTCCGTGGTCACTCGGGCAGCTGTCCAAAGATACTTCAATAGCCACTTGTGTTGTTTCGTGCCCAGTGAAGCTATCACTTGGGTAGGTGTCTAGGTGGGGACAGCCATTGTGCTCTGCACAGCCGTTGACGTGGGCCAGAGGCAGGGCCCCCAGCGGGCAGCACAGCTGGTTCTCACAGCCCTTGGAGATGCAGGGTGAGCTGCAGAGCAACAGCGAGTCCTTCGGCTCCATGGGGTCCTTCAAGTCCACCTGCTCAAACTGGATGGTCACATTGTGGATTCCCACACTGTGGAAGATTTCTCGAATTTTCCTACTGGCGTCCTGATAGCCCCTGTCCTTCTGATACTTGATGTGCAGGGTGGCAATGATCTTTCCGCTTATAAGTTCCCAGATGTGCACTTCATGTACACTGCTAATCCCGGGCACGGCCGAGAGTTTACTCACTACAAGAAGGAAGAGCAGACAATTAGCGAAGGCTCCTGGAAACAAGGTCCCACTACGGGAGGGACATGGTCCCTGAAGGCATTCCCACCAAAACGGTGTATTTACAGCGGGAAGAAAAAGAGCTGTATCTATATGGGCACATTTTCCCATAATCTTCTTTCTCCTCTTTGCATCCCTATACCATCCATCATGAGCCCATAAAAGGCAATTCAAGAAAATAAGTTTAACAACACCCAAAAGAATTCCCAAGGTTCAAGGGAATGGACACCCAAATGGGCTGTGCTGGGAGTATAAAGTAGGATGCCTTTTGGGCGCCTGGGTGGCTCAGTCGGTTGAGCGACTGCCTTCGGCTCAGGTCATGATCCTGGAGCCCCGGGATCGAGTCCCGCATCGGGCTCCCTGCTCGGCGGGGAGTCTGCTTCGCCCTCTGACCCTATCCCCTCTCATGTGTTCTCTCTCATTCTCTCTCTCTCAAATAAATAAATAAAATCTTTAAAAAAAAAAAAAAAAGGAGGATGCCTTTTTGAAAGGGGAGAATTTGGCAATATGGACCGAAAACTTTTACCAACATCCCTAGTACTAGGAATTTAACCTACAGGGAAATACCCTAACATTCATGTGCAAAAATGGTTTGGGCAAAGTTCTTTGTATTAATGAGAAAAATGGAAACAAGAAAACAGTTAAATCAATTATATAAAAGAATATGGTAACAGCCATTAACAAGTAAGTTGCATATTTAAGGATATGAGCAAAAGTATATAAGATATCTTTAAGTGGAAACGCAAATAGTTATACTGCATTTACGGCACGAGTTTTTTCCTTCTTTTTTTTTAAACAAACATCAGTGTATATACCCACACAAAAATTTTATGCAGGTTAAAGCTTGTTTTATCGAATGACTGATTCAAAAATATTAAAAGTGGTAATTTCTGGGTGGCAGGATCATGAGAGATTTCTGTTTTTCTATTTACATCTTCTATACTTTCTCAAATGAACATGTATTTAGAGAGCTGATGTTGAATAGTGATTCTGAGCAAAGACCCTGTAAGCCAGCCAGAGTCTGAATCCCAGTTCAGACATGGCCTTGGGTAATTTAGCTAGCCCCCAGTGCTTCAGTCTCCTTATCTGTAAATCGGGAATAATAACGAGAGTGCCCCATAGGTTTACTTGCAGGATTGAAATGAGTGAATATAAGTAAAGCACTTAGAACATTACTGGCATAGAGTAAATGCCATAGAAGTGTTGCTACTGTTATTACCATCTATTTTTAAATATTTTTAAATATATATATATATATATATATATATATATATAACTTTGTTAAAAGGCAATATAAGCCATTATATATCACAAATCATTTTGATATGTTTATCTTGTTTCTTCAACTGGAAAACAAGCTCCCGGAAGGTAGAGACCACGCTGCCTATCTGCTCCTGGGTATCTCCTTCCCCACCTCCCACCTCCTCTGCCTGCAGCATTGGGCAGATAGGAGATTGCAGGAAATGAAGGCTGACTGTTTTAACTCCGTACAGCAAAGCAGCCAGAGAGTTGACCACGCCTCACTGACTCTGAGACTGTAAACGAAGCAATGCTGCCCAAGAGGAGGCTCCAAAAGGTGAAAAGAACATCCAGGGGGAAAAGACTAGCAGAAGCACCAGCTGTTAGCAATGGCTCGACCAGCTGGTCCCAATGCGTGCTACTAAACAGAGGGCTGGCAGGGCTATGAGCTACCCTGACCACCGCAAATCACACCCTCACAAGGGAAAGCCTAGCCATGGACATACAATGTATTAAGACCCATTCAAACCTCATTTCAGGGATCTGTCATGAAGTAAGGTCTTCCGACTTTGAGCCTCATAGTGGACCGGGCTCTATCTCATGGTGACTGGCTCACTGGTGAAGCAATGATAGTATAACAGCAAATATGCAAGAAAATTCTTCTTCTATAAAAACATAATCTCCATTTAGAAACACTAGAAATAAAGTTGCACATTCAGTTTCTCACCAACGTCTGGACAGTTCCCACCTAGAAACTCTGCAAAGTCTCTAAACTATGTATGCTCAGATGCACATAACCAAGGTGAGAGTTTGACCTTCTGTTTGAGCACAGCAAAGAGACAGGTTTCATTACTGAAGGAGGTCATGAATGACCTGAATTTAAAACATGGTCCTTTTTATGGTGTTATAAGAGACACGGTGACTTTCGTGCCCATAAAAAATCAATTAACTAGAAAGCAGGATCCAGAATACAAATGAATGATTCCTGTTTTCCGAATAAGGAGAATAAAAATCCAGTTCTTGGCAGGGTAACCTTACTGGAATTAAAATAAAGCCTGACATGAACGTAAGAGCCGAGGCGTAGGTCTTGCCCAGCACTATACTCTCAAAAATTTGCAGGTGAGTCAGAGAGTCACGGGCTGCAAAGGACCTTTCGTTCTTAGAGCTGTGAGTCATCTTCCTAGGCTACCAAACATATGATAGATGTCTCTATTGCCAGGTGATTTAAAGTATTTCAGGATACATAAATCAAACACTATTCTGAAATAACGCCGGCCCTTTGGCCAGAGGAGCATTAAGCGGGCGTGGTTCCAGATGAGCATCATGTGACTTACTCAGCTCTTCCATGTTGACTCCTCTGGGGACCATCTGCAGCAGAATGGCAGCAGTCTCCTTGATGAGTGGGAAGGCAGATGACAGAATGATGATGACCATGATGATAGTCAGGCTGGGGTCGATGTAGCATTGCCAGTTACAGGGGTCCTCAGGCTGCAGGGGATGCACGTAGAATACGATGGCCGTGACCACCACGACCACCGAGCCCAGCGCATCGCCCATCACATGCAAAAGTACACCTGCCAGGAGGAAAGACAGACCGCTAAGGGACAGATCCAAATGCGGGAGCTGCGTGACGCTCAGTGACCTGGGTTCCCAAGTCTAAGACCAGTTGCTATTTGTTTTCTTTTTGGTTAAAACAGCAGGATGGATGCGAATGAAAAAAATTAAAAAGTCCTCTACTTTGCAGAAAACAAAACCCTAGGCCACCATCCCAGGACGCAGAGAACCTGCAACAGCCTAGGAAGATTCTGAGCTATAGACGCCAGTGGGAAGAGGGACTGTATCTTCCCATGGTGCCTCACCACCCCTGCCTGCCACTCGTCAGAAGGCACCGAACTGGAAAACAGAGGCTGTGCAAATGGTTTCTTAGTCTTTCAGACAAGTATCTGCGATTTAAATGGTTTTAAACATTTTCAAGAGGAGAAGGAACTAAGACATATCAAGAGAGTGGTTCTTGGGGCGCCTGGGTGGCTCAGTCCATTAAGCGTCCGCCTTCGGCTCAGGTCATGATCCCAGGGTCCTGGGATCGAGTCCCGCATCGGGCTCCCTGCTCCACGGGGAGCCTGCTTCTCCCTCTCCCTCTGCCTGCCGCTCCCCATGCTTGTGCTCTCTCTGTCTCTGTCAAATAAATAAACAAAATCTTTAAAAAAAGAAAAAAAGAGAGAGAGAGTTGTTCTTGTTATTCCTTCTCTTTCCTCTTCCTTGATCCATCTCCCCCCTTCCCTGCATGTCTTTGCCTACTCCTTACTTAGCCGAGGTCATGGTCATTCAAACTGGTTCGAGAGGTCGTTAAGAAGGAACTCCAGCAATACTGCCACTGAATAAAGAGCGATTTGTCACAATAAAATAAAATTAAAATTAAAGAGATAATAACAAACATCGTGGTTGCCTTTAATCTAGGGAATCAACCTTAAAGGTTTTGATTATGATACAGAAAATATGCAATCCTAACACAGAAGATCTGGGTGTCCAGTTGTATGCGAGACACAGACTAAACTGGGATTTAGGTGAAAACCTTGTCAGAAGGATTATAAAAATATAAACACCAGGTAATTTATTTTTATTTTTTATTTTTTTGCAGAAAACATCAGACGCTTGCTATTCAAAGTATGGTGTGCAGACTAGCAGCATCAGCATCCCCCAGAAGCTGGTGAGAAATGCAGAATCAGGCCCCACCTCAGATCTATGGAATCCGATTCTGCATTTTTAACAAGATCACCAGGGGATTAAAACTCAAATAAAACTCCCAGAGCACTGCTCTAGAAGAAAGCATATAGATTAAGAAAAATTCATTTTGTCTCTCCAAGTATCCCACAGATCCACTTGGTTGAATTAATAATAATCCAAAATCCTAATAACTCACTTGTGGCTACAACCAAACGGTCTCACTTGGAAGATGCCTTAATTGGGCTAATGCTGCTTTTTGGCAATAATTTTAGGATTCTGAGTAGCTGAGCAGCATCAGAGGCAAAACAGCATTCTGTAAACAAACGAAATGCAATTTGTGGCAACCTCCCCCCACCCCAAAATAATACAGCAATAAAAAATATCTCTACATTTCCTTCTGGCTGAGTGGTTAGGTATTAGAACAGAATTCTGGGGGCGCCTGGGTGGCTTAGCTGGTTAAGCGACTGCCTTCAGCTCAGGTCGTGATCCCGGAGTCCTGGGATCGAGTCCCGCATCGGGCTCCCGGCTCGGCGGGGAGCCTGCTTCTCCCTCTGACCCTATCCCCTCTCATGCTGTTTCTCTCTCTCTCTCTCAAATAAATAAATAAATAAAATCTTTATTAAAAAAAAAGAAGAACAGAATTCTGGTTCAATAACTACATTAAACAGGGGCGCCTGAGTGGCTCAGTCGTTAAGCATCTGCCTTCGGCTCAGGTCATGATCCCAGGGTCCTGGGATCGAGCCCCACATCGGGCTCCCTGCTCGGCGGGAAGCCTGCTTCTCCCTCTCCCACTCCCCCTGCTTGTGTTCCCTCTCTGGCTGTGTCTCTGTCAAATAAATAAAATATTAAAAAAAATAAAAATAAAAATAAATAAATAAATACATTAAACAATTCCATCTTCTAATTCTGTGCCCCTTTTCCCCCACCCCACCCACAAAAGAGCTTTTTACTCCCCAGTCCCTATTCTGAGCCACAAAGAGAAAATCCCAAGAGTTGGTCTATATACCTTGTTCCTCCAGGGAAACCTGAAGATCAAAGCATGAACCTTCCCCAGGGCAGTACAAAGTGATATTATAAAAATACAAAGACCGGGGCGCCTGGGTGGCTCAGTCGTTAAGCGTCTGCCTTCGGCTCAGGTCATGATTCCAGGTCCTGGTATCGAGCCCCGCATCGGGCTCCCTGCTCGGCCGGAAGCCTGCTTCTCCCTCTCCCACTCCCCCTGCTTGTATTCCCTCTCTTGCTGTGTCTCTCTCTGTCAAATAAATAAATAAAATCTTTAAAAAAAAAATACAAAGACCAAGTATTTCCTAGCTGCACTTGACATCATTTTCACTGCCTGAGACAGTTGTCATCCTCTGTTTCCTGCATGACAGCCTCGTTTCCTCCATTAGACATGAAGTGACGTGAGGATGAGGGTCATGCTCTGCATTTCTTGTGTTTATATTTTGGCACTAGAAGCATACAATGCAGGCACTCAATGAAACAGTATTTTCTGGTTGGTCGGTCATAACTCCCATGACATAGAGTAACTTCTGCCTTTTACTCAATAACAATAATTGTATTGCCAGTTAACATATATGCATCAGACGTTGTTGTAAGTATGTTCCATGTATTTACATATTAAGTCCTTTGAAGGACTCTCTGAAGTGGTTACTCTTGCCATTCCACAAATGAGGAAACTGAGGCATGGAGTAGCTGAGTAACTTATCCAAGATCACCCAACTAGAAAGTGCCCGAGTAGGGATACAAGTCTACCATAGTCTAACTAGAGAACCACCGTGCATCCTGCCTCACAGAAGTCCTAGATTTCCATTTCAGGTTTTCCTCCTAAGAAATCTCACTATTAGCCCCTCACAATTATACAAAATAGCTTTCACACTTGTTTTTCCCATAACCCACAATTAGAATCATATTTTGCCTCCTAGCACACACAGAGACACGCAGTGAAACAAATGTGAAAAAACAAAGCCTATCCCAACATATGATTTATTACCGCTTTCTATTCTATTTCATTCAATTCTGGTTAATTTTCTAAATGCTGATCATATGCTACTAAATTGATTTTATGACCCAAACTATCATGGTTTTCAGTTTGAAAAACTGCTTAAAGCATGATTTCCTTAAATTCTTGAGACTGGATATTAGAGTGTGTTTTCTGGCCACCCGTGCAAAGATGAAGAAGGCCTGGTCATTATCCTCCAGGGACAACAGTCCACTGGCAGGATTCTCAGAGAAGTGCACCAGGAACCTCGGGGTGGGGGGCGCTGAGTCCCTGTGACGGGACATTTCAAGGATGGCATCTCGAGAGATGGGGCAGTTGGGCAGGACTCTGAAGGGGGGACAGATCTCAACAGGCAGTGGCGTTCCAGGCAGAGAGAACTCAGAGAGAAAGTGTCCTAGGCAGGGAGCTCAAGGGAGGCTGCAGATGAGGACGTGCCTGACAGGCAGCGGGGTGCCCTGAGAATGAAGTCACAGACCCTGACAGTTTCCGTGAGCCATGGACCTTGCCAAAGTCAGCCTCCGTGAGTCACGGGATTCTCTTCTGAGCAATGGGGATGAGAACAGCATCTGTCTCACTTCTCTCAGAGGCTAGTTCTGAAGAGTCTGTTGAAACAATGCCTGAAAGCCCACTGAGATGAAGTGCGCAGAACTGATGGAGACGATGATAATGAGCGTGATTTGTTGAGTGTGTCCTCTGTGCTATTCCAACCACTCATGCAACATACCGATAAGGAGACTGAAGCTCAAAGAGGTTAAGTTACTTGCCCAAGGTCACCTAGCTAGTAAAAGGCAGAGGTTGACCTTGAACCAGATCTGCCTGACTGAGCACTGGTCACCTCACTGTAAGTGTGCATTAGATGGGGATGGGGGGCAGGAGAGACAGTTCTGGTCTAGGAGAGGAGGTGGGGCAGCAAAGGGGTGAAGAACAGGGCAGAAATGTCTAGAAAGGACCGCTGACACCGGAACAGCAAGCCTTTGAATGTCAGCAGTGTTAGGACTTTATTCTGGAAGCAGCAAAGATTTCTGAGCAGATTCTGATGGGATCACATCTGTGATTCAGAAAGATAAGTCAGGCAGCATTATCTGAGAGACGAAGATCGACACTTGGTAGACAGCTCAATTATCTGCTCACAAGGTAGCTTTGCAATGACAGGACACCTCAACTGTTGGCCCTCACTTCCTGTCTTGAGATTTTTTTAAAAACTCAGAAAAACTGGCAATTTGACATAAGTTGAAATTTGATGTGTCCCAGGCCTTGAAAAAGCCATCAGTGTCGTTGAATGTGTTGATAACCAGAAACACAGTGCAGGAGCCCTGGGCATTAACAAGTGGTTATGGAAACAGGAGTTCTTTCTTACTGGAAAAAAACAATTAGAAAAAAAATCTCATCAAAGGAGACTTATTTTCAAATGATGTCAGGATTGCAGTTTATCTATTTATAGTTATACTGAAATAAAAAATTTAATTATCTTCTGACACTCTGTTGCAATAGTTTTTAATGTATCACATTTGATCCTATTAAATAAAATCAACAACTGAAATTGACGAGAATTCATAAAGGTTTGTGGTTTCACTGTGCTTTGCAGAAGATGGACTGTGTTTCTCAGAAGGCATTTGTTTTTTTCCATTGAAATAAGAGAAACACTAATGAAAATCCAGAAATGATTTTTGTTCACATGAATCCCCGCCAGTCGTTTGCTCCCCTGCAGATCTAGGGGGACAGTCCTGTTTTCTCAAGCAGTGGCTTAAAGGTCAAAAGTGTAACCACTCAGTGGACTGTCTACACTGGAGAAGCAAGCCATCCTGCGTGGAGTGCACAAGCAGTGTGCAAGACTGGGAAGAGGGGGAAACGAGAAGTAGGAGCCCAGGATCCCAGCCCCGCCTCAGCTGCCAGCCTGGGTGACTTGGGAAGTCACCAGACTCACGGGACCCTGTTTCCTTATCTGCAAAACGAGGGGGTGAAGTCCATTCCCACTAAGGCCTTTCTACGCCTTCTCCGAATCATGGCTCCAAGATGAGGACACACGACCTAAGGGGAGGCCAGCCTCCCACTTGGCCTGAAAGATGGAGAGGTTCCTGGGAGCCACAGCAGGGCCCGGAGCGCTTACCCTCACCTAGGCAACAGGGTTGAGCCCAGCGATTCCACTCACTACCTGAGAGTCAACAGCTCCCACTTGGTGAGATTCGTACAAATGCGAGTGGCTCATGCCTGCATGCTGTCTGGCACAAACCGTGCGCTCCATCAACAGGCTTTTCCTTCCGCATCGCCCAAGCACTTTACATGTTTTATCGAACAGCCACCCCCTCAAGTAGATACTATTGAAAAGATGAGGGAATTGGAAGCTTAGAGAAGTCCAAAAACTTGCCCAAAGTCAGAGTCTTAAACAGCAGAGCCAAGACCCCAAACCCAGGCATCTTGAGCCCAAATCTCAATCTTTCAGCCACTGCATTATTCACCTCTGATGGAAGCGACAGGTGCACGCTGGTCAGTACCTGTGGAGCACAAGGCTGAGCCAGGTACAGCAAGGATTTACTGAGGGCATTTTTCCAACTAGGAGCTCCAACGACTTTAGACTAAAGATCAGCCAGATCATACAAGTTTCATGATCATGCTGCAAGTTTCATATATCATGCTTCCCAAACAAGGTCACAATATCTACTGGTCCCACTCTTAAGTCCTCTCAGCATCTTTTCACCTACCTGTTCTCCTTCTCTGCAGCATGAGAATGGATAATTAACAGAATGTGCCTTGCAAAATTCAAGTGCTATGGAAAATTTATGATATAGATATATAATATATACAATATGTATTTGATATCTAAAATATATATAGTATATATTATATTTTAAACTGAACCCAAAGAGAAAGGATAGTGATTTTTCATTACAGATTCTCTCTTTCCAAAAAAGATTCACCACCAAGCACTTTAGTAATTCCCCTCTTGCTGTTCAATTTTTAAAAATTGACTCATGTAGAAATTTTTAGGAGCTCATGTATGGTTGTTGTTATTGTCGGGGTTTTTTTTCTGGTTTTCCCTACAGATCCATTCCGGGATCAGATGGGAGACTCTCAGAAATGAAAGTGTCTTCCAGATGACTACTTTTTCTTTATGTTATTTCCATTTAAGCCCTACCACAGGTTTCCCCCAAAATCATCTGGAAGTAAAGGGTTAAATAATCTTTGTTGAAATCCTCCAAGTTGAGACTGGGGACTTGGGCAAAGTCTCTGACCAAGAAGTTGGAAGAGAGAGATGCTGGATACAATGTTGGTATCTGGTGAGAAATGCACCTCTGAACATCCTGGGCTAACCTTTGCCCAGTGCCTGTGACCCTGAGCACAAGGCAGGGAGGATGCTAGTAACGTGCCGTCCACGTGCCTCACCAGAACCCTCTGCTTTGGGCCTGGAAGTAGAGATTCAAGGAAGCCAAGAGACCCATCCCAGACGCAGATTTCTGGCAGAAAAAGTGAGGCGTGAGGGTCAGTCAGCAATGCTAGGTTGGATGCAGGCACCCTCTCTCTTCTCACCTTTATCAAAATTACATTCAAATAAAAGCGGCCTCATTTTACATTAGCAATACCCACGAGTGGGCAAAAGCAAGTAAAGTAATAGCATGCTACTGATCTGTGAGGCTCTGGAACAGGCAGCATTAGCCTGGATCTAAGTGGAGCAAGGATAAATCATTAGCAACTAGTGTGTCACTCAGAATCAATGCAGTGATTAGGCAAGAGACCAGGGTCATAGTCTATTCGTGCAACCGGCCTACTTTCTAACACACTTTATTAAAAGGCAAACAGAAACGAAGAGGACAGCACAGCCCGTATGTATTACAGACAGGGGTTTCAAATTAACCCAAAGTCGATCTTACCTCTGATATTCAGGGCTTCAGACTTTTTCTCTTTTTTCATAGTCTCTTCTGGTTCATTCTGGGTGTTCAGAGAATCACCTGCATTCAAAGAAGAAACCTTGTGTTGTGTATAAGTTCTACAAACAAAAAGAACCAATGGACTCAAAAAAAGGTTTTGTTATTTTAAACTCCTACTAGCTCATCAGACCCCCTACCTCTCCACACACAGCCCAGAATAGTACATTTTGGCCTTGATATAAGTCTTGTGATCCACCTTTGGATTTCATTCACACTTCCATTCAAGTTTAGAAGAAAAAAAAAGAGGCAAGTGGGAGCCCACCCCCACCCCCAAACCCATAACTCCCACGGGGATAGAAGGATGGGCAAAGGGGAAGGGTGAAAAACAAAGTGCAGACAGCATCTGATGAAGGGGCAACGGTTGGGGGGTGCTATCTGTTGCCCAGTAATAACTGATTTTTAAGAAAAGCAATACTCTGAAGCAGACAGAATAAGGGGAAGGGGAAAGAGGCAAAAAAAAGGGGGGGGGCGGGGCTGAGGATCCAGGAGAAAACAAAAGAAACTGTGGGGAATGCCATAAGTTAGCAGCAGAGAATTAAAGCCGGGCTGCAGAGGACATGGGTTTTTTTACAAAATAGAATCAGCCGCAGCAACAGCCAGAAAGAAAAAGAGGGCGTGGATGCGGAGGAAGGGACGGGCGGGAGGAGGGAAAGGCAGAGAGGTCCAGAGGATGCAACCGAAAGGCACCTGCTACGTTGGAGAACACGGTCGCCCCCTGCTCCTGCTTGCTTTCCGCCGCGGCCACGCCGCGGGTGGCGACCGACGGCCGGCGGGGGCCCGCGATCGCGCGCGGGGAGCGGCCCTCGGCCGGGGGCTGGGGCTGCTCGCGCGGCGGCGGCGGCGGGCGGCGGCGGCGGGGGCCGCAGCAGGCGAGCCAGGCGGCGCAGTCCTGGAAGATGAGCAGCCCCAGCACGTTGACGGCCAGCCCCAGCGCGCCGACGATGAGCACCAGCTCGGCGTCGTCGATGCGCTCGGGCCGCGCCAGGCGCAGCACGGCCTCCACGGTGATGGTGAAGCAGAGCGCCGTGAGGAAGACGGCGTTGCTCAGCGCGCCCAGCACCTCGGCGCGCGCGTAGCCGTACGTGGCCCCCAGGCCCCCGCGGGGCCGCCGCGCCACGTAGCCGGCGCCCAGCCCCACGCACAGCGAGATCAGGTCGGACAGCATGTTGAAGGAGTCGGACAGCAGCGCGATGGAGTTGCCCAGGTAGCCCGAGACCAGCTCGGCCACGAAGAAGGCGACGGTGAGCACCAGCATGAAGAGCAGCCGGCACGTCTTGCCCGAGTAGCGGCCCATGTCGCCGAGCCGCCGCCGGTGGGGGCGCCCGTGCGCGGCCGAGCCCCGAGCCCGCCTCCGGCCTCGCTGCGGGGCCCCGCGCCCGGCTTCTTATACGGCGGAGGCAGAGCGCCCCCGGGCCCCGCACGTCCAGAGTCTAAGGGAGTGGCCGCGGCGGCAGTCTCTGAGGGCCCTCAGGCCGCCTCCGAGGCCCTTTCCCCCGGTCCCGGGTCCCGGCCCCACTTGGCAGGTGGCCACGGGCCAATGTCTGGCCTTCTAGGACAGCGTTGGGCAGAGGGAGCTGCGGGGGACAGGGGGCGTGTCTGGAGCGCCCTCCTCCCAGACACCCTGAGGCATTGGCGTGGGGTGGGGGGGTTCACCTGCCGATCCCGACCCCGCTTCCCAGGTCTCTTCCCTCCCCGTGCCCTGACTGTTGACTCCTGGCGGTAAGGACCTTGACTGCCGTGGGGCGTGTTCGCCGCGGTGGACGTGAACACCTTCACGTACCGGCCCGGACGCTGCTGGCATTACAGACTCCACGTTAACCCGGGGAGGCCTCGGCCAACCCTGCCCAACCCTCAGGGGGCTTCCTGCCTTGCATTTCATGAGCTTGGAGCCCAGCCCTCGCTCGGGAGGCCCACTCCACTGGCGCGCACGCTCTAGCTATTGTATCCGCCCTCCTTGCGCGTAGCCTTCGCGCCAAGAGCGCATTCTCGTTTCCGTCACCCGCCTCACGGCACGACATGGTCCCTCGTCCCCCATTCTCCCCTCCCAGCGTCTTCACTCACAAGGCCTCCCTCCCCAGGTGAGCTGCAGCCAGCCCTGGAGGAGAGCACAGATCATACTGTGCGGAAGCACGGCCCTCCCACCCAGCGCTCAGAAATCAGTTTCCCTGGGGGGTCGACACAAGTCGCTTGACCGCCAAAGAAGTCAGGGCAAGGCCTCCTCTGTGTCCTCGTCTCATTTTTCCATGGCAGAGAATATTCCCTTCACCCCCATGTGTCCCTCACAGCATGACCTGATACTCAAAGTTCAATCGACTGACCTCCATGAAGGTTTTTTCCAAATAAAGCCTTTCCTGTTGACAATAGTCTCTGTTCCAATTAAAAGTTATCCAGAAGAGAACCGTCCCCAGGACTCTGGGAGAGGCCGCCCACCAGAATCCTTGAAGAAGAAAGGGTGTTTGCTGTTGGGTGTTCAGGGAAAGGGGTGGGAGAGCCCTTGCAATTTTCTTTCTTGGCTTCTTTTTGTTTTCTATTCTTTTCTCATTCCCAAAAAAGGATCTGACTGTGAAGTCTGGTGATCTCTATTCCCCCTCTCCTGTCCCTAACCCCTGAACTTTAACCATTCCTGAAACACATGTGGTTTGGGCTTGGAAATAACTGCGTCTCTTAGTAGCACACTCTGATTCTCGCCGCATTCACTGTCTTATCCTTATGAATCACAATCTTGTCTTTTAGTGCTGAGGGACCCTAACAAGCATGCTAAAATGTCCTTGACCTGAAGGTCCCACCTTACACAAGATGAGCATCCAAACTCAAGAAGCCCATTAAGCCTTCCCTTCCCGGCTCCAAGAAAATATCCCTACACTGAGAACTTGAGGAAATTGATCATTTAAAGTATCTCTAGGGCGCCTGGGTGGCTCAGTTGGTTAAGTGACTGCCTTCGGCTCAGGTCATGATCCCGGAATCCTGGGATTGAGTCCCAAGTTGGCCTCCCTGCTCGGCAGGGGGTCTGCTTCTCCCTCTGACCCTACCCCCTCTTGTGCTCTCTCTCTCACTCTTTCTCTCTCTCAAATAAATAAATAAAATCTTCTAAAAAAAAAAGTATCTCTAAACACGAGTATTAAAATGGTCAATAATTTAAAAGAAATAAAGAGATATAGATAGGCTGACGAAAGCTTTGAAGCTGTTTGGCCTCGGACAAGTTCCTTAATGTCTGGTCTGGTTTTCACTCCTGTAGGAAGGGAATAATAATGATGTCTCCTCATATGTTGTGAGGATTAAGTGGGTTAATATGTGTAAGGTGATTATAACAGTGCCTGGCACATAGTAAGCACTCAACAAATTGTTAGCTGTTGATATAAAAAAAAAAAAAAGATGGGAAGAAAAAGTGTGGGGTGAGGAGGAAAAGACTGGGCAGGAGGAGGAGGGAAGGGCAAAGTGGGCTAGAGGGCCACCCGTTATCATCAGCACGCTAGTATTAATATTAGCACAATGGCACATCCGTGCAAGAATTACTTTTGAACCCCAGATGTCACACTTGGTCGCGGAGAAAGGTACCCCAGTTTCTGGCTTATCCTGTCTTCAAACCATGAAGCCTCTGCAACGTGTAACATAGGACAGCAAGCAAAGCAGTCGAAACAAGACAAGGGCCTGGTGGAAATCACTTGACAGAGCTCACCCAGGCCCTGCTGATTGCATTTCTGTGTCACTCACAACTGAAAGAAAAACCCCAGGTCAGCAGAAATCTATCTCTTGTACCTGTTACCCAGCCGTTCTCCTAACAGAAGGCAGATAACGAGAATTATGTCACTGCCCCAGGAGGGTGGTTGATAGAACTGGAAAACCTGGCAGGCAGCTGGGAAGGCAGAGGAAGGAGCTCTGTGTGAGGGCCCCTGCCCAGCGCCTCGTTCCTGAATTCAAGATAGGCTGAGGGTGTCAACAAAATGCACTCAAGAGAAATGCTTTGACTGAAAATGTATAAATGATTAGATAGATAGATGTATATAGTTTATATATAGAAAGAGAATATATATAATCTAAGTTAAGTGACAAAAATTTAGACTGTCTCCAACATTTTCCTGTAGATGGTGAGGTTTCAACAGCTTCTGTTTATTGGGCTTTGACTACCCAACCCTGTGCTGAGCACTTTATAGACATAATCTCATTTCATCCTCACAACTGACTCGTAAAACAAGCACTGTTTCATAGGTGAAGAACCTAGAGCCCAGAGATTGTAAGTAACTTGCCCAAGATGACACAATATGCTAAGTGATAGAATGGGGATCTGGGGTGCCTGGGTGGCTCAGTCGTTAAGCGTCCGCCTTCGGCTCAGGTCATGATCCCGGGGTCCTGGGATCGAGTCCCACATCGGGCTCCCTCCTCGAGGGGAAGCCTGCTTCTCCCTCTCCCACTCCCGCTGCTTGTGTTCCTGCTCTCGCTATCTCTGTCTCTGTCAAATAAATAAATAAAATCTTTAAAAAAAAAAAGAATGGGGATCTGATCCAGGCATCAGACTCGGGAGCTTACATTCCTCGCCTCCACATTATACTAATTTGATCACTTTCAACACTCCTTTTGTTCTAAACAAATGAAAGGATTTTTTTTAAGTTCACTTTTTGTTGGCGTAGGACTTGATGTGCTACAGTTTATAAAGTAGAGATTATAGCAGTGAAAGTTCTTCCTACACGGTATTGAACCAGAAACTAACCAACCTTTTTTTTTTTTTAAGAAATTGAAAAAGCAGCTGTTTTTGTTTTCATTTTTTTGTTCTAGTTGACCAGAGATGATGCTCCCTTCAAGGAAGAGAATGGACATCTCATCCAAGGCACCGAGCTATTATTCCAAAGAGGATGTAGCTCTTTTTCCCCATAGCTCCTGCCTCCAGATTTTAAATACATCCTCAGGAGCTGGATACTTCTCACCATTAGCCCAGCTCCAAACCCGCAGAGCATGATAATACTTGAGGACTTTCTAAAAGGAAATGGCTTCTCCAGGCAGCTGAGGAATCTCCCCTATCCTCCTTGATGGTGAATTTATGTATATTTACAAAAAGCTTTTACAACACCTGTAAAAGCTATATGTCTATATTTGTAACACTTTGTAACACAGATACTTTCTGTACCCAAAAGTATGCATCTTATCCCTCAAAGTTTTTAGAATACATTAAATTCAAGAGATCCTTTACATGAGGCAACCACACTTTTTTTTAATGATAGAGGCATGAGGTGTAAAAAAGATTAGAAGTAGGTAGTGGTCAACTCCACTTTGAATAGGCGAATTACTCAGCAATGCTGTGAGTTGCAGCCCACTTAGAAGGAGGCAGCTCCCACATGAATTTAGAGCTACGCCCATCAGCCTGCCAAGTGGCACCCCCATGATTTCTCCAAAATGCCACTTTCTTATAGCAAAGTGGTGCATCTGTTCCTAGCACTAGGCAGTGGTCAGAATGCAAGCCTCAACACAACATCAAATAATACAACTTTCTTATTGAAAAAAAAAAGGACTCTAGATAATTTTAATTTTGCACTCACTTTAAGAAAACTTAAAAGGTTGAGTGGCGTAGCAGTTAATAATTCGACCTTTGGGGCGCCTGGGTGGCTCAGTCGGTTAAGCGGCTGCCTTTGGCTCAGGTCATGATCCCAGGGTCCTGGGATCGAGTCCCGCATCGGGCTCCCTGCTCCACGGGGAGCCTGCTTCTCCCTCTCCCTCTGCCTGCCTCTCTGCCTACTTGTGCTCTCTATCTCTCTGTCAAATAAATAAAATCTTTTTTAAAAAAATAATTTGACCTTTGGAGTCAGACAGACTTAGAACCAAATCCCAGCTCTGCTACTCACTTGAGAGACTTGGGGCAAGTTCCTTACAACTTTCTTTTTATTCATGTGTGTGAACTAAGGATAATAATAGTATCTATCTCATGGGGTTGTCACAAGGCTTAAGTGAGAAAATGTATGTAAATTGCTTAGTGGAGTGCTGGGCTTATAAGAAGGGCTCAATAAGTGTTAAACAAATTTCTATTTTTTATAACCACCCAGGTTGTGGTATTTCGTTAGCAGCCCGAATGGACTAAGACAAAGTATTGGAATGCAAATTACCAACTGTTGAGTGCACAGGTATAAACAAATGGCTATGATTTGTATATCCCACCGGGGATGATGAGATTGGGCTATTTGATACATTTGGCAGTAACAATGCCATGTTATTTGGGGTCAGCTAGTCTTTGTGGGCACCACAGCTCTGGTCTGTGTGCTCCTTACCATCTGCAGATCCCGAGGGCACCCCGAGATACTCATTGGGAAGTACTATGCATGACATCTGGAGAGGGAGGGGAGGGTAAGTGAGAACAAGCAAGTGGAAAGGGACATGGCTATTGGGAGGAAAGGGGAAAGGATTAGAGGCAGAACTGGGAAGTCAAGAAACACATCATCCAAAACTGATCACTTACTGACAGCATTTGGGTGGGACTCCTTCTGCTTGGTGAATAGGAGAAAAAAAAAATCAGCTTTTGGACCATTTCCAACTCAAATGGAAGGAAAAAACCAAAAACCTTCAGAGGTACAAGAAACAGGGAGAAACTCTCCTCCCCACCCATATGTATTCTAAACCCAGGAATCGTTTTAGCTGTAAGTTAGGTTCCGTGTCACTTAATAATTTACAAAAAGCTTTTACACGTGTTATTGAATGCCATCGGAAACATTTCCACACAAACAGCAGATTTCTTCACCGCTAGCTTCGCCTTATTTTTTAGACTAGGGTCCATCCCCCCACCACTAATCCACAGTTCCACTTTCTGCAGTTTTAGTCACCTGCACACCTTCCAGTGTGATCTGGAAGGTGATCCTCCTGATGTAGCCTCAGAAAGTCAATAGTAGCCTAACACGACATCACGATGCCTACGTCATCCACCTGCCTTCATCCCATCACGAAGGTACTAAATCTCACATAATCACAAGAAGGGTGAGTACAGTACAGTAAGGTATTTTGAGAGCAACCACATTCACATAATGTTTATTACAGTTCATTTCTATAATTATTCTATTTTATTATTGGTTATTATGTTCATGTCTTACTGTGTCCAATTTATAAATTAGACTTTATCATAGATATGTATGTATAGGAGAAAAACATAGTGTATATAGGGTTTGGTACTATCTATGGTTTCAGGCATTCACTGGGGGTCCTAGAACATACCCCACGCAACTACTGTATGTGAAAACGGGAGAGTCCATCTGCCCAAGAAATTGTGGGAATAATTGTGCGTGGGTTAAAATAAAACCTATAAATAAATACCTTTACCTTTATCTGCCAAAGGCACTGGTTCAACATTCAAGGTTATGTAGTAGAGAGACGTAGGTTTTGGAGCCACTCAAATCTGGGATATAATCTTGGCTCTGTCCGTTATTAGCAACTGGGCATATCCCTTAGCTTCTCTGAGGTCCGTGTTCTCATTTATAATCTGGAGGTAGCGGTATCATCCTGTCCCACGGTGGCTGTGAGAATCAAAGGAGATAGCATAGTGGAGAGCCTGCGTGGTGCTCTTACAGTAGATAGCCGACAAAGAGTGGCTGCTTTCTTTACCTTCTGGCTGTCATCATTCCCAGAAATATTGTTGATTTCTGGTAAGTAACAATGGGGCATCCCCTTCACAGTTTTTCAGATTACCCTATTTTTCATAAGATCGTCTATTTCCCCTGGGTTCAAATAATCCATTTGGCTTAGAACTAATTAGCTATTGATTAATAAAATGTATTATGAATGAAAATATTAATAAGATGCATTATGAATCAAAATATTGATTAATAAAATATTTTAAGAATATAAAAATACTTTCAAATATTTTACAAATCTGAAACTCCCAGCTTCTCAGCTATCATTACTGTGTTTCTTTGTCCATCATGACTCTCTCATCTGTTATCACGTGGCAGAAGAACAGAGATAGTCAGGTGACTGGACCGAGAAAGATAACTTTATTACCGTCACAAAATGAGAAGTGTTAAGTATTAAAATGATATCTGGAGAGCTAAGATTCTTGACCTCTGGTGCTAAATTACTGCACAACTTAGACCAGTCACTAAATGTCTGAGCCTTAGTTTTCTAATCTGTAAAATGCAAATAAGAACCTCATACTACTCAGTGCACGTCGATATTTTGAACATCAAACAAGACAATGAAGGTACAAATGCATAGACAAATAAAAGGCATTGCTGTTGTTACAATGAAGAAGCCACAATCAACATGAGTTCTAGAAAGCAAGCACTGTTATTTGCAACCACCATGAATGTAAGTGGTGCAACCAGGGTTTTCGGCTGCCTAGAACCCCTCCCTGCTTCCTTCTGGTAAGATGCCTTGTCCCGTTGGACACAGATGTGGGCATATAACTAAGGTTGAGCCAAACATAGTTCCTCATTCCCCGGCCACAGTGCTTGATTCAAATGATGGGCACCTGATCCAATATGGGCCAGAATTCTTCTCTTGAAGTTTTCAAAATATATCAGAGAGAGGTTCCCTGTCTTGTCTGGCCACTAAGGCAGTGAGGAGGTGACTCAGAGCCCCTAATAATTATGTCTCCCCTTGCTTTCTTCCCCAAATCCCTCATTCTACAGTAGGAAAGGAAGCAGAAAGAGATGAGAGACAGTGAAAGAGAATCTCTAATGGAATTTCAGTCTCTGGTTCCAAGTTAATTATGTGAACGCATAAAAGTTCCCTTTTTGCTTAACCAAGCATAAAGTGGGGTTTTGTCACTTGCAACCAGACCCTTCTGGTCAATAGTTGACCAAGAACCTATGCCTATTATAAAGTGCTAAGAATGGTTTTATCCTCTTCTCCACATTCATGACTCATGAGAAATATAAATTTAATAATTAAAAAATAAAATGGCCAACTAAATATGACCTTTCCTTACTTCGATTCCTCACCAATGCAAGAGAACTTATTCCTGCTCCGTTTTTCTGCTCCCTCCAAAGGAAAAACTCCAGAAAACACTGTCATATAGTCTTTACTTCCTCAAATACCATTCTCTCTGCCATTCCCTCCCCCCACAATGCTACCTCCATCTCCATCAAACCATGGACAAGGCTTTGTGAAAGTTACTCACGAGCTCCTCATACCGGAATCCACTGGTTTTCTATGCTCATCTCGGAATTCTCGGCAACATTGGTTACTGAAAACCTTGCTTTCCTTTTTGAAGACTCTCTCCATTTAACCGCTGAATAATGTACCCTCCTGGTTTTCCATTTCCACTTCTAAATGTTGGCGTGTCCCAGGACTCAGTTTTAAGCCCACTACTCCTCTCTATCCAAGCTCATCCCTTTGGTTATCTCACCCAATCCACTCTCCAGGACTTGACTTAAGCTATTCCCTCCTCCTGGAACATTCTCTACCCCACTCAACTCCTCCTCCCCCTGTCTTAGGTCTCAAAAGCCACTTCTTCAGGGAGATTTCCTTGACACTCGGCCCCCTCTGTGGCCCACAGGGTGACAGGAAATAAAAGAAAGAACAGACAAAAGAATAAAAGAAAGAGGGTAGGAGGAAAAGAAGGAAGGAAGAAGGGAATGAACGAACATGGTTCACATTTGAGCTCACAGTGTTTTGTTTGTGTTAAGGAAACTCTCCGTTCCCCAAGCTTTGCATTTACTCAGGGACACCTCCACGGGGAATAATCCTCCTCACCTCTTTCTGTCGCTTCCGCAGCTTTTCTCAGAAGCAGGGTAACTACTCCAATTCCTAGGTGTGGGGGAAAGCATGGAGCATGCTCAGCTGACCTCTTCTGACCTTCTTTTCCAGATTTGCCTCCCCACAGAGACCTGCAATCCTGGTCCACAAGTCCAGGAGGGACTCTAAGGCGCTGCCCCAGTGCAGGGAGGTCTGGAACTGGGTGGGTGAGTTTAATTCTGGGAGGAACTATTAACAAGCTCTTTGTTGCTCCGCATCTAAGCCATATCCTGGACTATGTCATATCTACAATAAAGTTGGCATTATGTTCAAATGTCATCTATATCTTATCTCTCAATTGTTTCCAAACCTAGGAGAGTAAGAGAAGGGTATAACTTATTAGTCCCTAAAGCCCTAACATCCTGGTGTGTTGGCAGGAGCCTGGAGAAGGATTAAGCTAAGAATCTACAGGCCAAAGTAGCCCATGGGGACTGAGGCTCCTGGAGGGGCCAGAGCAGGTGCTGTGAGGTTTGAAGGCTCCAGCGTGAGCCTGGCAGTATTTTGACCTTGACGAGTCACAGCAGCTCACTGCCTTCCAGAAAAAAATGCCTGCTGTTACCATTGCAGGGCTGTTTCAATAGGCCCTCGGGAGCATGCGGTTTTTAAATTTTTTTTATTTTTAAAATTTATTTATTTATATATTTTTATTTTATTTATTTTAAATTTATTTTTTATTTATTTTATTTTCTTAATTTTTATTATTTTTATTTTTTTTTAATGAGCCTGAGTTTTAAGACTGGTTTTTCTCTATGCTTCAGTCTTACTGTGCTGCGAGGGAGAGTGAGAGTAGTTTGCTCTCAGAAACAAGAAGATTGCACCAGAGGAAGGGAGTTTTCCCGAAGCGAGACAGACACAAAAAAGAAAGGGAAATGCACACATCTCTAAATATTCTTAAGGGGGGATTAGATCAGATCAGCCGGGGGACTGGGAACCAAAGAAGTCCTTCAGTTCAGAGGCAGAAAGGCAAGATTTCAGATAGCTGACTGGGCTCTGGAATGCCTCCACCCTCACCAGAGAGAACCAGGTCTGGGGAACTATTAAAAGTCATCCTTTTAAAGCTGTGAATATTGTCTGAAGTAAAAGCAACTGGGGAATACGGCAGCTACGCGATGTCTGTCCCGCCCCTCTCCCCCCCCCCGCCTCCCCACCATTGTATGTTGGGTAGACGGAGAGCAGGTCCTTTGTATCTCTAGTTCACAGATCTTCAGATGGAGGGAAGACACTCGAAGAACTGCACCTGAGGAGCCTCATTCGCCCTGGCCCCGACTAAGATGACCAAGAGCCTGGGCCGGAAGCTGGTGGCCAATGGGAGGAGACTTCAGTCCTGGGGAGTGGATTTTGTATGTGGAAGTGATATGCTTTGTTAGCTTGAGGGCGGACTGTGCGGACTGCTTCTTCCAAACATGGGCACAACCGTATCTTCTATTCTACGTGTTTTTCCACAGGGTGACCCTGATGCTCCTTCCAACAGATGCTCCTTCCATCAGAAGTGGGTCCACAGGGGGCTCCTGGGTGGCTCATTGGGTTAGGCATCTGACTTTGGCTCAGGTCATGATCCCAGGGTCCTGGGATGGAGTCCCACGTCGGGCTCCCTGCTCAGCGGGGAGTCCGCTTCTCTCTCACCTTCTGCCTCTCCCCCAACTCAGGCATGCTCTCTCTCAAATAAATAAATAAATAAATAAATAAATAAGATCTTCAAAAAAAAAAAAAAAGAAGTGGGTCCTGGGCTTGACACGCCTTCTATGATGTCACTTGCTCGTAATCCATAGAATCTGAGGTTGGACCAGAAAAGGTTTTGATGCATCTACCTTGTTCGATGGAGTGCTCATGTTTGAGACCCTGAGATACCACATACACCATTCAGAGGCCACTCCAGGGTGAGGAAGCCAAGCTACACTGAGACGTCCTGGTCAGTGGTCCTGTCAGCAGTCCTAGACCTGAGACCTTCCAGCCAGATGATGATGTCGCCACCTGCCATCAAGCCGCTCTCCCATCCGCAGAGTCTTCCCAGCTGAGGCCCCAGACATCGCGGAGCAGACAGGCTGTTCCTACTGGTTCCTTTCCAAATTCCAGCCCACAGAATCCCAAGTATCATACAATGATTGTCGTTTTATGCCACTAAATTTGTGGTGGTTCATTATGCAGCAACCAGAACAAGGAACCACTGTGTAAAGACTGGCACGGCTATACAAAGCTTCCACAAAATTTGGAACTATTTGAGAGGAGAGCCTAGGAAGATTAGCATAGCATATTTAAGGCATTGTTAGATGAGTTTCAAATCAAAACAGTTACTGCTGATGCAGGGGCTTGCCTGTGTCCTGTAGGAACAGATCCAGAAAAGGACAGTTAGGACTCCAGGACTGGCTCAGGAGAATGAAACACACTAAAGGGGCTTCAGGCAAGAATATGATAGCTTGAGTCCAAGCCTGGGTTAAATTTTTTGTTTAAGTGGAAAATGCTTCTCACATGAGGTGATCCAACTCAGAGAGGTGAGAGTTGACACGATTTGTTTGGACAACAGTTGCTTTTGGCAGACCCAGAAAACACTGACTTCACTTTTCTCACTGTGATAAAGAAAAAAAAAAAAATTTTTGTGGGAAAAACAAAAGTCTGACCCCAAAAAACAATGACAAAGTGAAAAGAAAAGAAGTCCAACAAAAATGCCAGCCTCATACGTGGTGGAGAAGGAAAGAACAATTTTAAGAACTTGATTAAACCATTAAATCATTGACAACTCCACTGAGCATTTCTGAGAAAAGGACACAAAGGAAGCAAAACACTAGAAGCACCTCCCTCCCAAATGTCAGAACAAAAGATTTAGCACAATGATATGCCACCCAAGGCCTGAAACATCCCAAACCTGTGGAAAGACGATGTCTGCAGAAGCATAAAGTAGGAGAAGGAGCAATAGGATCACCTGCACACATTCAAGACAGCTTCAGCTCAGACATCTGCTAAACCCGACGCTCAGGCGGGATCAAACATGGAGTGAGGGAGAAGCTTCCTCAGAGAGCAGGATTCCCAGGCCTAAGTGGTTCTGGAGCTAAAGGCAGTGGCAAGAATCCCTGAGAATTCCCTCAGAGAAAGTTCCATTGAATAAAGCCTGCTCACAGGAGAGTGAGTGTAAGTAAACAGAGCACAGGAGCTCAAGATGGAAATGGAATCCAAAATGTTCCTTTGTCCCTCCCTCCCTTCCTTCCTTCCTTCCTTCCTTCCTTCCTTCCTTCCTTCCTTCCTTCCTTCCTTCCTTCCTTCCTTCCTTCTTTCCTCCCTCCCTCCCTACTTCTCTCCCTCCCTCCTCCCTTCCTCTCTTCCCTCTCTTTCTCTGTCTCTCTCTTACACACACACACACACACACACACACACGCACTGATTGGGAAAGAAAAATGCCACAAATAAAATATGGAGCCTAGGATGTCATTGCTGCAAATTTCTAAATTCTATGAGCATGCAGCAATATTTTAAATGTCACTCTCTGGGAGAGGATGCAGTGTGTTTACCAGATGTGGAAAACTTGGTACATAATTAACTTCTTGTTACCACTGGAGCTAAGTATGCAGGTCTGGGCCCTGGCCAGTCTGGCTCCATCTTGCTGGCATTGTAGAGAGGCAGAAAACCAGAGGACGCCCTCTGTCTGCTGTTCTGTTCCCGACAGCCTTGAGGCTCTGCTAGTCCTTCCAAGTGGTAACGAGGGCCTGACTTATTCTAAGTGCTGAGTCCTTTTTTTTTTTTTTAATTTTTTTGGTTTGTTCTTTGGTTTTTATTTTTATTTTAGAGAAAGAGAGAGAGAACGAGCACGTGCTTAGTGGAGGGGCAGAAGGAGATAGAAAATCTTAAGCAGACTCCCCACTGAGTGCGGAACCCAATGCAGGGCTCGAGCTCACAACCCTGAGATCATGACCTGAGCTGAAATCAAGAGTCAGGTGCTTAACCGACTGAGCCAGCCAGGCACTCCTAGGTGCTGAGTTCTGGGAACCTACATCCATCTATATTAAGGGCTCTAACTCTGGGTTACCATTATCTTTGAACTCTTCAAAAAGTGTGACAGGAAATTAAGATAATACCCAGGGGCCAAAAATGAAGTGAAACTCAAAATCCAACAAGATGAGCTGAAGCCAGAATCTGACTTAGGGATATCTTTCTGATAAAGACAAATGTTCCAGCCTTGGATTTTAATAGCCACATAGACACAGATGGCATAAGAGACAAAACTCAGATCCATGCAAAGGGGGACGTTGGATCAGAGAGCCCCTCAAAGAGAAATCCCTTGGTGAAAGGTTGAAGCGAAACAAAACCATCAAACAAACAAAACCTCACTGCCACAAAGGAGACAGTAAAGAAACTGCATGTTTCAGCCCTGGTTATGGGGGAAGAGGAAAAACTCTCCCACAGGAAGTTGAAACTATACTATGGCTTCATGTGGGAATGCCATCTAAATTTACATTACCTATGTTGTAATGTAACAACAACAAGAAGAGCTCTCAAGCAAAGAATGGTTTTATGTGTTCACAGGCTGGTAATACCCTCAGGTACTCGACAAAAACAAACGCATATCTTGCGTGGAAGAATGTACTTAAAGTCTATTCCTCAAAGAATTCCCTCAGAGAAAGTTCCATTGAATATGAGTGAGTTCAATGCTAAAAAATCATGAAACACATAAAACCAGAGAAGGGAAGCCACCTTGAGAGAAGCAGCAAAAATAATAAATAGCAGGGGCTCCTTGGTGGCTCAGTAGGTAGAGCGTCTGACTTAATTTCAGCTCAGGTCGTGATCTAAGGGTCGTGAAATTCAGCCCCTCGTCAGGCTCCACGCTCAGCCAGGAGTCTGCTTGAGAATCTCAATCTCTCTCTCCCTCTGCCCCTCCCCCACTCTCTCTCTCTCTAAAATAAGTAAATAAATCTTTTAAAAATTTAAAAAAATAATAATTAATAGCAAAATCAGACATGTAAAAGTTGCCGATGTTGAAACAACAGCTATAGAACATAAACTAAGTATATTTAATATACAGGAATAAAGGAAGCTGTGGAAAGTGTGAGTAGAGATCAAAGCAACATAAATGAAAAATAGCTAAAATTAAGAACTCAGTAGAAGGTGCCCCTGCTCCTCCTAGCTGGAGTGTTATCAGTGAAGGCCTGACAGGGAGCCTGACCTCTCACTCCTGCCCAGTGTCAACAGAGGCCAAGTGGGAATGTGGACTTCTACTCCCAGCTTTTTTTTTTTTTTTTTTAAGATTTTATTTATTTATTTGACAGAGAGCGAGCGAGAGCAGGAACACAAGCAGGGGGAGTGGGAGAGGGAGAAGCAGGCTTCCCGCCGAGCAGCGAGCCCGATGTAGGGCTCAAACCCAGGACCCTGGGACCACGACCCAAGCCAAGGGCAGACACTTAACGACTGAGCCACCCAGGCGCCCCCCACTCCCATCTTACAATGACAAGCAAGACCCCTTCCACAAGCACAGTGTCAGAGAAGTTCTGCTCAAACAGAAAATGTCGATAAGATCCACAGTCTCCTACGACCCCAAATGTCCAGAACTCAACTGAAAATATTTCATTATACCAAAACCCAAGGAAATTTCTGCTTGAATGAAAAATAATACCAATGCTTGGATGACACAGATGTTAGGAGGAGCTGAGAGGATTTTAAAGTAGCCATCATAAAAATACTTCAGCAAGCAATTACGAATATACTTGAAATAAATGAAAAAATAGTGTCAACAAAGAGAGAAGAACTAAATGGAAATTTTAAAACTGAAAAATACAATAACCAAAAAAAAAAAAAAACCACACACACACACAAAAACCTCAGTGGAGGGGGCTGACAGCAGAGTGGAGAAGACAAAGGAAAAAATCAGCTAACCTGAAGATAGAATAATAGAAAGTACCCTATCTGAACAACAGAGAGAAAGGAGGGGGAAGTTGAACAGGAGCCTCTGGGTTGGTGCTGGCAAAATGGCGCACCCAATGAGGGCATGGAAGCTCTGTATGCCTTCGCCCATACCTTGCCTGGGGCAGTTCTTCCATTTGGCCGCTCCTAAGTGTATCCTTTATGATGAATGGGTAATAAACTGAGAAAACAAAAGACAAATCACAATGACTCCAGTCTGTGTGCATCTGCTGAAGAGTATGGTCGCCTGCTGGATGAAAACGTGGGATCCAAGTTCGATGGCATTGGTGTGAGTGCAAAGGCTAGCAAAGGTAATGCCCGTCCCCAGTAGCTCAGACGAGAGGCTGATTGGGAATACTGGTGGCACCACAGAGATGTGAAAAGTATTAAGAAAAAAGAAACACTTCAAAAAGAAGAGGCTGAAAACCACTCAAACAACTAAAAAGCAAAGAAAAGGAATGTTTCCAAAATAAGTTAAGGATTAAAATTCTACTTACTCCTAAAAAAAGGATGAGCAGGGTCTCAGGGACGAGTGTGACTAAAACAGCTATAAATGGGGGAACATAGGGCGCCTGGGTGGCTCAGTTGGTTAAGCGACTGCCTTCGGCTCAGGTCATGATCCTGGAGTCCCGGGATCGAGTCCCGCATCGGGCTCCCTGCTTGGCGGGGAGTCTGCTTCTCCCTCTGACCCTCCTCCCTCTCATGCTCTCTGTCTCTCATTCTCTCTGTCTCAAATAAATAAATAAAATCTTTTAAAAAAAAATAAATAAATAAATGGGGGAACATAGGGGCGCCTGAGTGGCTCAGTTGGTTAAGTGTCTGACTTGGTTTCAGCTCAGGCGATGATCTCAGGGTTGTGAGGTCGAGCCCCATGTTGGGTTCTATGCTGGGCGTGGAGCCTGCTTAAGATTCTGACTCTCCCTCTCCCTCTGCCCCTCCTCCCTCCTCTGAAAATAACAATAATAATAAATAAATGGGCGAAGATAATGGAACATAAAGGGAGGTAAGTCTTCTACACTTCACTCAAATACTGACACAGTATTGACACACTCGGATGAATTAGGTGTGTGTCATGCAATGATTAGAGTAGCCACTCACAAAGCTATGCCAAGATATACTCAAAAACTCAAAAAAAATAGGACAATCAAAATTGAATTCTAAAAAATGTTCAAGGAAGACAGGAAAAGGAAAACAGAGAAATGAAAAACAGAAGGAATGAACAGAAAATAAAAACGAAATGGTTAAGCCTTCACCTCCAATAATTGCACTGAATGTAAATGGTATAAATATAACAATTCAAGGGCATACAATTGGCAGAATGGCTTAAAAAAATCTGACTACATCCATACCATGGAATGGTACTCAGCAATACAAAGAAACCAACTACTGATACACACAACTTGGATGATCTTAAGGGCATTATACTAAAGAAAAAAGCCAATTTTAAAGGTCACATATGTATGATTCTATTTTTACATAACATTTTTGAGATTATAATAAAGATGAAAACAGATGAGTGGTTTTGAGGGCATAGAGACAGGGAGTGAGGGTAGGGACAATGGGTATGACTATAAAAACATGGCAAGAGGGATAGTTTTTGGTGATGTAATAGCTCTGTATCGTGATTTTGGTGGTGATTACATAAATCTACACATGTGGCAAAGTGGCACAGAGCTTTACACACACATTGAACCAGTATCAGTTTCTGAAAAAGTGAAGGCAGATCTGAAGAACAGCCTAGACTATCTAGAATGTAACATGGAACAACATAAAGGGGAAAATATGAAAAACAGTGTACAAAATATGGAGGACAGAATGAGAAGATCTGATATTATCTAACTAGTGTTGCAAGAGGAGAAAATAGAAGGAACAGGGGAGAGGCAAAACTAGAAGAAATGGTATTGGAAAATCTGGAATTTATAAAAGATACAAATGCTTAGATTTGGGAAGAACAATGATTCCCAGGTGGGATAAATAAAAAGAAATTTATGTAGGGAAATTGTAGCAAAACTGAAGAAAACCAAAGATGAAGAGATCTTTTTTAAAAAGATGTATTTATTTTAGAGAAAGAGAGAGTGAGAGAGTGTGTGTGTGTATGTGTGTGTGTGTGTGAGTGGGGGGAGGGGCAGAGAGAAGCTCCCTGCTCAGTTGGGAGCTGGACACCCAACTGACTGAACTACCCAGGCATTCCCCTCTCTTTTTTTTTTTAAAGATTTTATTTACTTATTTGAGAGAGAGTGAGAGAGAGCGAGAGAGAGCACAAGCAGGGGAGGGGCAGAGGGACAAGCAGACTCCCCGCTGTGTAGGGAGCCTGATGTGAGGCTCAATCCCAGGATCTGGAGATCATGACCTGAGCCAAAGTGAGATGCTTAACTGACTGAACCACCCAGGCGCCCCTACAAAGACAAAGAGATCTTTAAAAGGTGGAGTACATGGAAGTCTTGGTGCCAAACTTACCCAACATGGACATCCTGAAGAATGACATTCATCCCAGTGGAAAACAACCCAAGCTAAAACTACTGGAGGAACCCTGGCTCTATCAGACAGAGAAGACACTCAAACTGAGATTGAGCTCAAAGTGAACAAGACTGGGGGTTCTATGGTTTCATTTTGACACACCTTTGGTCTGTCCTCTAAATTAATAATCAGACCCTTTGATTTCTCTGGATAGGAACGCATCAGGTCAAACATATCTAATTTGGGTTTTAATTTTTCTCTCCTAATTTGATATTGTGAGGGGATTCACATTTAAATTGAGGGCGTTTTTATATTGCTGACATTGAATTATTAAAATATCTTGATGCTATCATTTCATGTCACTGTGTAATTTCTAGTGAGCAATACTGACCACCTGTGGTCTCAGGGTTGATTTCCCTGATACACTTACAGTTCTAATCCATTTCAGTCCTTAGGGGGTATCAAAATTGCCAAGCACTGGTCCCAAGAAGAATACCCAAAGGAAACATTGGTTGGTATTGGGAGCCCAAGCCTTCAGAAAGTGGGCAACTCTGTCCTGTTAACTGTTCCTCTAGTCCCGAAAGGAGAGCTGCAAGTGAAGAATACACGAAGCAGCAGAGGGTAAAGGGGAGATCTTTGTTCCTGCTTGTCTCGTGTTTCCATGAGGGGCCCACTGGGGCGGCCTCTGTCTGACCCCCTTCATTCCCACTCCAACTTTCAGGTAAGAAGTCACTCCTGGAGTGGGAAGGTCTTCTCTCACTGGTGGGTTTAGTTGAAGGAATGGAAGAAGCCTGGTTCTGCCCCTCCTGGGCTTTACCCTTCCGACAGCCTGCCCTCAGAGAATGTACACTCTCTCTGTTTTGGGGCCCACTTCTGCTCCCCCAGTTGTTGAGCTCTGCTTCTAAGAGGAAGGGCAAGTTTACTGCTGAGCCTATTGTGTCATTCAAGGTACATTCTCCAATCCAGTCTTTATCAGGAACTAGGCTACTCTTTTTATTGTTACCTGACTATCTTTGATCCCTTATTAGTCCTCACTTAGCTCTAGACTCAAGGTGGAAGTTATTTATTGGTCCCATAATGTCCCAACAATGTCCTCAGTTGACTCTAGGCACCAGCTATAAAACTGTTGTTAGTTCCGTTCTATCCAGTCCTACCAAATCTCAAGGCAGTTTCTTCAGGCAAAGAATTCTACAGAAAACAGGTGGCCCATCCAGACAGTGCCTCCTTCAACCTGACCTTTCTGCTGCTCTCCTCTAAGGAACCAACCTCGAGTTCTCATTGGCCTGAGTTAAGGATCATCTTTTTCCTATTGCCTATTGGGCTGATACATTTTTAGTGTTGTCCCAGCAGATAAAGAACAAGAGAACAGGGGCGCCTGGGTGGCTCAGTCGGTTTAGCGTCTGCCTTTGGCTCAGGTCATGATACCAGGGTCCTGGGATCGAGCGCCGCATCGGGCTCCTTGCTTGGCAGGGAGCCTGCTTCTCCCTCTGCCTGCCACTCCCCCTGCTTGTGCTCTCTCTCCCTCTGACAAATAAATAAATAAAATCTTTGAAAAAAAAAAAAAAGAACAAGAGCACAGATATACTTCATTGAAAATTACTTCCTTCAAAATTTTGTCAAGACACCTTCTCAGAGGTAGATAAAAAATATCAGGACATGGACTTTGGAAGATATTTCTAAGAAAATGGAGTCACTAGATTTATTGCCACTTATAAAAAATGATGGCCTATCATACTCATCAGAGACACTGATACATAATGTTTTATAAAAACCACATTGACTATTGTCTCTATCGGAAGACCGAGGCAGAGGAGAAAAATAATAAATATATTCTTTATATCTTGTAAGGATCTGGCCAAAAGAAAACCAAAATAATAAGCTTACTTTCAGCCCACCTTCTTGGAAAATGAAGGCTCTCGGTAAGAAAAATGGGAATGTCCCTACTTGCTAGACAGAACTATAGGGAAATGTTTAAAAGGCAAATCACCTTATGGCAGGATAGAGATACGGAAATGCAAAGTCCTGGTTCTAGCATCAACTTTGGGTTAACCTTAAAACCTTTGGTGCTTCAGTTTCTGTGTTTGCAACTTGGAAATATGAGCTTCATTTGCATTATTTTAATGAGTGACATAGTCTGATGTTAATACCATTATAACAGTTGAAATATATAATTTTTAACAGTTGAAAAATATAAGCAATGCCCTTCTACAAAGGTTACCTTGAGCACTGAAAGACAAGGAAGATAATGTTTATAAGAACCCTTTGAAAAATCATGCATGATGAAGGTATTATTATTTATCAAAAGAAAAGCATATCAATTCTTGAAAATCGGTGTAATGATACATGAGATGAGGCTTAAAGTGGTTACGTATCTTCTCCATTAGTCCCAGGAAATGAGGGAAGAAGTTCCAGAGCCTGTATTTTCCGGTTACTTGTCCCTGCAGCTCCTGGTTCACCCCACTAAGGATGCTGCTAACCGGTCATCAGCAAGATACATGTTTTGTGTGGTTTTCCAGGACTAGAGATGGACCTGTATTGATCAAATGTATAACTAACAGCAAACAATGATGAGGGTTGGCCAGGGATAAGGTGGGCTGCCAGTCGTGGGTATGGAGTAGAGCAAGGGACTTGTCTGCAGAGGGGTCTTCCTCATATTTCATTCATTCTTTGTCCCTTCAGCCCTTAGACAATCACTACTAACCACCACCACCAGGTGCTACGTTGAGCAGTTCACACACACACTGTAATTTCATCCTCACAACACCCTTATGAGATAGATCCTACCTACCCATTTTACAGATGGAGGAACTGAGGTTTAGAAAGTTGGAGTAATTTTCTGGAGGTCACTAAGCTACTGGAATTGGGATTCGCTTTATGGTGTATTCATTGGCACTTTTTGACATGCTATTTTGTGATTATTGCCAAGCGATTTTCCACGGTTTTTCTTTTCTTGGTGAAGCAGAATAGGGCCTTTAAGGGCCTAGACTCAACCTTGTCATTTCTTTGTAACTCTACCGTGAACTACCTATGTAACTGCGGATCTGACTCTCAGCCTCTGTTTTCTTGTCTGTAAATGAAAATAAGCAAATATTGTCTCATAATACACACGATTCTCCAATTCAATGCAATACATTTTAATTCTTTCATAAAACAAACAGTTCTCCAAATGTATGCCCACTGTGCTGGGACTATTGTCTGTACACTTTCCAAGTGCCTGACATCCCACAGATGTCAATAAACACTTGGTTTTCATTAAAATTTAACCCAGATATCAGTCAGAGCAGCCTCTGTATGTTAGAAGAAGATGGCTGAGAACAAGGAGCTGGTTTATCCTCTTTTTTTTCTTCAGTTGAATTTGACTTCACAAATGTGAAATAGCTCCTATGTTTCAATCTTCATTTAATCTTTCTTATTCACTCCCTAGAACTGACCCAGAGCCCTGTCACTGGGCAACCAGAAGGGGCAGGGGCTCCCCAAGGCACCGCGAGCAGACGGAAAGAGATGTGAGGGAGTACATGAGGAACCTACCGTGGGACAGACACTGTGAGCTGTGACAGGCGTGTGTTTACTTACCACTGAACCCTCATGTGAAGTTAATTGTTCAAAACCCGAGAGAGTGCTTGGAAAACAACGGTGTCAGATATGGACAAATGGCAAAGTACCAGCTTCGGGAATTAAGCATGATTCTTAAAATTATATAATAATTATTGCAAATTCCCCATCATTCCAATCCTGCCTCTGAACGATTAGTGTGAAAAGCTATGTTCGTTTGGGCGGTTTCTGCCCCCTTAGTGACTGCATGGTATTTGCTACTGGGAGAGAGGAAGCAGATTTCCTCTTGCCGCTCCTAAAACTCTCAGAGCCTTGCTTGCTTACTTTGCTAATCTCTGGATCGAATTTACTCTACAAGGAAAGGAAACTAGATTTGCTTTCAGGGTCTACAGGACTGTCCAGGTGAAAGGCTCCCATCAGGCTAGAGTCCTGAGTCCTAACTACTACTGACTAGTTTAGACCAGGAGCTGATGAGAGCAACCAATTAGCACTGTGTTAAAACCTTCAGCAACCGGGAATTTTGTGGATTACTGTGTTCACTGCCTATAGCAATTTGGTTGGAGAAACATAATGCCACAGAGGTGGTGAGAAAGAGGGGGACAAGGACAGGGAGGGTGGAAGGAGGAGGGGGAGGGAGAGAGAAAGAGAGAAAAGGAGAGAGAGAAAATGAACACAACTTGGACTCAAAAACAATTCAAGTAAATTCAAAGGAAAGGTATTTTGTAAAAAAATAAAATAATATAATAAAATAAAAAGCAGATATTTCAGATATAAATTTGTCACCTATACATTATATAAATGGCAAGCCTAATCTAGCCCAGAAAGGACTGCATAAAATTGCCTCTGGTTTAAAATAAAGGCCAATGTACATAAAGGTATCTATCTGTTCAAGTTTTGGGCAAGGGCATAGAGAGTTCTATTCATTTTATTTTAAAGAAAACTCAATCCTGAGAAATAACCAAAAATAAAATACAGACATAAAAGACAAAGTGAAAGTCAAGGAAAATCAAGTAAACAAGGAGTAGGAAAAAAACATAAACAAAGCACATTTAGTTCCTAAGTTTAGAGAAAGAAAATCCTTGGTGTCACATATCTCCTGGGATCAGAATCTACATGTTGTTTTAACACCCTGCCATTTCTGCAAACACACACGTAGCCATCCACATTTCAGACTTCCCCTCTTGTTTGTTTTTTCTTTCATGCTTGAGATTTTTACTTTTTTCATTTTGCCTTTTACTTTAGCCAAAACAACCTGCCTCCCCTATCATTTTTCATGTTAGGGCTGGACTCATGCCGGCCAGGGATTGACCCAGAACTTCCAGGCTCCTTCATCTCAGCTGAATCTTCTACACATTCCTTTCTCGCAGAGTTTTTTTTCTTCTGTTTGTTTGTTTGTTTGTTTAATTTCTGGCTCCATCTGTCTGATTCTCCAATTTCTCTTAGTCCATGAATCCCAGGGATGCTTTAAGACTTAGCTGTATAGACAGTCTATTCTGTTCATATTTAATTTAAAGTTAGTGGTCTTATTTTTTACTTTCTTATAATGTCAAACATCAGATGTAACTGGTGTCAATTCCCACATCAGACAGATCAAGCAAAATGAGTTAAAGATCCACAGAACCAGGAGAGACTGAAGGCTTGCTAAGTAAACACTCTCTCTGGCCACAGATCCCACAGAAACAGTGATGGGTTATCTTGGTTTTGATCACTAAACCAGGAGGTACCACAGAGCTACAAGTTAGGGTTCTAGACCCATAGAAATTCTTTATCCTAATAAATTAGGATATAATAATTATCCATTAGGTCAAATCTTCTAAAGTCAAGAGTCATTTTCTCTTTCATATTGTATACCTCCTGGTATAAATTAATATGTATGGGTTAATCACATTTCTTCTTGAAACAGAAGACAATTAAAATTACGTTAATGTCAGTGTATGAGATTCATCCAAAAGCTTACTTTAAACTTATTTAAGTGATGGGAAAGTTATCAAAATGTATGTTTTAGTAAAAGTGCTGAATCCTAACTCAAGATATAATGTAATAGAAGCTAAGTAGCGATGCTAAAATTACTTGGAGGGTTTAAACATTCTGAAATTTCTAATAGAATAATGCAGTACCAAAAGCTACCAAAATAAAGTGAACATAGATTATGGATCTTATTGGCTGTATGTGTACAAACATACACTACACTTGGTTAAAGTAGCAAACTATATAGCATCCGACCCTTTAAAAGAAGGTAGATATTCTGGAATTAAGGCAATAGAAACTGATATGGTCAGGGTGAAACATTTGTCTTAAGCCTCTTTTGTCATCTTAGCATGAACAGAGACATTGGAAAGCACCACTTCCCGAACAAGACCTGAACTAAGACCTATCTGATAATTCAATTTATAAAAATAAAATTATAGTTGCCTATCAATTTTCACACTGGTCAAAGAATCAAACCCTTTACCTAAATTTCCTTTGCTATATGCAGGTGTGTATCATGCCTGAAACATTATGGGAAGTTCAGTGATGGCAACAGTCCATTAATCATTTGCTAGAAATCCACTTCCTTGCCTTGAAATTATACTTAGCGATAAGAAATAAACAGTTGTCTTATATCAAATATGTGGATTTTATAATCTGGAATCTCAAGTAATAATTTCTACATGATGACTGATGGAAACAAGGTTTAGGGTCTCAAGTTAATTCATTACTGTCTTTTTCAAAGATGAGGCTTTCACGGATTCATTAAAACAAAGATATAGGTTCTAGTTTCTTCTTTGTTCCCTTTTATAGTTAATACATACTATAGATGCTCTCATAACATACATTCTACCAACAGGAAAATGTAGACGGAGATTGGATCAGGGACTGGACTCAACTGACATAATTTACACTGGTAGCAAAGACAGGAGGAATACAATGAAAAATGCAACCTTAGAGCCAAGGCTCCCAGGCTTAGTAGCAGAACACCCCTACTAGTGAGAGGAAACTCATCAGCATCAAATAAGGAATATCTTGAAATTTCTTAGACTCCGGATGAGCAATTAGAATTCAGTGCTACTGGATTATTACATAATTCAAAGTCTTGCATGTTGGTTTTTTAAAAAACAACAGTTACTCTTTACCAAGTGCCTGTTAAGTGCTGAACATGCAGGATCTCACTTAGTCCTTCCTACCTCCGTATTACCTGTGGGCAGACAGGCTAGGTGAGCTAACTCTAATGCTGCCCTGTGGTAGAGCCGTGATTTGAACCTGGTCTGTTCATGTGATGGGGCTAGAAATTTCTCTCTTCTGCAAGAAGCTTTTTATATATATTTAATTCCTATTGTGGCCATAAAGAAACATGTTTCCATCTCCTAATTTATCTTATGAATTTATTACTTTAGATTTATTGTTCTCATCCAAGATTTAACTCCATCTTTTGACAGATGACCCAGTACCCACCTTGGTACCCACCTTAAGTCCCACCTAAAGGTTCACGTGTAAATAGTTTTCCTTTTTCTCAAATAGGATGGATGCATACAGTGAATAAGTACAAATAGTTCCATCTTAAAAAGAACTAAGGTCACTAGATCATCTCCTTTATTTTTTCTCTGTTTTACATAAATTCTTCCAATATATATTCCTAAGAGTTTATCAGCCTAGCCACTTGTTTGACACTTTGCTTGATATCAGCTGGTTAGGTAGGTTAGTACTTTTTTGAACGTATTTTATGGGAACACTAAAATATTATTTTTAAATTCAAACACAGCCATGTCGCATCTGGCCCCTAATTAAATGAGACTGTTTTCAATATCCACTTCCTTTCAAATGGCTCCCTTTGTACCTGCTCAGTACCTTTACTCCCTCTCTACCTCTCTGAACACTTTTCATTCCTGGTGACTAAAACTTAAAAAAGACCACCCCCCACCCAAGGTGAAAGCAGCCCGCTGCCCCACCAGCTCACAAGGAACGGTGGACTGGAGGCAATTCCTTTGAGAAGGATCTCCTGGAAAGTCACGGACGAGAGGCCCACCAAATCTGCTAGCACATCTGAGGACTATTTACCTGTTCTGGCGTCCCCCAGGGGCCTGTGTGTCGAGCAGAAGCAACAGTCCAAGATGACATAGTTCAGGACATTGAAGAACAGCCCGATAATTCCAGCACTGAGAACCAGCACGGGCTCCTCCGTCTTCTGGGGATCAATATACCTTTTGACAGCTTCAACCAGGATGCTGAACATCAGAGCCACGGCAAAAATGGAGTTTCCCAATGCTCCCACCACATCTGCCCGGAGAAACCCGAAAGTGCTCTTCCTGTGCTGTTTTATGCTGCTGGCCCTCACGCCAAGCAGAGCTATGATCATGGACACCAAGTGGGAGAGGACAGCGAAGGCATCGGAGGCCAAAGAGAGGGAGTTGCCTATGTGGGCGATCACTAGCTCCACCACGAAGAGGAGGATGCTCACGATGCACATGAGGATTAATCGGAAGCTTCTTCCCGAGTATCGCCCCATGGCGCCCAGCTCTTGGGCCGTTCCTTGCCCTCTCCCGGGAAGGCTGAGCTGTGAGGGGAGCAAGCTACAGATTTAGTTGTTATGACTCCTGGATAACTCTCCCCTTCAGACTTTCAGCACTTGTCATATTTGGAAATCACCTTTTATAGGCTGCTATAAAGCTATAAAACAGTTTAAAGGGCAATTAAGCAAGAGATGTCACGTGAGCTGGGACTTATGGAAATTGAAGACACCAGCTTCAGATGCAGACTCAAGGGGAGTTTGTTTGTTTATTGTGTGTTTCATTACAAAAGCCAAGAGCCTCTGTGTCTTTGAATCATGTAGAAGCCCATCCGTGGCTTCGGCCTCTCCAGTCTCGGTGTGTACAATAACTACTCTGGTGAGATGAGCCATTTGACGTGAACATCATGTCTTGTCTACCCAGTGGGTAAACATTTTGAATTCTGTTAAGTGCATGGAACAGGGAACATTTCTAGGGGTCACTAATCCACTGATCAGAGCTACAATAAGTAAAAGCCAAAGATGAAGCTAGGGTGATTTTTCTACCGCCTTGTTCGTTGATCTGGAATAAACAAGAACCCTACTTCCAAACATTCTCCATAAAGAAGACAAGAAAAACAGTCCTCATGTTCAGAAAAGATAAAGCACCTTTAAGCTGAAGGAGTTAACGACATAACTCCAGTTAGTTTCAGGAAGAAAGCCAAATTATAATAAGTTGATTTAGCTGATGCAAGGAAATTTTTTTTGTTTTTAATCTTATCATCTGTCACTTATAAACCATAAAGATTTACCAGGTCCCGAATATCTAAAACAGTAGCGGCCTCTATTGTTTTGAGTAGACTGCCTACAGCCAATCCTTTGCAGAGATACAGACTGAAATTACTATACCCAATCTTTTCTGAATTTAAAGTCTGACTGTGATGGTTAATTTTAAGTGTCAAGGTAACTGGGCCACCAGGTGCTCAAGACATTTGGTCAAACATCATTCTGAGTGCTGCTGTGAGGGTGTTTTTTGGAGGAGACTGATATTTGAGGCGGTAGACTGGGTACAGCAGATTGCTCTCCCTGATGAGGATAAGCCTCATCCTTTCTGTTGAAGGCCCAAACAGAGCAAAATGGCTGACCCTCCTGTGAGTAAGAAAGAATTGCTCCTGTTGGCTGCCTCCAAGCTAGGGCACTGGCTTTCTCCTGCCTTCAGGCTTACACCAAAACATCAGTTCTTCCTGGGTCGCCAGCTTGTGGTCTTTTGGATGAGAACGACACCATTGACTCTCCCGGTTCTCGGGCTTGCTGACTCACCTTGCAGATCTTGGGACTTCTCAGCCTCCATTATCACATGAGCCAATTCCTTATAATAAATATTTCTGTTTATATACACATCCTATTGGTTTTATTCATCTGGAGAACCCTAATATACTACCTTTAACTAAAACCTGACAATTTCCATGCAGCCCTTATAATTTCCTCAGCATCTCAGAAATGATCTCCCATTCAGCTGATGTTGTAAAGTGAGACTTCTAATACAACCAGATGGTGCAAATCACTGCACTCAGACTATCCCACTCATCCATCCATGCAACAAATACTAAGTTCCTACATGTCAGACATGGTCCTAGACTCTGAGGAGACAGCAGTGAATAAAAGAGAGAAAAATCTGCCCTCATGAAGCTTACATTCTAGTGGGGGAGAGAGAGAATTAACAAATTATTCATGAATGTATTGAATGTCCAATGGTAATAAGAATTATGGACACGAATGAAGCAGAGAAGAGGGGTACAGTGTTGACATAGGAGTGGGGGTGTTATTTTAAATAAAGTGGTCAGGGAAGAATTGACTGACATGTCCCTGAGTACAGATCTGAAGGAGGTAAGAAACTGAGCCCCGGAGACGCCTGAAAGAAGTTCTTTCTGGGCAGAGGAAGCAGTGAGCATGGGAAGTTAAAGGAGCAGCTAAGTTGCTCAGGCTGGTTGGAGAGGAGTGACTGAGGGAGAAAGACAGGCTATGAGGTCTGAGAGGGCGATGGTGGGAGGGGGACAATCACGCGGGGTATTGTATGATTCCACTTACATGAACTATTTATCTAAAGTAGTCAAATTCATAGAAGCAGAAAGTTAGAATGGTAGTTGCAGGGGGCTGAGGGGAAGGGGACATTGTTTAATGAGTATAGCTTCAATTTGGCAAGATGAAAAAGTTCTGCTAATTGGTTACCCAAAAATGCAAATATACTTAATACTTAAGCATACACTTAAAAATGGTTAGGATGATAAATTTTGTCATCCCATCACAATTACAGATTTTTTTTTTTTCATTATTAAGAATTGCAAGACAAGGGCGTCTGGGTGGCCAAGTTGGCTAAGACTCTGACTCTTGATTTTGGCTCAGGTCATGATCTCAGGATTGTGAGATGGAGCCCCACATCGGGCTCTGCGCTCAGCATGGAGTCGGCTTCTCCCTCTCCCTCTGTTCTTCTCCCTGCTCTCAAATAAATAAAATCTTATTTAAAAAAAAAAAAAAGAATTCCAAGATCGCAACCGTGGAGCATTCAACCAAACACAGGGCCCTGGGTGCTTCTACAGGCGCACACCCACCCATGAGTGTATCCAAACATGTTTTGTGGTTAGAGTCAATAGCATTTGCTGGGCAATTGGAGGTGAGGTATGAAGGGAACAGTCAAGGTGACATTAGAGATTGGGCCTGATGTTACAACTGAAATGAAGGTAAGACAAAGATGGCCGCTGTAGGGTCAGGGTGGGAGCAAGGGGTGGAAATGCCCTTGTTTGGCGTATCTGTTAGACAGCCAGGTTGAAATGCTAAGTAGGGTGTTGAGTTTGGAGTTCAGGGGAGATGGATAGGCTGGGAATATACGAACTTGAATGCTGACAAGCAGGAGGTCAGCAAGGAAACGAGAGAAAATTGGGAAGAGAAGAAAATACGAAGAGATGAGAGAGAAGGACCAGAGACACAGAAGGGAAAATAGGAGCATGCTGTATTCTGAAGGCCAAGGAAGAACGTGTTTCAAAGAGGAGGGGGAATCAGCCAGGCAAATGCCAAGAGCAAGCAAAAGGAGGAGTGCAAACGATGGCTGTTTACCGCTGTGGAGGCCACTGGTGACCTTAGCAAGAGGGCAAATGACGTGGGTTCAAGAGAACGGACAAGACAAATCAGAGCTGGCAAGTAGACAAAAGCTTTACTTTAAGGCTAAAGGGATATGGAATCAAGAAAGGGTTATTTTTTAAAATATTTTATTTATTTGAGAGTGAGCGCGAGGTGGGGCAGAGGGGTAGGGAGAAAGAATCTGAAACAGACTCCGCACTGGGCACGGGGCCCGATGTGGGGCTCGATCATGACCTGTGCCAAAACCGAGAGTCAACACTTAACCGACTGAGCCGCCCAGTGAGTGCCAAAATTTGGTTTTGGTAACATACCTAAAATATATTTTGAAATATCCCTATTACACGAGACTTAATTAATAAAACATTTTTTGTTGCTATTTTTTAACAATTTTTATATCATTTCAGTACTACTGACGTTCCAAACTCTTAAATCCTCCAGTAAAGTTGAACAAAGACACTGAGTCATGGAAATGTGTTTGTATCTGTAATTTTAAGCCTGGCGGTGTGGCAGAATGGGGTTGATTTAGTTTTCCAGCTATTATGATCGCGAGCACAGGATAGCTGTCAGCGTGCTGCTGTTGGCAGGGATCACCTCACCGAGGCTACGCCTCCTCCTAACAATGCTCAGCCCAGGTCATTGCTCCACCACCCTGTCCACTCGACTGCTTGATTTTGCAGCTAAAATAGACACATCAAGGAGATAAAGCCATGAGGAGGAAAAATCATGTTTAGTCACTACCAAATGCTCTGGCACTTTGCACGGAGCAGGCACTCTAATTTATTAAATAAATGGCTAGCATTTTCTAGACACAGTGAAAGTGACAAGCAAAGGGCCAGAGATAGGTTTGAAAAGAACAGGGTAGCGGCAACTGTCTCCCTAGACTTCAGACGCTGACAACCCCTAAAAACCGGAGTTTTGTGACAGATGACTTAGTATTTATAGCCACAATCAGGCATAAAGTCGGGTGCTATGTGCAGACTCTCTAGCCAAGATGCCTTCTCTGCTCGCTCTGTGGAGTGGTCTGTGCTGATCTCAAGCCTCACAGCCTCTTGCAGCAGCAGGCCGGATGAGGTGCTGTTACTGATTCTAATAAAGGCTTCCTATGATTTATCTGCATAATTAAGAACTATTTTAAACAGTCACGGATGAACCTAGAAATGGCTAACAGGTAATACACACTAGTAGTCCCAGTGAGCAGAGCCGGCAGTAAATATCCCTTGACCTGTGTATTTTCTTTTTGCAGCAACAAACACGAGGCTCACAATCACTTCTGTGACTGTCGGTCATATATCTAGTTAATGGCCGTCATCTGCATGTAAAATACTGATCATTTCTTAAAGGATATCTTTTGGATTCTTTTGGATTCAGGTTTATGCACCCTCTTGAAAAGCAGCACCACTCTTAAGATGTTTGAAAAAGTTTTGGTATTTTAGCTGAACCTCAATTTAAGAAAGAAAGCAATTTTTCACGAGCAGATTTGGGGTGAAGGATTCCTTCCTTAACATAATTACTTACTGGAGAGTTCCTTTAAGTAGTGAATATCTTTAAAAATTAACAAGTCAGGAAACGACAGATGTTGGTGAGGATGCGGAGAAAGGGGAACCCTCCTACACTGTTGGTGGGAATGCAAGCTGGTGCAGCCATCCTGGAAAACAGTATGGAGGTTCCTCAAGACGTTAAAAATAGAGCTACCCTACGACCCAGCAATTGCACTACTGGGTATTTACCCCAAAGATACAGATGTAGTGAAAAGAAGGGGCACATGCACCCCAATGTTCATAGCAGCAATGTCCACAATAGCCAAACTGTGGAAGGAGCCGAGATGCCCTGCAACAGACAAATGGATAAAGAAAATGTGGTGCATACATACAATGGAATATTACTCAGCTATCAGAAAGGATGAATACCCACTATTTGCATCAACATGGATGGAACTGCAGGGGATTATGCCAAGTGAAATAAGTCAAGCAGAGAAAGACAATTACACGGTTTCACTCATATGTGGAACATAAGGAATAGCACGGAGGACATTAGGGGAACGGAGGGAAAACTGAAGGGGGAGAAATCAGAAAGGGAGACAAACCATGAGAGACTATGGATTCGGGGAAACAAACTGAGGGTTTCAGAGGCGAGAGGGGTGGGGGGATGGGGTAGCCAGGTGACGGGTATTAAGGAGGACACGTGTTGTAATGAGCACTGGGTGTTACACGCAACTAATGATTCAGTGGAACACTGTATCGAAAACTAATGATGTACTGTATGGTGGCTAACAACATAATAAAAATAAAAATTAAAAAAAAAAGGAATTACATAACCTTAAAAAAAAAAAATAATGAATACCTTGAAAGCGGCAAACTTCAAGCTTTTCTGTAATTAGTTCTACTCATCTGAAACTTCGAAAAATAGCCTGGGGATTTGTCTTTGCACCAATGATTGCCACCTCCTCCAAAATGGCCAGGGGCTATGGGACAAAATGTGGTTATTAGTCTCTGATCTACTTTTCAACCTTTTGTCATGGACCCACTAAAAAAACCTTGTCCTTTAGAGCATTTATGCTTGCAGAAAAAAAAAAAAATAGAAGCCAAAGTAAGTATTTTAATTAAAGCTACAAATTAGGAGCAACTTACAGTTGACTCTGCCTGGTCATAACATTAGGTATTATTTATTTAGTATGTGTCAGGCATTGTTCTAAGTACTTTATAAGGGAGAGTAACTACAGTATAGGTATTAGACTTCTCTCCATTTTACAACTGAATAGGCACTTTACACAGCTACTAAGGGTAGAAAGACAAGATAAAGCATTCTGAACTGCCACAGTTCAATAAGAAATTGGGTACAGAAATGTGGCTCATGTATTTATCTCTTTAAATTAGGTATATGAATATATATACTCAAAACGTCAGTCTTGATGGCATGTTGTATTTAATCTGCTTTGACAATTTCCTACCAATTTAACAGTTTTGCTGTGTTCTCACACACAGCATATACTTTCATGGTTTTGCATATGCTGTTCCCTCTGCCTGGAATGTCCTTCTTTTTCTATTTATTAAAATTCCACTTATCCTGCAAAGCATGACTCAAAATTCAAGTCCTTTTTGAAGCTCTGTCCCTTATTGGTATGTATTTATCACTACCAAGTGGGAAAGCGTGTTAGGACACAGCCCCAAATAAAGAGATTTAGCCAGTAGACTAGATATGAGTAAAGGACATTCCAGGCAAAGGGACAGAGAGATGGGAAATGGCTCATGGGAAATTTCGTAAGAAACCCCAAATGGTTAGGGTGCAAAGGACTTTGCTGGATTGGTTGAAGAGGAGACTGGACAGGTAGGCTGAGCCAGACTAGGCTAAAGTGTTCACATTTTCCCCTGCTAGCGATGGTGAGCCATGAAAAGATTTTATGGGGAAGATGAACATCTTAACACATTGTACATTAAGGAAAAAACCCCTATGGAAATGTGGGGACTGCGTGAGGTGAAACTCTGGAGGCCATGACAGTCAGAGGCAGTCAAAGCATCTGTGAAAGGGAAACCTGGGACACGTCAGCGTAAGGGCAGGATGTCGGGATGTCGTGCTGGGAAATGAAGACAGCAGACCGTGCGCTGGAGGGCTGACTAGCATGGCTCTCGGGTTCTGGTTTACGTTACTGGTGGATTTAGCTCATGCTAATCCTTCAGGCAGGAAATACTGTAGGAAGAACATGTCTGGGAGTGGGCAGTGAAGTGGGGGCTTGGGGACAGAGGACCTGAAACTCTGACGGAAAGCTCGAGAGACCCGAGTATGCAGCTGGACTGGAGGTCTAGAGGTGAAAATGTTCGTGTTCTCTGAAACCAGGGGATCAGACGAGGAGAGCACCAAGTATGGAAGGAAGCGTGGCCTAGGGATGTTTAGGGAGCAGGCTGAGGAAGAACACCGGTGAAAGACCTGTTACTAAGAGAAAGAACCAGAGAGTGGGAGGGCAAGTCATAGGAGTAATTTTAGTGAAGAGGGAAATGTTCTACAGCAGCTGAGCAGAGTGGTACGGTAAGACAAGACACTGAGAAGTTAGCTTTGGTCAGAAGGCAGGAGTATCTGAGGGAAATGGCGATAGTGCGGGGGCACAGGTGGGACGGGGACAGAAAAATGCAAAAAGGAAAAGAAGTGGAAGTGAGGGGTGGTTGCTCGCTCCTTCAGAAATCAAGACCCCACAGTAACTAGTAGTAATGAGAGGGAGAGAGAAGCTCAAGGGAAAGTTGGGCTTGTTTTGGTTTTTTTGTCTATTTGTGGCTTTGTTTTGTTTTTTTAAACAGAAAGATTTAGGACAATTTTAGATTCGGCAGAGGGAGTTAAGGAAGGGAAGTACCTCAACATACAGGAAACGGGGTAATTGCTCGTTCGCGGTCTGAACTGTGAGGGACGCTCAGACCAAGAGCAGTTACCTAAGGGTCCAGTTCTCTCCAGCTCTCTGTAAGAATGGCCCGTAGCACATGCTTCAGGTATCTCAGAAACAAATGAATACATAAGACAGTATCAGTTCATGGTGTTTATTACTGGGGTTGTTTACAGAAAAGTCTTCTTACCCACTGTTAATTTAGACATAAGAATAAGGTGTTTGTGCCTCATGTAACCTCCTATTAGAACTTTTATTTTAAAAAATCATAAAACTGTCTATATCTGGGAAGATATTAATATCAATTTTTTAAAAAGTGAGGAGGATTGGAGAGAGCAGTTTTGTTTTATCCCTTAGTAACTGCGGCCAAACAAGGTATAGTACTTGGCGGCGTTCCTGCCGCAGACGCATCTGGCTCCGGGCTGCAGCTCACAGAGGGGTTTGAAGGGGACGCAAAGGCTTTTAGCTCCCATGGATGGAGCTCCGGGCTCAAGATCTTGATCCCTGCAGTTAAAAACAAGTAAGAATTCCATTTACTTATGCTGTATATTCCCATTCTTTGTTACTGTCACAGTTCTGTTAACCGTATTTACCTAGCAGTGGTCTTTTTGATCCAGTCTTCGCAGTCAATTTCCCCACAGAATGGAATCTGAGCAATCTAACAGAAAAGGAAAAACAGTATTTATAACTCCTGTTCTGTCAAAGGAACACCTGAATGGCCTATTAAACTGACAAGCAAAAAGGACAGGTCTCCCAGCCTTTTTCAGGCCCTGGTACCTTTGCAAATCTGCAAGGAACACTGTTCAGAAGTGCAAGAGATGAGAAAATGTTTTCCCCCTCGATCCGAAACCCACATACATAAAACATCTTTGTAGTACACGTCAATGTCCAAATAAACTAGCTACGCCACAGTGCCGGTAGAGAAAGGAAGGATGAGTAGCCCTGAGTCCAGACTCCGGCTGTACCTCCCTCATTTCAGATCCGACTACCACCTGCTCTGCCTAGGTAAACGGTTATGAGAAGGACAGAGAGGAGATGACAAATAGTAAGCTGATTTTTACACTGTTGTTAACAATAACCATTAACAATCAGGTCAACCTCACTTTATGCCACACTGCTATAGATAAGTGAATCATTTTAAAGTCCACAAGGTATTTGAAAGTAAAAAATCATTCTGCATTAGAAAAAACAACTTCTCAAATTTTCTTTCATAGACCATATACAATAATGGGCAAAATCAAGATAGCTGGGATTTTACCCTAATTTTGAAATTCACTGCCTGTTTTGAAAATCCCTAGCTCTGAGTTTTCTTTTGTAAAATGTGTGTTGGACTAGACAAGAATTAAGATTTCTTTCAATTGTAAATCCTAAACTTTGATATCATGTCTACTTCAAAATGAGGTTTCTATGCAGTAACAATTATGTAACATTCCTACCGAAAATTCCTGGAGATCAAGGTTAGCAATGGGGAGATCAAAGGTGTGGACAATCCCCCCCACACATTAGAAATGCTAGTTTAAGAACAGCTAAGAAGCTATCCAGCTTCCTCATCAATTTCTGATCAACCACTTCCAGCCACACATTCCATACTCCAACTGAGAGCCTCCTGCAAACCCTAAGGCACTCAGAATTTGGTTAAATATACTTCAAAAGGCTTCTTTAAGAAGTAAAGTACAAGTACATTGACATCAGGAAATTACAAAAAGAACAAGTAATTGATCAGGTGAACATTCTTCTAAGGTAAGGAAGTGTTAGTTATCTGTCTCTTACGTTCATTCAGTAAAATGTGTTAGCCAAATTCCCAACACTGATCAACTGTTATTTTGATAATCTGCCTTAAGACAATAAAGAAGTGATAAACTAGTAGGAAAATCCTGGAGGGTAGGAGTGAGTGGATGAGAGAAGGTGGAAGGGATGGTAGTAATAAGTATCTTGAAAAATTTTAATAGAAATGTGCAAGAAAACTGAAGCAAAAATAAACGTAAAGATACAAGAGCCAAAATAACCCAAAGTTACCCCTCTGTATTGAAACTTGGTAAATCATTAGCCTTTGTACAAACAGAAAGCACGGAAAGAATGTACATTCATAAAAGTATTATTTAAAATTCATTATAAAAGACAGAATGGGAGGAAAACTTTAACCACGGTCACTGTGAAATGATAAAAATATTAAGACTTAATTACAAAGAATGTCTTCGGGTAATAAATTTAAATTTGGTTTCTTAGAAAATTTTACTAGACAGAATGGGAGGAAAACTTCAACCATGGTCACTGTGAAATGATAAAAATATTAAGACTTAATTACAAAGAATGTCTTCGGGTAATAAATTTAAATTTGGTTTCTTAGAAATTTTTACTTTTATTTTTAACCCACACACAGCTATATTTTTGTAACTTTAACAAATTTTACAGTAAATGGCCTTATTTTCTTTTTCCCTAAGAAAAAAATTACTGAGCCTTGAGAAAGTATTTCTAAAACAATAATTTTTGTTTTTTTTTAAATTTTTTTAAAGATTTTTATTTGAGAGAGACAGAGCACGAGCAGGGGCAGGGGCAGAGGGACAAGCAGATTGCCCGCTGAGCAGGGAGCCCGATGTGGGGCCCGATCCCAGGATCCTGAGATCATGACCTGAGCCAAAGGCAGATAGATGCTTAACTGATTGAGCCACCCAGGCGTCCCTAAAATAATAAATTTTTGAAACTTAAAATAATGATATAGCATGAAAAAATTCAACTGAAGTTATTTAGATTCATAAATGACAATTTTGTAAAAACCCATGTTTTAATTCTTTGTTGCTTCAAAGTAAGGTGTAGGTGATAAGATCTGGAATTCCTATTTATGCATGTAATTCATTAATATGAAAGGATAACACACAGTTTTAGGCTGTTTATTCAACCACAGAAAGATCTTTAACTTTTATTTTTTATTATCTCTATATCTATGCTACAAAAAGATACAATTTTTTGCAATGTATAGTATCTTGAAATCTGTAGCAGAAAATGTTAATGATGAGAAATATCAATACTCATAGTGTCAACAGGTTAGTATATGTCAATGGTAAAAAAAAATTATATATAAATAACATTTATTTTTCATTTAATTAAGATCATCCCCTTGGAAAAATTTACTCAAATTTTATGAATCAGATAGTTTGTTTTTTTTTTCATTTTACCAACAAAGAAGAGTAGAAAATCAAACTTTCACCTACATTAAAGTTCCAAAGATCCCTTTCTCCTTCTCCCCACCTAGTAAATACAGTTTTATTTACAACAGCCTCAAAGGTTGCTTGATGCTCAGTCAACTCATCGAAGCTGCACAACATGGGGTGAGATGGGGGTGGAACTGACTCCCGAATACAAAAAACAAAGTCTCCTCTAATCTCCCATGTGCTCCTTGGACATACAGCTAATATACTACTTGGTGCTTTAGAATAGATGTTGAAATCTCCGACCTAATATCAGAATAAAAGATATGACTCTAAGACCTGCTAAGATTCATTTCTTTGAAAACAACGGATTAACTGATACTCTATTGATTTATTAACTCTTACGTAAATATCTTTACCAGACTGTACTGCAACAGTGACTACTATAATACTTCTATAATAAATGAAATTTTAAAATTCAGTAATAGAACAAAAATAAAATAATCATAGATAAATTACAGTGAAAGAAAAAAAACCACTGCATCGGATAGATGGCTCTCCATTTCTCTAGACTTCTATTGGAAGTCAAGTGACAAATTATGGAAACCAGAAAGATGGAAGATCACAAAGGTAATAAACCAAGAATAGAAAGCTAAATACTGAAGAATTATGGATCTGAAGGGGATTTTAAGATTATCTACCTTATACTCCCATTTTACAGATTAGTAAACTGAGAGCCAAAGAGATTAACACTGTCCCAGCTCGTGCAATAAGAGACATATTGAGAGGTTATGACCCTAACCAATTAAAATTTTGCCTTATATTCTCAGCATGAATTAAAAACAAACAGGGGTGCCTGTAGGCTCAGTCAGTGGAGCATGCAACTCTTGATCTTGGGGCTGAATTTGAGCCCCATGCTGGGTGTAGAGGTTACTTAAAAATAAAAAAATTAAAACAAGCAAACAAAAAGATACAGAGGAAAGTGCATTAAAATGAGTCAGGAGAGAGATCTAAATTCTAGGAGCAAGTTTGCCTCTGTAGAGGTCAAGGTAATTCATTTAGACTCTGGCCCATGGTTTCCTCATTTATAACCTGAGAACACAGGACTGGTTGTATAATCAAGCATGAATACTAGAATACTAAAGTTCGTAAGTGATTCACTCCAGTAATTAGTAATTTTGCAAATCAGGACCTCTTCACTATGAAAATTGAAAGTTTCAGCTAGGAACATCTGCATACTCAGAACACATAAAACTGATAAAATCTTAAAGAACCACCAAAGTACCTAATTAGAAAGACCTGGGTCTTTTATTTATTTATTAAGATTTTTATTTATTTATTTGACAGAGAGAGACAGCAAGAGAGGGAACACAAGCAGGGGGATTGGGAGAGGGAGAAGCAGGCTTCCTGCTGAGCCGGGAGCCAGATATGGGGCTCAATGCGGGGCTCGATCCCAGGACCCTGGGATCATGACCTGAGCCGAAGGCAGACGCTTAACGACTGAGCCACCCAGGCGCCCATACCTGGGTCTTTTAAAGGAGCCTGAAGTACCCACTCATTCTGAAAAACAGGCTTAAACATGAGCAGTACTTTCCCCCTTATTATTCAGAAAAGTTCAATCAATTAAGATCAGGGAAAAACACACACACACACGGTCAGAGAACTGAAATTTCTGAAATGGACCTTTTAACCTTATTTTAGGAATATGCACATTACATTACAACAATGCTTACTTCAAGAACCTAATTCAAGCTGAACAACAAAATGAAAAATTTCAGTAATTAAAACATTAGGGGTCGTACAGAATGAATGTTGTTTAGCCAGCATTTCAAGCATGAGAAAAAGCTTTTACATAATCAGTTCACAGTGTTATCCAAAAATGATATAATGCTGTAATGCTTTAGGAAAGCCAAAGGAAAAGAGAGGACAGAATGTGGAGTAATATATAACCCTGGCGTGTGACTGGCCCTGAAAAAGGGATTAATATCATGCATAAATTCAGTGAGTCTTAAAATACCATAGCTGAAATATTTTTATATTCAAAACTTTTCAGAAGTCTCTTACCTTCCCAGAATCTAGCATCTTCTGAAAGTCTTCCATTGTATTAGCCACAACCATATGAGTCTTAAGGTCTTCAGAAGCCCTATCAAAATATAATTGCAAAAGAATACATATTTTTTCTTACCAATACAACCAAGTTTTTTTTAAAAAAAATAAGCATAATTTAACAAAAGAGGAATAACCTGAAGTGAGAACATCTCAATTTGAATCTCAACTTTGTTGCTAGCAGTAAATCTCAGTTAACTCATCACTGCATTACTATTAACACTAGATGAAAGGAGAATTTGCCAAGCACACAACAGGCAATAATTACTTTTGTTATTGCCATTAAATCTCTCCTGACCAACATTCCATCCCTGGCTATACCACTTACCATCTATGAGAGTCTACGTTATTTTTAAAACCTCTTTGGTCTTAGTTTTCCTTTCTACAAAATTGGAAAAAAACTCAAGTAAGTCTAACTATCGTATGGGATTGTGAGAATCAAACACAAAGGCATGAAAATGTTTTAAAAAAGGAAAAACCATAAATACACATTATTCGCGCTATTTTCATATACTATATAATTATTTTTTAAGAACTTCAGGTTTTAGAAATGGAAATAAGTATTATTCTCTCTTACATTCAGTCACACATTACATGAGGATGATTCATGGGTGGTGACCAAGAAAGAGAAGGCATATTTTTATTTTCTGAATCTCAGGACTAAGACCATGTGAATTCTACGCCAGTAACTGCTAGCTCTCCACCAAATCCCCTCCGACTTTTTTTTTTAAGATTTTATTTATTTATTTGACAGAGACCGAGACAACGAGAGAGAGGGAACACAAGCAGGGGGAGTGGAAGAGGGAGAAGCAGGCTTCCCACGGAGCAGGGAGCCCGATGAGGGGCTTGATCCCAGGATCCCAGGATCATGACCTGAGCCGAAGACGCTTAACGACTGAGGCACCCAGGTGCCCCCTTCTGACTTTTCCATAGTAGGACAGACCCATTTGAATAAGTTATAGCCAATGAGATCCAGAAAAAATATATAAGGCTTAAGCCTTAGGGTGGGGCAAAAATGCACCTTTATGAAACCTACATTAACAAATTTGCTGAATAAAAATGTCAAAGATAAAACTGCTTTTTAGCCATGAAAGCAGTGGCTTTCCAATCAGGAGTATGCATCTGAATCACACACAGAACATTTTTATGCTACAGATAACCAGAACCAATCTTAAAACCAATGATCAGAAAATCCAGGTGTGAGGCTCAGGTATGTTTCTGTTCCCAAACCTCCCAGGTGACTCTGAAGAGAAACCCCTAGAAAAGAACCAGTGTACTAAAAGCACTAAATGGAAGCAGTAAGGACAGGCAGCTTTCTCATCTTTTACCTCTTGACAATATGACCTGTTCTCAGTTCAGATGGACTTCAAATGCACTATTCATTATTAGGCTAAGTAAATCCTTGAAGTCAAGTGACTCATCATTCTCATTTTAGGGCAAGCAAGCCAAAAGAAGTGAAATCACTTGCCCAAAAACACGTAAGCACCAATGCCAAGGCTAAAATTAGTTCATTCCTTAAATGCATGATTTGAGGCCTAATATGAGTTAGGCACAAGGTATTAGAAGACATATGAATAAATAAGATGCAGGCACTACCTTCCCCCAAACTAAGCCCCTATCCCAAGTGGCAGTGGGCCTTCCTCTTTGTCTCAGGTGGGTAGGAAAGAAAATAAAGTGCCACATATATGCACCGATCTTCTAGTGCCTCTGCTCTGAGACCTCTGATTCTAGAAGAACCCTCTCCACAGGCCAGTGCAGCCCTGAAGCTTCCTTTCACCCCAGATCTCCAATCCCAGTCAAAAGGTTCTTTGCCTTGGCTACACGTCATAATCACATGGGGAGCTTTTAATACTACAGCTGCCACATTCACTCTAGACCAGCTAAATTAACATCTCTGCGGAGGGGGTCTAGGCACTGCTATTTTTTTTTAAAGCTTCCTAGGTGCTACTAACGTGTATCCAGTAGGTGAGAATCAATGCCTTAATCCCTCAAATTTACATGTTATAAAAGCCTGGATTTAAAGTCAAACTGAATTAGGACATGGGACAGACAGGCCAGCACGGCAAACCTAGTAGGAGGCAGAAAAACCCTTGGAAAAATCATCATGATACAGGTCAAAAACACAAAAAGAGAGAGACAAATTAAGAACTATGGGAGCGCAGAGGGAAAGATGACTTCCAGCTGGGGTACTCAAAAAATTCCTCAGTACAGCTCTCAAAAGCTGAATAGGGTTTCAAGATCAGAGGCAAAAGCAATCCTAAGGAACTAACCTTGTAAAAAGGTTCACATGGATGTCTTCCAAAAGAGCATGAAGTTTAGTCTCAGCCTCATTATCAGCAACTGTCAGCTTTTCTCCAGTATCTCGTCTGACAGCTACAAACTGGCAGCTCTTCATATCACGTGGCCCAACTTCAAGTCTGATGGGAACTCCCTAGAAAACAAAGAAGGCAGTTAAAATGATGCATGCCTGTCTCCACTTGAAGATACAGAATATTTCATGGCTTTATCCGCTACAAATCATAAAAACCCAAAAAATCAAAGGCATAAGCAAACAATAAAAACAGCAGGCAATATTCCTGAGATACTACAGAAATCTATTCCAATAAGAACGTATAAACCTAAGAAAAAAATGTACTGCCCAAGCAGTTTTGAGCTAAGAGTTGTGTTTAATGGACAAACATGAAGGCAGTGCTATCTAGATCAATATTCCTACCTCTCCTCCCATAAGACACGCACAGAAAGTTGCATTTGTAGGGGCACACAAGGTAGTAAACAGAGAGGTCTTCTTGAAATTAAGGCCGCCCCAAGTCACTCATCAGTACACCCTGGCACATCTGTGACTCATTCTCGGCACAACAGTGTGGTTAAGTCTTAGCTCTGGATACTCTAGTGTGCAGAGTGAAGGGCTTGTTAAAGCACAGATTGTTGGGCTCTACCCCCTGAATCTCTTATTACAGTAGGTCCAGGAATGGGGCCTAAAGATTCATATTTCTAACAAGTTCTCAAGTGATGCTGGGACTGCACTCTGGGGAACCACTCCCCTATTCTGTTTGGATTTTACAAAGGAGCTTAAGGACTATATCCAAATTTAAGCCTGTGAATGTTCAACCCTTATGGATGCTCCAGGAGGGAAATTAAGGCCCAGAGAGACCTTATTTTTAGGATCTAGAACCTTACCTAACAAACAGTAGATTTTTTTAAACTTTTGTTTTTTTGAGCAAATGATCCTCTAAAACTAATTTGGGGTTTTCAAATTTAAGTTAGGAGCCTCTACAATATACAGTTTAGCTGATGGCAGTCCCCCAAATAAAAATCAAAGGAAAATTTTTAACTGTTATTCTAAAAAAAGATTTATCTTTAGAGAAGACTTATCTTCTAAAATAATGAATACCAGAGAACAAATTACTGTACACTAAATATTACATCATTATTTTCTTTTCCTTTATTCACCTAATGTATGCATGTGTAACAGTGTTAATGCAATGAGATTTACAAAAGGACTAAGAAGAAACAGATCCTGTCCTCAAGGAGCTTCACGTTTTGCCAGGTAAATACAAATAATCAGTACAGAAAATCAGAAGTGGGAGACTATCCTCACAGCTGGAAGAGAGAGAAGGAAAGTTACTAGAGAAGGCAAAAATTAATGAGTAATTTCATCAAAACTGAAGAACATTCTATAAAATAACTGACCTATACCTACAAAAATGCCCGTGTCATGAACAACAAAGAAAGGCTAAGGAACTACTCGTGAGTAAAGGAAAACCAAAATGACATGACAACTAACAGCAACAGGACTGGGTCCTGTACTGGGCAAGGAGAGCTATGGCAGCTCAGAGCAGGGCATCAAAGCCCGAGTTGGGCGAGAGGGCATCTTGGTGTGAGAATAACCTGGCACAGAATGACAGAGCCCATGTGGGATAAGGAGGGCACTCACACAGGGGCGTGGGTGGCAATGGCCGGAAAGATCATCTGAGGCCAGATCACAGAGGGGGCATATATTCTGTTGCTCATTTTTTTCTAAGTAAAAAGTTATGAATTTACTCATAAAGGATTTTTTGTTTGCTCGTTTTTCTTTTCAGTAGCAATTCTCTTCAGTCATCCAACACAGTAAAAAGAAAAGTAGTTAATTCACTCATATTATTTTCCCCTTTCTACTTTCAGGAAGTATACAGGAAGAGGTATAAAGAAGTTGTGGAGTCCCTGGGTTCTGGTCTGATAACTACACCATATACCCCAGTTACGAAACCGAGTCTCCCAATATATACACATCCCACCCCACCCCCGAGCTGCCTCGTTGTACAAAGTTAAACTACCAAATGAATACGAATCTAGATCTTCTAAAATACTTTTTCTCAGGAATTCTTGGACTAAATGGAGATAAAATGGCATTAAGAAGTGCCATGAGTACTTTTCACTAGTGACCCCTCCCACTGTTCTTTAATCTTGGGCATCAAGTTTAGAATTTAGGTGTTCTGTTTTCTTTCCTGACAATTGTGGACAAGGAAGTTGTAGCAGAGCCTACTCACACTCCGTATCTCCTTCACAGTATAGGCCTGTCAGGCTACTAAAAAAAAGAGTGACAGGGACAAAGTCAAGTCAGTCCTAGAGGGAGAAGTGAGATGGAAGAGGAGGATGACAGAAGGAGAAGTGACTATGGATGCTTTTTTCTCTCCTCTCACTCCAGCCAGTAGCAAAGAATATGTTTCTCCTTTAACATTTGGAACCTCAGGCAAGGGCACATGGGCTCAGACAAGCTGCTGCTGGAAACACACAACTGCTATTTCTAAGTAAGCAAAAAACACTGCAATTAAAGGGAAATTATGTGAGGAAACACTTATCTTTAAAGTCTTCATTAAAGGTAGGAAAGTAAGTAAAGGAAAAAGTGTATTATACAGAAGGGAAACAAAATCATAAAAGATTTACCTTAGGGGCCAATTAAAAGAAACAGAGGTATAAATACCAGCAACTTTGGGAACCCTGTATGTGTTCATACTGAATAATCCCAATTCTGTTGAGCTTCCATACTTGGAATCAGCTTGGAGCTGCAATATCACTACATCTTCTCATCTATTTCCTGTAATGTGAGTTTAGAAATTCTGCTAATCTAGTAAGATTCCCTTGGTAAACCATATAAAAAAAAAATAAATTCCAGAAGTTTGAAAAATGGAATTAAAAATAAAGATCATCTACTAATGACAATGTGCAATAAATGAAATTTATATTAAAAACATTAAATCGGGGGCGCCTGGGTGGCTTAGTCGTGAAGCGTCTGCCTGTGGCTCAGGTCATGATCCCGGGGTCCTGGGATCGAGCCCCACATCAGGCTCCCTGCTCGGCGGGAGGCCTGCTTCTCCCTCTCCCCCTGCTTGTGTTCCCTCTCTCGCTGTGTCTCTCGGTCAAATAAATAAATAAAATATTTTAAAAAACAAAAATATTAAATCAGAATTTAGCCTTTAATATACAAAATAAAAATCAACAAATGGGTGTGAAACAATGCGGTGTGGAAAATCAAATATGATATTACTTTCTGATGTTTTCCTGATCAGCTGTTAACCATGACAGGTAGGTGGTAACCATGCACCAGTATTCTGATAGTCTTACTGTTTAAGTAGCTTACTTATTATGTGAATTCCTGGTATAAACATTTTGGTATAACAACCCTATGAGGTTTATTAATCATATACAAGGTCTTCAAGATCATTTTAATTCTAACATAATAAAAATAAGCTTCCACAAAAAAGATTTTAAATTTAGCAAATATATAAACTTTATCACTATTACAAAGATCTGGACTGTGTGAAAATTAAGTGCAATTCAAGTGAAGAAGAAAAAAATTCACAACTATCCAAATAGAGAAAAGTAATGAGAAAGCCTTACATTTTATAGAAGCATATGTTAAGAAAATCTAAATCCAAATTGGGAGTACAGAAGTAAAAGATGCAACTAAAGAATTTACCTTGAGCTCCCAGTGATTGAATTTCCAACCTGGAGAATAGTTCTCTCTCAAATCAACTCTAACTCGAATATTAACACTGAGTAACCGCCTTCGATAATCATTGCATTTTGCAATCAGAGCCTCTCTGTCTTCTTCAGAAAGCGCATTGGTAATGCCACAAGGAATAACCATCACCTAGAACCAGCACAATAGCACAAATTTATACAAGAAAACAGCATACAAAGTAATGTGGTCATGTTGGCTGCATGATACCCAGGAATCAAAACCTACTGGGGACTATAAATTTTAACACAGATCAACTTGTGTGATTTCTAATCTTTATGGAATGTCTACCAACCAGCTGCACATTACTTGTCTAGGCTAAATGCATTTTCATTTGACCTACTATATCTCATTAAACTTATTATGAATCATTTCAAAAAATGATTTCTAAAAAAGTTTTGTATAAAAGCAGCTAAAAATTAAAAGACAAAAAAAACCCAGAAATGATACACAAGGTTACACAATACTAAGGTCCAGACTGTATTTTACAGAAAGACTCATGAACAGAAACAGTTTCCTTACCTGAACAGAAGCTACACGGGGTGGTAATACTAAGCCCATGTTGTCTCCATGAACCATGGTCATAACACCAATAGTTCGAGTTGTCAGACCCCAGGAGTTTTGATAGGCAAATTGCTTCTCTCCTGGTGTCTTGGGATCTTCAAAAATAATTTCAAACATTTTGGAAAAATTCTGCCCTAAATGATGTGATGTTGCTCCCTAAAACAGAGAAATAGAAGCGTTAATTTTAATAACTAATTATGCCTTTGAAAATGATTTCTGTAAGATCATACACCTTAAAATGACACCAAACATGTTCCTTGATTTTCTTTTTATATTAAGTTTTTAAAGCATAAATGATACAACAAAAAGACTAGGATTAGTCAAAAAAAAAAGTACAGAAACGTACTGCTGTGGGCAGCCACTTTCATAGAAATAACTTCAACTACAAAGGTTAAAAAAGAATCCATGCTTTGGTAATTCAGGATACAAGCCTTCACTTAACTGACCTTAGAGATTTGGAAAAATGGGATAGATAAGCGTGAAATTATAACATGGTCTAGAAGGCACATGAAATATACTTATTTTTTTTGGAAAGAGTCTACTTCTCTGGTGACAGAAGTCTACTGGATGTGCCCACAGGCTGTGCGTACAGTCCCCTATGAACCCTATGCAGCACTTCGCTGGTACCTGGATGGCTCTTCCACTAGCGGATATAAACACCTCTAAGGTAGTTGTATAATCTCCTCCTGCAAATTTCTCCTTTTCAGTCTTTCTGCCTTTTACAACAGGAATTGCCAGGAGTTCTTCGTATACCTGAGCATATAAGTCAAGTATCTGCAAGACCTGTAACAACATTTTAAATAAGAAAGTTCAAATATATGGTATATTTATTTCTTACAGACCTATAAAACTATACTATTTAAAACTAACTGTGGTGGCAAAAGTACATCAAACAATGAAAACCTTTTCTTACGGAAAGGTTAAAGCAGCCAGTGTGTATTTATTAAGGAAGACATTCAACAAAGTAGTGGAAAAGAAGTTGAGTAACTTTTTAAAATGTTCATAAATTTAGAATATAAGAAAAAAATGTTTTTGAAGAATATAAATATATATATGCATATATATATATTTATCTCTAGTAACCAAGGTGAAAATCTGAAGAATAATTAATTTCACCCTGGGATTATAATTTCCATACATAATTTCCTCCATACATGGAAGTGCAAAAATATTTTCATCTGAAAATTTAAAACAGCACATTTTCTAATAAAATTTCATTTAAGCAGTTTCTTAAGTCTGTGTATATCTGTATTAACTTTTTTATTTTTCTTTTAACAGGTGGTACATAAATTTTGAGTAACAAAATAATTATACCAGGAAATTATCTTTTAAAGTTATTTTGAGATCAGATTAAATTTCAACTCAGAGTTATTTACTAAATGATTATTATCTAAGTAGATAACACTGCATTACTTATAGTTGGTGGGGGGAAAAAGCACAGCCTGGAGAAAGAAATGGAACATAATTAATATGGAAGACGACTTTTTATACCTCTTCTGCTGCTTCTTCAAAGGTAGCAAATGCACTGTGCCCTTCCTGCCAAAGGAATTCACGAGTGCGTAGGAAAGGCTGAGGATGTTTGAATTCCCAACGCTGGAAGAGGCAAGAACACAATTTTTTTTTTTTTCTTTTAAAGATTTTATTTATTTATTTGACAGAGAAAGACACAGCGAGAGAGGGAACACAAACGAGAGAGGGAACACAAACGGGGAATGGGAGAGGGAGAAGCAGACTCCCCGCCGAGCAGGGAGCCCGATGCGGGACTCGATCCCGGGACTCCAGGATCATGACCTGAGCCGAAGGCAGTCGCCCAACCAACTGAGCCACCCAGGCGCCCCGAGGCAAGAACACAATTTGATCATTATGGAGAGCTTTTCCATTTTTATTAACAATTTAATGTGGCAAGTAACCAGAAATCATAATTGTAATCCATAACTGTGATAAAAAATGCATGCCATTCTCCCAATCCTTTGAATATAAAAATAAGGAAAAAAAATGTGCTTTAAAAAAAAATTGAGTATAAAGAATAATGAAAGAACATAAGAAAGAGTATGTACCTACCACCACATTACACCACTGATTGAGTCGGATGGGCAGATCTCTGTGTGACTGCACCCATTTTGCATATGCAGGATACATTACTGAAAAGATACAGGAAAATACAGGTGGTTAGTCACTGAAGGTTTTATTTCTCTTTGAAGGCTAGTAAGAGTTACACCAGTAACACAGTGAATACAAATTAAAATGCTGTGTTTGTGTAAATGCCTTTCCAATGTTTGTAACGGTAAGTGAATGGTATTACTACATTATTTCTCTCTTTTTTTTTTCCCCAAGATTTTATTTATTTGACAGAGAGAGAGAGAGCCAAGAGCAGGAACACAAGCAGGCGGAGTGGGAGAGAGAGAAGCAGGCTTCCTGCCGAGCAAGGAGCCTGATGAGGGGCTCGATCACAGGAGCCTGGGATCATGACCTGAGCCCAAGGCAGACGCTTAACGACTGAGCCACCCAGGCGCCCCCTACGTTATTTCACAAAGCGGATTAGTCAAGGAAATAAATTTATCTAAACCTGACCTTATTTTGTATTTTTCACATTGAAATTTACACTTCACATTTAATTTGACTGCTTTTCAGCTGTTTTATTTTCAAAAACACTAAGTGAAGCTCTTACAGCATATAACCACACATGCTCTCTGTGAAGTTCTTTGCACTTATGATGCTGGTCACTTCCCAAGTTCAATCCATAAAGTCAATTATCATAATCTTAGTATCAAAGATGTGGAATCTGAGCATAGAGAAGTTAAACAACCTGCTGAATCCAGCGCAGTTATCTATTAGAACTAGAATTCAGATTAGATCTATCCAATGCATCTATGCAGAGTATGAAAGCTCTTGCCATGAACTGTTAAGTGAAAGTGTCTGTCTTATCACAGCCTACTCATGACTATCTAGAATTACTAAAAACTCTGCCAACCAGAAAACAGCTGGTGTCATAATTTCAATAATGCATCCTTATAATACTATACAAGAGTATCACCAGAAGTATGAAGTAAAGGGCAAATAATCCTTCATTCTAAAGATGGATAATCACTTTGGAAAACACTAAAAAGCCCAAAAACCTTTCAGAGACCTTTTTTATTACCTGCAAAATGGAGATTACAATTGCTCCCTCCACCTTTCTCACTCACTATTGTAAGAATACAATATATAAATGAAATCACTTAGTAACCTATAAAAACCCTATACAAATATAAATGTCATATTAAAATGACTAACAAAATTTTTAAGAAAATATGGCATAAAACATCAGTGTTGACAAACTTATAAAGTGTTTTTTCAAAAAAACAACATACTTTATTCTAATGATAAAGAGCTCTGCAATGTTTACCGCACTGAGAATAAAATTCTATGCAACTTCAGTATATATTCATTTTTATCAATATTCGTTAAACTGTGTACTGTCAAGGAGGATCATAAATATCACAAAATCAACACTGAGGTGACTCTAGAAGCCATCTCTAGTGTTCCCATGAACACTCTCCTACACCCCAAGGCCCACCCTCACCTGTTTCACTAGTGGGACGAACGGCAATTGGTTCTGCCAACTCTGTTTTGCCAGATCTTGTAACCCAAGCAACCTAGTAAGATAAAATAATTTTCCATACATTTTTTAAACAGCATTTCAGAGAAATAGCACAAATACAGGCAAATCTCTATTTCAATTTTTGCTACAGAAATTAAGGCAAGTTAAAATAATTGCTGCTGTTCCTGGTAAGAAAAGTAGATACTTACTGTCCTTAAAAATATTTACAAAAAGTAAGAGCCAGTTAGTTAATGTAACAAACAGAATCATAACTTGCCCCTGAAGGTAGAAATACATATGTATCTTTTGTAATGGCTTTATATTTCTCTAAATTGGTCTTGCCATTTAAATTTCTGTTCAAGTGTGAACTGAAAATATACTTTTAAGTTTATGAGAGATAACTGCAAAAATAAATAAAGCAAGCTAACTTACCTCAGGAGCAAAGTCAGCAATATGAGTCTTCTCTTTCTCTAATGCACCTTGAGACACAAACATGGGGAAATAGCAGTTTTCAACACCAAGTTTCTTGATCTCAGCATCAAAAAAGTCCTTGATGGATTCCCAAATGGAATACGCCCAGGGACGAAGAATATAGCAGCCACTTACATCATAGTATTCAATCAGTTCTGACTTTGTGATGACCTTTTTAAAAGAAAAATAGTCTTTGAAGCCTAAATTAAACCAAAATTATAATACAAGTGCCAAGTGAATGATAACCAAGCTTCAAATCTGGAAGCTTCCACTGTTGGTACATCCCCTTAATGTGCATGTAAAACGGGCTTTTCTATAGTGAGAAACACCAAGCCTAAACTCTTAAGACTTGAATGCCAATCTTACTTCTGCTGTTTACTATCTCTGTGACTTTGGATTATCTCTTTACCGCACCATTAAAAAAAAAAAATTGAGTAATGACTATCTCATAGGGCTACTTCTCAATTCATTGCTTTATGTGAACATGCTTTGAAAACTGTGACAGGTTAAATGGCTATATTATATATTATTGACAACATCATACATTACCGTGTGTCTGGACTTTTAGAATCTAAATACAAAGTAGTATTTGAGAAATTTAAAACATGAAAACAAACGGAATGCATACTCACTTGAGAATACCAATCTGCAAGGTTTTCTTCTTTTTTTGCCTCAAGACCCAACCTGCAGATAGGAAAAATAAAATATGAATCCCTTCATTCATCAACTGCTTTTAGGCTTAATGGAAACAAACTTCTGAAGTTCGAAACAGAATAGGTGTTTCTTCAATATGAGTTATTTCCGTATTTATCGCTCTTGAATATTCATTCCCAAGATAATGTTTTTAACCTCTTAAAAGGTGTTAAGACACTGCCCACAAAGAACTAGGAAAGTCAAGCTAGCAAAAGCTATGATTTTAATGCAGACATCTTTTTTACAAAGTTTTTTATAAGGTAATGTATTTGTAATAAAGATAGAATTTATTCACATAGAATTCTCTCGCTAAGAAGAAGAATCTTTTGCCAAATTCAATCCAGAAAACATTATAATTAGCAAGACTGCTGTCCCACTGAGAGTAACACATAAAAAAGTAATGAGAACAATGGCTGTGTGTATATGTGTGCATACATAGGTAGATATAATCCTTACACAGTCTAAAATTTTTCTTTTAATTGCACTAAGTAAAAGCTGCAGAGACTAGCGCAAAATAAGTTAGATCTGCAACAAAAAACTATTCCAGACAATGATCCTTTTCTTGAAACCAATAGTTATTCAAGAACTGTGGTCTTACGATGCACATAGAAAAAAATCACCCATTAGTCCTGTTTTAGAGTTTACAAACAAGGATTTATTGGCTTAAAATATTAATGTATTTATAGCTGACTTCTCCACTGTTTCACTTTGACATGGCTCAACAAGATGCCTACGTGAAACCTGGCCTTTTCACAAACAAAGGTAAAAGGTAAGAAGTTCTGTTCTCTCTTCTATTATTCTGTGATCTATAAATCTGATCACTCAGTCAATATGCAAGAAAAACAACTGTTATATTCTCTTGTTTAAGGAGACATTGCATGTATGATGTGAGAGTTAAGAGGCAGAATTTTAAAATCAGCTAAACAAATCTAAAACCTGGGGCACCTGGGTGGCTCAGTCGGTTAAGCGTCTGCCTTCAGCTCAGGTCATGATCCCAGGTCCTGGGATCGAGCCCCACATCGGGCTCCCTGCTCAGCAGGAAACCTGCTTCTCCCTCTCCCACTCCCCCTGCTTGTGTTTCCTCTCTCACTGTGTCTCTCTCTGTCAAATAAATAAATAAAACCTTAAAAAAAAAAAAATCTAAAACCAAAAGTTCTCACACACAAAAAAAAGATCTCACAATAGTAGTTGCTAATGATAGGTTTTTCTTTTTATTAAGCCACTGAAGGAAGCTAGCACAAAGTTCACTCTAATTTTGCCATGGGGATTATGGACAGGGCATCACATGATTCATACGAACTGGAACATACTAAAACATCATCTATTCCACTGTTTTGTCTTTTATTTTTTGTTTTGTTTTTTGTTTTGTCTTTTAAACAGCTTTGTTTTATATTTATTCTAACCAAACCTGAAATCCTAGAATGAAGTTGTCATTTAGTCACCATTAAAGATTTTCATCTGAAAAATTTGCTTAAGGTCTAAGACAATGAGTATTGTCAGGCTACCAACTGTGTTAAAAGGGAGGAAAATGGGAACATTTATATGTATTTGTTTTCACTTGTGTAGCCAAATGAAGATCTCTCAGTGGTTACAGAAGAAACTTGCTGTGGTTACCAATTCATGATGGTGGTAGGAGAAACTGGGAAGATGGGGTACAAGCATGGGAGTGAGACTTCAGCGAACTTTTTATATTCTGAGAGTCCTAAACCAAGCAAACGAATAGAAAATTAACAAAAGCTATCCCCTGGCACCATACCTCTAGCTTTCTCCAACTTCACATGATAGTCAAACTAACCAAAATCTGTTTTTAAAAAAAATAATTTCAGAGTTGAATTCCTTCACAACTGCTTCACTTGGAATGCAGCTTCCATGTTCTATTACCTGGTCTGTTTCTTAGGCCCTTGCCCTTCTCCTGCTCCACTGGATGACAGTCCACTTCCTTGGCTTTTAAAGGAGTCTTTCTTTTGGCCATCACTTTGCTTCTGAGGCTTATTCTGCTTCTCAGATTTGTTTTCTTTTTCTTTCTTTTTCTTATCTTTGTCCTCAGCCCCAGTGGCAGAGACAGGCTTATACTCTACTCCGGTCAGAGATTTGTACTGTGCTTTCAGCTGAAGGAGTTCTTGTACAGCTGTATCTACCTGATCCTTTAGTTTAACAAAAGAGGAAAAGAGAAGATAATATTTAATTCCAATCACCGTCTAAGCACTAATGATCAAAGCTTCCTAAGCAGATTTGAAAACATAAATGAAGGCAGAGGAGAATGCGTTAAGGGTGGAGAACATCAAATATACTAACAACTGAAAATAGAAACTATGACAAACAGGGACAGACTTGTACAAAAGAGGGACTGAAAAACAGTACTAGAACTGCACTGTCTGAATGGGAGTCACCGGCCACGTGGCTATTTAAATTCAAGTAAATAAAATGAAAAACTCAGTTCCTCAGTCACAAGAGCCACATTTTAAGTCTTCAGTGGGACAGGTGGCTAGTGACTGGGGTGGGACAGAACTGCCACAGAACACTTCCACCGTCACAGGACTTCCACCAGGAAGTAACATGTATTCCACCGCAAGTTAAGTTGGGAGCCATTACACTACATATGTTCAAAGCTTCATAATCATAAAGATGACAGCAACCAAGTTTCTATATTACTGGTTAAACTTTAAAACCTGTAATGACGTACTGTTTTCCATTCACAAATCTGTACCCAAAAAATCCTACCCCTATGAAGAGAATATAATTAGCACAGACTACACCAGAGCTGAAAATAACACTTGCCATTTGAGACTGACTCAGCTCCAGGAGAATGAGTAGAACAAAGAGCATGCACCAACGGCCTACAATAAGCCAGGCACTGCTGGGGTCTAGGGCCCTATTCTCCGGGATCTCATGGACTAGAGAAGCTGACAACAGGTAAAATACAGAGTGTTTAAGTACAGTGTCAGAGAAAGGCAGCATCTTGTAAGAAATGTCCAGTCAAATATAGACGGGGAGAGAAGTATCAGTGAAGGCTTGTCTAATGCCCAAGACAAAGGTTGAGAACTGAAATACATGAGCAGAACTTGGATTTGATGGGCCAGAAAGTGTTCCAGGCAAAGAAAACAGCCTGTAATGTAAACAACAAAAATACAAACAAAATACCACACTAACCTTAGAGGCTTTTTCAGCTTTAAGTTTTCGAACTACTTCTCCTTGAGAAGCTACTTCGTCAAAAAGTACTTTGGCTTCTGGTGTTTCTGGACCACTAGCCTCAGAGCTGTTGGTTGAGTCTGAACTTTGAGATAATGGAGGCTGACCAGAAATGTACTCTTTTCCAGTTTTTTCTTTATACTGAGCTTTCAGGGAGAGTAAGCATTCTACAGCTTCATTTACTTTAGCCTGAAATAAAAGACAAAAAACAATTATTTAAAACTTTCTGAAATTTCTGAAAATTTCAGTGATTACTAAAAATCATTAATTACCACCAAAGTATTCCTATAAATAATCATCATGGAGAAACCCAAGCAACAAAGGAGCTCAATTATAAAGTAACAGATCAAAGCTAAAAAAACAAAACTTAAAAATAGAAATATTATAATCCTATATACAAATCATAAAAACAAACATAAACATACACATACAGTACCATAACTTCCATTTTACATATATAAACAGACAAATAACAGAATATCCAAGCAAACTTGGCAGTGTCCAAGCCCCAGGTTTATAAATAGTGGAGTCAGAAATTACAAAATCAGAATAAAGATCAGCTCAATGGCTTTGCTATACAAACCTTATTTTCATTAGCTTACTAAACAAACACTAAATACAGCACAAAACAAACTACAGTTTGGGCCCAACTAAAGAACAGTTATATTACTCTTTTAAAAATTTACAATAGGGGCACCTGGGTGGCTCAGTTGGTTGAGTGTCTGCCTTTGGATCAGCGTTCTGGGATCAAGTCCCACATCGGGCTCCCTGCTCAGCGGAAAGCCTGCTTACCCCTCTCCCTCTGCTGCTCCCCTGCTTGTGCCTTCTCTCTCTGTCAAATAAATAAATAAAATCTTTAAAAAAAAATTTACAGTAAAATGAGAAGATATATTGAGGGTTTTTTTAGAGATTTATTTATTTTAGAGAGAAAGCAAGCAGGGGGAGGGGCAGAGGGAGAGAGGGAGGTAGAGGAGCAGATCCCCACTCAGTGCGGAACCCAACACAGAGCTCAACCTCATGATCCCGAGATCCTGACCTGAACTGAAACCAAGAGTCAGACATTTGCTTAACCAACTGAGCTACCCAGGCGCCCAGGTATGCTGAGGTTTTAATTAGACATTAACGTATATACATCATCCTCTGATACTTCAATGTAATCATAATGAAAAAGAATGAAATACTCAGCCCAACTGAGACGCTTATGATTCTAGCAGAGAAGGGCAACAACGCAGGCAAAGGACCCAAGTTGGATGCTTTACCCGAATGGTAGTACTATCTAAGCACAGACAAATATGCCACTGAAAAGCCATCCCATCAATCAGAGAGAGAAAAAGTGCCTCCAAATTACCCTAGTTTCCAAGTTTCACTGCTACATTATAACAGCACTCCAAACAGCTAAGAGCAACCCAACAGAAGCCAGGAAGAATACTACAGTGGGGGTCAAAGGAGTGCAGGAAGCATTGGTATACATTCAAAGAACTTACACCTATGAGTCAACAAGTGACATTTCCCTGTCAGCTAATTTATGACACAATGTTTTGCTGCCTACTGAAGTGCAGGCTGTCACACCATACCACACAGGAGTAAATGTAAGACAAAAACAAAAACAAAGCAGGTAGTTTGCCTTATTTGTAGCCCTGACCTGTCTCTTGTTTACACTGTCTTTAGAATTAAAAGCATTTTCACAACAGAATCTACCTAATCCCAACAAATAAGACACAATTAATCAGACCTACAAGAATCAAGGAAAAAGAAACTTCCATCAGCTAACAGAAAGAAAATGGGAAAAAAGTTAAGGGACTTTCCTGCAACCATTTCCACAAAAAGAGGCCTTTGAAAGGAGTTCCATTTTACACTATAAGCAAGTGTTGACCAGAGTCTGAAGTCAGGTGGCACATACTTCACAAAGGAAAAAACCTTGTTTGGCAAGATTACAATTCAACATATTATAAAGAAGAAAATTAAGATGGACAAATCACTTCACTACTAAATCATATTCTAAAACAGAGTAGAATTATATACACTTAGAGTTCCCCTCCAACTGAGAAATGGAACATTCCTGTGGATAACTAAGTAATCTATTCAGGTTATTTTTCAAAACAGTGAAATAATACTGTTCTCTATGCAGTCTTCTCTGATGATTTAGAAGGTATCTGAAGATTCTTGAATTAGAATCAGCATTATTAATACAAGAAACTATCTCTATTATTTTATGGCCTATTTATTTACTCTGTGCTGGACACTATGCTCAGTGCTTTATGTAGATCATTTTATTTTTCAAAACAACCCTGACTCATTTTACAGAAGTAAAGCTTAGAAATAAGACTAAGTACCTTACCCAAAGTTACACAGTAAGTGGTAGTAGAGCCAGGATTTAATCTAGGGTTTATTCTAGAGTCTGTGATCTACTCCTGCTAACATGCTATGAAAACTGCACTTTCAAAAGAGGTCTTTGATTCTTACTTAACGACGTCTTGTGGAATGAGGAAAAAATAATCTCTTTTAATACTCTAGTTTTCTGGAATAAAAGGCATTTACAAAGAAAAACTGGATGGTACTACTCGATATAAGATTAAACAACAGAAGCCTACAAAGCAGGTACTGATAAACCTTAAACTCTTAATGGACAAAACTGTTTTAAACTTACCTAACATACGCCAATACAAACATGAAAAGATTTCAATAAATAATTGTTGATGCAGATGAATGAGAAAGGAAACAGCCTACAAAAAAACACTTCCGTGAGAATTTAACATGGGAATTTGAGGAAGTGCACATGACCTGAGAATCAGACCAAAGATGGGCGAGGACTCACCCGGTTACACTTAGAACGAGACGGCGCACCCAACAGCTATTTAGACAGCAGCCACTAGATGGAGACATTTCTCCGTGGGAAAGGAAAGAACTTAAAGAAGAAACACCTAAACATTACCATTTTAAATGTACGAACAGAAAGGCTTGAGCACCTCAATTATCAGTGAAGAGAGCTTTTTAAAAATACACTTTTTTCCGACTTCATCTATTTTTCCCAACTCTATAGATGTTCTCCCACCTTTCGCTCCTTTTTTAACCTATCCCAGAGGACACCTGCACACATGAGCGATAACCACTCCCCATGCAGATTCTCACTCGGTGGGGGTGGGAAATGAATAGTAATCCAAAGAGGGAATTCTCCCAGGTTGCGGAGGGGGAGTAATGAAGCTTGTATCATATAAAAAAAGTCTGCTAGGAGACTTAGTGAACTAAAAGTTCACAGGTTTTCAAAGCAAGGTGTTTGGCTTTTTTTAAGTCAACTGATTAGAATCTGTATTTAGCTTAAATGCCTAATCCTGTACGGAACAGCCCAATTACTGAACCCCAATCCCAGGAGTCAATCCAACAGAACAGAGGGCCCCGATTCTGGAGTCAATCTGGGTTGGGAACATCTGCTCTGCTGTTTCTCAGTTCGGCTCAGGGTTCATTTACCTAAATCACAATGTATCCGCTACTTTTCTCTAACACAAATCAATTAGCCAAACTCCTCAGATTTTCCTAGACAATCCCTAAGCTGTAGTCAGTCTTGTGAAATGTCCTGTCTCACAAGATGGATGGATTTATACCTGTTTAATGCAAAGGCAAGCTTGTATTAAACACCAAATACAGATATAGCAGAAACTCATTACACACAAATTCCAAATAGGAAGCTCAAAATCTGTCAAGGGAAAGGATGGGTTTGTTTCTTCTGATTTTCTCCCCCTTGCAATCTTTATTTTTTGGCCTTAGAATTAAGGCTATTGAGGTGGGGGTGAGGGGCAGTGGTTTTCTAGAACAGCCTGTTTACCAAAGGGGTATAACGATGTGTTTCCTCTCCTGATAAGCTGTGATTTGATTTTCAAAACCAAAAACACTGGTGTAAAATATAAAAGGGCAAAGATGGGCAGAATATTTAAGTTGAATTAGTGGGTGCATAAAATACAAGGTGCCATGAATCAAATGTTACAACTGGAGAAGATGACCAGCACCCAGCCACCCAGATGGAATCTGACAAAAAGAAGCTGCTAATGACAAGACGAAATAACTGTGAATTATTGTTTCTATTTAACATAATAATCATTTGATTTTGCTGCCATTTATTACTTCAATTAAAAAAGTCAGTTCTATAGCAGTCCTCAAATCTCTGTCCTCTAGGGGATGGGTCATCTGACTTTTCCAATAAAGGGCCAGGGCCACATAAAAAATATTGTAGGCTTTGTGAGTCTAACTACTCGACTCTGCAGCTACAGCACGAAAAGAGCCTTAGACAATATGTAAACTACAAAGTGCAATTGTAGCCCAATAAATTTCACTTACAAAACACAGGCAGGCCATAGTTTGCCAAACCTGGTCCCAGAATTTAAAGTGTTGTATTTCATAAAGCCCTTAATTTACCATTTTCTGACTCCCATTTCAAGAAAACAATACCAAAATTTCATGTTTAAACTGCATTCATTTAGATTTCAAATCAGAGAAATGTGTTCAAAATCAAAGTTTTATTTTTTGAAACTATAACTTTCGAACTTTGAAAGTTAATATTTCAAATCTGAAAAGTGACTTCAATTTTTAAAGTAACTCAGCATTCAGAATTATTTACCTTTGGTGTATTCTCAGATATGCAACTCACAACTATATATGCCTGATCCACTGTTTTGTAACAACCTACTGAGCAAGGGAAAAAGGAGAGGAGCAGAAGGTGGACTTGAAGGAGGAACTGAAGGTAGACTTCCAAGTTTTCACTCTTGCCTACCTTTGCTTATACTCTGCCTTTATATGCTTAGAAGTTCTTACACAAAAGAATTACTATCTGATCCTGAAGCAGGAGGGAGGTGGGGAGAAGGACAGAAGAATGGACAAATAGAGAAGGAAGAATTCTAATCGAAGCCTGTAACTACAAATTCTCAGCTGATCACCTTCTTTACAACTGAACATGACTTAACAGAAGAACTACTTTTGTAGGAAATGGTTAAGAGGCTTAGATAAATTATTAATGTAAAATAAGCATAGACTTGGGTGCCTGGGTGGCTCAGTCATTAAGCGGCCGCCTTCGGCTCAGGTCATGAACCCAGGGTCCTGGGATCGAGTCCCACAGCGGGTTCCCTGCTCAGCAGGAAGCCTGCTTCTCCCTCTCCCAGTCCCCCCGCTTGTGTTCCTGCTGTCACTGTCTCTGTCAAATAAATAAAATCTTTAAAAAAAAAAAAGCACAGACTTGCTTAATAAATTAATAAACTAGTTAAAACCATAATCCTCTGGTGCTCATAATGCAATGCCCCACTACCATCACCTCTAATGAGAAATAACTTGGGGATCTGACTGCAAAATTGGAATCTAGGTTTTGTAAACTTCAGGAAATTACTTTCCTATTCACAGTTTCTCACTGGTTACAAAAACCAACAAATAAAAAAAGAAGTATTGGGTGCCTGGGTGGCTCAGTCGGTTAAGTGTCTGCCTTCAGCTCGGGTCATGATCTCAGGGTCTTGGGATCGAACCCCACATTGGGCTCTCTGCTCAGTGGGGAGTCTGCTTCTCCCTCTCACTCTTCCTCTGTGCTCTCAGATAAATACAATCTTAAAAAAAGAATTATTTGAACATTACTGAACATGGTTTTTGTGAGGATTAAATGTGAAAATAGTAACTGTGTACAGTACACGGTGCCAGATGCAGTCTAAAAAATACTTCCGTTCCTAGTAACTGGGTTGATTCTCTAGATCAGGAGAGAGCACTATTTACTACTCTTAGCATTCAGAGAAGAAAAAAATGTAAGCAATATTTTGAAACACAGATATGGTACACTGTACGCATTCAGTAAATGTAGGTTAAATCAAAGTCAGATTCATTTCAGTATCACATTTATCATTATCAGAAAGTACCTAATAAAAGTAGCTGCCTAATTACCAAAGAAATTTAGGGGTTTTTTAACCCACAGGCTGACTTTTCATAAGCTTGACCACGCCATCCCAGAAGTAGGATATAATCCACTGACCCAGTGAGATGGGAGGCATAGCTGGCTGCAGCTGTTACTACCCCACACATGATGTCCTGACCAAGACTCAGCACAGAATCTCAACGTACTCTACTCAGAATGAAGGAATTTATTTATTTATTTATTTATTTATTTATTTATTTTTATTTTTTTTAAAGATTTTATTTATTTATTTGAGAGAGAGAATGAGAGAGAGAGAGAGAGAGAGGGCACATGAGAGGGGGGAGGGTCAGAGGGAGAAGCAGGCTCCTCGCTGAGCAGGGAGCCCGATGCGGGACTCGATCCCGGGACTCCAGGATCATGACCTGAGCCGAAGGCAGTCGCTTAACCAACTGAGCCACCCAGGCGCCCCCAGAATGAAGGAATTTAAAGACCACAGCCCTTCCCCTCAAATTACATCTAGAAAGGGGTCCATAGCTTGTGTCTGATCTCCAGAGTGAAAAATACTCTTAAGCTCGCCGAAGGGCAGGAAATATCAAGGATTTACATCCTAGGCTACAGGCTTTATTCCTAGAAGCAGAGCTATTTGAAGATCATCACAGCTCTGCAGGACTTCCAACAGGCTCACTAAAGAGAAAAGATTTTTCCGTACTTCACAATGGAGAGAAAAATATTAACTTCTGGAACAAAACCCCAAGATCTCCCCAAAGCATTTTCCCTCTTCAGCAGAGGTCAAACGTCCATGAAAGAATCAATCTTAGGGGCACGGTTCCCAGTCAGATGCCTAGCAACTTGTTAATGAGATGAGGAAATTGTAACCTCTTAATCCATTCTTCTCCAACCAAAGCCCAGGATGCTGATGGGATAATAGATCCCCTGACAAGAACAAATCTCCTCTAGTCACAGAAGTCAAGTCCAAGGGTTCACTATACCTCTGTGTTCATGTCACAGTCCAGAGTCTGTAATTTTTGGAAGCTTATGAGGGACTGAATTATATCTAGTTATAGCACTACCCATTTGGTCATGTTTTAGAACTACACTACTGTTTGAATAGAACTGCATATCTTGATTATTAAATATGACCTTTCTCAGGGAGCCTGGGTGGCTCGGTTGGTGAAGCATCTGACTCTTGGTTCCAGCTCAGGTCATGATCTCAGGGTAGCGAGATTGAGCCCCACACCAGGCTCCAAGCTCAGCGGGAATCTGCTTGCCCCTCTCCCTCCTCCCCTGCCTCTGTCCCACCATTCGCGCTCTTTCTCTAAAATAAATAAATAAAATCTTTAAAATTAAAAATATATGACCTTTCTCTATCATAGATGCCTTTCCTTTTGTCTCTTACAACAAACAATCCTGTTCCACACTCCATGCTACCACTCACTTGGCTAAATGTTTTGCATAAAGATGTAATTAAAACAAGAATAAAATATATACTTCAGTCAAAGTTCGTATCACTTGAGGGTACCCCTATGAAGAACTGGAAATGGTCACTGGTCAAAAACGTCTTGACGCCCCATTATTCCCTGAATATTCCTCGAACCTTCATACCTCTCTGCCTCTGCTGGTGCACGTCTTCCATACCCGGCCCCAGGCCAGCAGCACCAGCTTCTCCTGGACAACTTTCTACAAATGCATACTCTCTCCATACTCCAGACTTACTGAAGCAGAAGTTCAAGAGGTGGAACCCTACAATCTGTGTTTTAGCAAGCTCTCTAGTAATTCTGATGTACAACGAAGGCTGAGAAGCATGAATCTACTACTTAAAGAGCACCTTCTCTGAACTTTGTTCACACATAAAGGGCTTCCTCTACCTCAGGACTATTTTAAATATCCTTTACGAATAGTTTCTTCCTTCCCTGCCACTTACAACCACAGATGCTTTTGAGAACAATTCACATATCACAGAGGATTACAGTCATAGCACGTGGATTACAGTGTGTGTATTTCCTCCCTGATACCCTCCCCCATACTAGATGGTGAGCTGCTTCTTGTTAATATTTCCAGAGCTTGGCACATAGCAGGTATCAGTAAGTGTGGACTGTTCTGCCAAAATATTCAAGCAGTCTATATACAATATGTTTTAAAAGATGAGACTACAGCGACCCTAAACCATCTGAATTCATGAGCTTCCTCACAGTGTTGTCTTGACTGGTTCCAGCATACTGACCTTGGGGGCTTTTTCAGCTTTCAGTTTACGAACCACCTCCCCTTGTGCAGCAACTTCATCATAGAGAGATCTACTTTCCACAATACTTGCTGATGACATAGAAGAAACATTCTGTACCACCGCAGGAGGATTTCCAGGTTTATATTCCTGGCCAGTTTTCTCCTTATATTCAGCTTTCAAAGCCAAAAGCTGTTTTACAGCTGCATCTATATCTTCCTTTGCTGCTTTCTTGGATTTTAATTCACGAACCACATCCCCTTGAGCAGCCACTCTGTTGTAAAGGACCAAGGAATCCTCAGATGGAGCACAAGTATTATCCAAAGAAGGACCCGGTCTTTCCTTAAAAGGAGTAGTCGGCTACAAAGGAAGAAAACCAAAAGTGAAATAATTAATTCATGTTAAATGTCCTCTCACAAAATTATATCGAATTGTCATATAACATTTCATGCTATAAAATTAAGTTTTAATCCCTTAAAAAGTTTAAGTAAATAATCTCATTCCTAAAAATTTATCCTAATGAAAAATGACAGAAGTAAACAAAGGTAGAGGTACATGGATATGCACTGAAGCATTTTTATTATAGTAAAAAACTGAAAATCACCTAAATCCTTACCATTAGGGGATTAAAGAAATTATGACATATCCAAAAGATCTGAGAATAAATCATTGTTCCACCACATACTAGCTGTGTGAACTTGAATTAGTTACATAAGCTGTTTCTGGTTTTAACTATAGAAGAAAAGTGACTGTTTTGACCCCATCAGTGTGATGGGAAAATAAAAGGTAATAAATCTGCTTAAAGCTTTTAGTTACAAAGGCTGAGAAAAAGTGAATATTAATAAGTTTCAGGAATTATTAATTTTTTTTAAAAGATATCTAGATTGATGACAAGCAAGTCCTCCAAGAAATACTGAGATACAATTTTAACTCATTACCATGGAACGATTCCATTTTTGTATAAAATTATGTACTTCCAGGCATATGATTATATATAAGTATATGCAATAAACCTAGAGATATGTTCACTAAAATGATCTTTGGGTAGTGAATAACTATGCTATTTTTTATTCTTAATGTCATGCTTTCCTTCTGCCTAGAAAGCTTTCCACCCTACTGACACCCTTCTAAATTTAAAACCCAGCTCATGATCATACCTTCCCCATGACTTTTTTCTTTAATGGCTTTCACTTAATCCATATTCATGAGTCATGTGTATTAACTCCAAAATGTTTCATCTCTACTCTGGAACTCTGTCCTGATCCCAGGCCCAGCATTCTGAATGGTCTTTTCAGACATCTTTACCTGGTTAGCTAAGAAGCACTGCAAGCTACATCAGAGTTGCATTTTCCATGAGGGTCAGGTTCTGAAATCAACATGTAAGTCAAAAACCACATACGTTTGGGGTGCCTGGCTGGCTCAGTTGGTAGAACATGTGACTCTTAATCTCAGGGTTGTGAGTTCAAGCCCCATACTGAGTGTAGAGATTATTAAAAAACAGATATATAAAATCTTAAAAAAAAACAACCCACATATACTCAAAATTACTCCTTTAAAATATTCAACCATAAATGTTAATATGCACATATAAATGCATAATATATATGGTAAAGCAAGAATACAATAAATGGAGCCATTCTGTATCAAAAACATATACATTCTGTTCTGTTACACTTACTTTTGATAACCTGAACTGACTCATTCATGCCTGGTAAACAGGGGAACAGTATTAAAGGTATTAGGGTAACACTGAAAAATCACACCACCTTGTAGTGCTTTCTCCCAGAACATTAATGTTTGATGTCAAAGAAGCATACAGGAAAAAGCTTTCTCACAATTAAAAGAGAAAGCTTTAGAAGTGCCTTCCTTGGGGCACCTGGTGGCTCAGTCGGTTAAGCGTCTGCCTTCGGCTCAGGTCATGATCCCAGGGTTCAGGGATCAAGCCCCATGTCAGGCTCTCTGCTCAGTGGGAAGTCTGCTTCTCCCTCACCCCACTTGTGCTCTCTCCCTCTCTTTCTCAAATAAATAAAATCTAAAAAAAAAAAAAAAAAAGAGTGGCTTCCTTGAGTGCAGGTGGTACTTTAAAAACATTGTTCACGGTAACATTAAGCCATCTAATGAAGGTGCAAGTGCAGATAAAGGACTTTCAAAGAGCTATCCTCCTGGGCTTTAAAAACAAGAAAGGAAAAAAAAAAAAAGGATGAGGCAGGATCCACGCTGAGTCAGACTTTAATTCTGATGACACTGCTCTCTGTTAGAGGCAAACACCCTCAAAGACCTACATATCAAAGGAGAGAGCATTAGCCCTAAGGCTTAAGGCTGCCTGCAGTGCTGGATACCAATGCTAGTCAACTGTACTTAAATCTCTATAAGGATCTGTGCAGGTTCCAAAACCTACCCACAAACTTTGACACTCCCTGCATCAAGAGGGGGGTCTAGCCCCTCCCCTTGAATCTGGGCAAGCTTATGAGTGCTTGGACCACAAGCATGGCAGAAATGACACTATGTGAGATTTTCAAGGTTAAAACATAAAAGGCAATGCTGCTTCGATCATGTCTACTGGACACTCACTTCTGGAGCCCTGAGTTGTCATATACAAAGTCTCACTACCCTGACACTACCACGCTAAAGAGGTCACTTGAAGCTGCTTTGTGAGACATTTCCCCCTTCCTAGCCAACAGCTGGCATCAACTGCCACCCACGTGAGTGAGCCACTGTGGATGTCCAGGCTAACAGAGCCTTTGATGACTGCCAACCAGCCACCACTTGACTGAAACTACAGGAGATATACAGGTTCTTAGTGTTCTGCACCAACCCTATTTTTTCTAAAAAACCAGCCCTGTTATTTTTAGTATTGCCACTTTGCAGGACATAAAGTTTCTTAAGAATACACAAACTTCTGAAACCAGTATTACACTATATGTTAACTAACTAGAATTTAAATAAAAATTTGAAAAAAACACAAAAACTTACAGCATTACCCTAACTTCTTTACAGGATACGTGGAAGGTGTGAGGTACTGATGGTAAGTGGGACCAATGAAGGCCTGGGTAGCCACATTTCCCACATCGTGTGTTAAGATTCTCTCTCTCAGACCTCTCCACCTTGAGTACCCCCATTCTCATTCTCTCTCGCTCAAAAAGTAAATAAATAAAATAAAATGAATAAATTCTTTGAAAAACTTGTCAATTTTAACTTTTAGTATAACAAATACTCATAAATATAACCCACATAAAAAGGGTCCTCAATCATTTTTAAGCATGTATAGGGTCTTGAAACTAAAAAGTTTGAAAACTGCCCTATTTATTTATTTTTAAAGATTTTATTTATTTATTTGACAGAGAAAGAGAGCATACAAGCAAGGGGAGCAGCGGGCAGAGGGAGAGGGAGAAGCAGGCTCCCCACTGGCAAGGAGCCTGATGCAGGGCTTGATCCTGGGACCCTGGGATCATGACCTGAGACGAAGGCAGATGCTTAACCGACTGAGCTGACTGGCTGAGATCACATAGTGTTTAATTTGTGTAAATTAAAAGCTCAAGTCATGACATTCCCACTATAAACAGTTCCAAATTCATACCTAATATGATGTGCTTCTGTCTTCCCTAGCTCAAGTGATTTATCATTTATTTACCCATTCAACCACACAAAATTAGGACTTACTGTCTTACTGATTCTACTTCCTGAATTCATGTCCTACTTTTATCTTCCCTGCTCTCATCCTCTGGCTCCCTGACCACTTATCACATCTTCTAATCCTACTTCCAATCCACCTGCCAAAATATCTTCTACACTGTTGCCAAATAGTCAATGCCGACCCAACATCTATAGATCCCAAACTATGCATCAAGGTGCCCGAGGGGGCCACAGGAAATTCATAGGGTTGCCAAACACGGCATGTACTACTCAGGATGGTTCAATTTTAACACGAGAGTATGTTACATTCCTTTCAATGATGTCCTATCTTTGCAAAACTACAATTTCCACAGCTGCTGTGCTAAAATCAAATACTACAGGAAAATCACTATGGAACAGGAAATTAGTAGGGTAGTATCCAATCTGAGTCCAAGATTCAAGAAATATTCTTTTTTCTTTTTTAAGATTTATTTATTCATTAGAGAGAGAGAGAGAGTACACAAGCTAGGGGAGTAGCAGGCAGAGGGAGAGGGAGAAGCCATTGAGCAGGGAGCCTGACACAGGGTTCAATCCGACGGGGGATCATGACCTGAGCCGGAGGCAGATGCTTAACCGACTGAGCCACCCAGGTGCCCTGGTATTATTTTTTTCTTTTGATTAGTGTATCACTTTAAGAATGAAATAAAAATTAAAATATTTAAATTTAAGAACACAATCTTTTAAGAATAAAATTTTTCTTCTCTTTCAACTTATGCGTATTATTTCTTCAAATGACTACTGGCATATGAACATTTATCTAACTTAACTACTTAACAAAGAGAACTGTTAGGAATTTCAGTTAGCCCATGGGTGCCATGAAGAAATTAGCAAGAAACCAAGCGTACTGTGTGAATTGAGGAAGATTGAAGACCTTTGCCTACACTACAGACCCCCTCATTCTCTAACTATGTCTCCAGCTCTCAAATCCACACCCTGTCTCCTAGGGAAGCGGTGTCTCCATCTGGAATGTCCCTCCCAACCCTGACTGCTGGGCAGATTTTGAACTCATTCTTAAGCATAGAGATTAAGCATTATCCACAAGAGGAAAGGAACAGAAAAAGGCAGGAAGTGACACAATTTCCTCTCACCCACATCCTAGCAGTTCCTATTCTTGCTCTCCTTTCTGAACCTCTTCTCTCAGAGGCACTGGAGTTTGACAGAAAAGTATAGTCAGGGAACCAGAAAGCCTGGTCACTGTCCTGACTCTGTCAATAACAACTTTTGTGGGGCGTCTAGGTGGCTCAGGCCATGATCCCAGGGTCCTGGGATCGAGCCCCGCATCGGGCTCCCTGCTCAGTGGGAACCCTGCTTCTCCCTCTCCCACTCCCCCCTGCTTGTGTTCCCTCTCTCGCTGTCTCTCTCTGTCAAATAAATAAATAAAATCTTAAAAAAAAAAAAAAACTTTTGTTATCTTGGGCAAGGGATTTCTCCTGTTCTTTTTCCACGTATAAAGTAAGTAGCTAACAATAGGTGGTGCTCAATGTACTCTTCAGCTCTACACGATGCTCCTGACTAAAGCAGATAGGATATTAAAAAGAAAATGGGGGGGGTGCCTGGGTGGCTCAGTCATTAAGTGTCTGCCTTTGGCTCAGGTCATGATCCCAGGGTCCTGGCATCGAGCCCCACATTAGGCTCCCTGCTCCGGAGGGAAGCCTGCTTCTCCCTCTCCCACTCCCCGTGCTTGTGTTCCCTCTCTCACTGTGTCTCTGTCAAATAAATAAAATCTTAAAAAAAAAAAAAAAAGGATTTGGGGTGCCTGGCTGTCTCAGTCAGTGGAGTGTGTGACTCTTGATCTCAGGGTTGTGAGTTTGAGCATGACCCTGGGTGTAGAGATTACTTTAAAAATTAAAAAAGTATGTAAAAAGAAAAGCAACTACTGCAGCAATACTGGTGGTGGTGGGGGGAAATCGTTCTAAATTAAACTACTCTTTCTCACTTTTTCATATAATAAATCTAAAAAATCTTGTTCTGCAAGGTATTCTGAAAACTTACAGGAAAGGACAAGACTACAACAAAACCCCCAAACTAAGAGCCACTGTCCTCTTCAATGTCAACAGTAAGACGGACAACCACTTGTAAAGAAAGATTCCAAATCCTGGCGTAAAAAGATGGTTGATTAGAGACATATCCATGAAAGTCAATGTTTACCTCATTTTTTGTTATTTCTACCTTGGTCTTTTCCCTTGACCCAGATGTTGGCATTTCCTTTGTATGTCCATCAGGAACGTATATCAAAACACATGGGGCTTCTTTGCAGCTATATGGGCTAAAGAGAAAACAGAGGGCCAAAAAAAGTTCATTTCAACAAAATTATGTGGCAGTAATTAAAACTGAATTCCTAGATTAATTCAATGGCACCACGTTAATACTTCTCAAAGTATAAACAGTCCATTCTCTTATTATTCAAATCAGAAGCTCTTCAGAGTAGTTTAAAAACAATGGATAAATAAAAATTCTCAGTACTAATTATAACCTTCCAGTTTAAGAACTTTTATAGATAAAAACACGCTAACTCCAGGACAAAAGTGCAGCTACTCTGCCTGCTACCAGAAATGGCACTAGTGGGTGCTCGTTCGTGACTGAAAGCAAATGCATCTCCATACCACACCGAATCTGCTTATAAACAGAAGAATTTCCATAAAACATAAGAATTTCCCAATTCTAGGGGCGCCTGGGTGGCTCAGTTGGTTAAACGACTGCCTTCGGCTCAGGTCATGATCCTGGAGTCCCGGGATCGAGTCCCGCATCGGGCTCCCTGCTCAGCGGGGAGCCTGCTTCTCCCTCTGACCCTCCTCCCTCTCATGCTCTCTCTCATTCTCTCTCTCTCAAATAAATAAATAAAATCTTTAAAAAAAAAAAAAAAAGAATTTCCCAATTCTAAAAAGTACAGTAATTAGCAAAATCCACTGCCCCTGAGACTATTCATGAGCAAATGATTTCTTCAAATTTTGTAGTAAAAGCTCAAGTGAAAATAAAAAGAGAAGAATTTAGTAACAATAGGATCCTATATATTGCTTCAACATTTTTAAATAATAGCTTTATTGAGATACAATTTACTATTTTCCTCTAAATGTACCTGCTGCATTATTTATATTCTACAATACAATCTAATGAAAATACGCTATAAAGAAGAAGGTAATAGTAATAATTTTCACCCAAAGACATACTGAAATTTTTTTCTTTTACTTGGATTACATGAAGATGAATTATAAGACAGTTTAATTTTAGAAATGAATAATTTGTTATTATGCTGTTTCAAAGTTATTGCTTGTTACTACAAAGTTTGAAATATTAAATATAAAAGGCAAATATCAAACTGAATAGAGAATTATCAGGTACAGAATTTTGGTAGAAATGTGATTTTTAAATCTTATTTACTGTAAGAATGTTAAGCATTTTCATTTAAATGCTCAATGACATTTACTTACCTAACAGGTTCATACGGCTGATCACATATGAAGAATCCTCTTCTCTGGAGTTGTATAATGTCTCCTTTTTTCAAATCCTTAAGGCAGGGATCCCCCAGCATTAGCTCTTCATGCTGTAAAGATGATAAAGACCAAAATACACCTGTGCTTAGAAATCAGAGCACTGAAAACAACTCTAAAATATAAGTTGTCTTTCCAGAAGGTGGAATACTCTTAAAGATATGTTAAAAACTTTACTACTTAAGCAGATGCAGTGAAACAGTAAAGAAGTAAACAATTACATATACAGTATTTTTAAAAGTTAAAATTGACAAACTGATGAACTTCAGGAAACCTTTTAACCAACATGATTGGTATCCCTGCACATATAAGTGAGTTTCCCACCACCAATATGAGCTGCAGCGCGAAAAGCACAGAGAGACCTAGCTGAGAGGCATAGCAGCACAGCACTTAAGCATAAGCAAGTTCCTTAACTTCATTGTGTTTCAGCTCCAATCTTCAGTAAAATGGAAACATCACTCTTTTACACATCTTTTCATTTTAACAAAATTTTACAGATCTTTTCCATTTTACTTGAAAACCAAATACTTAAAAGTAATTTTAAAATTCTAAAAAAGTTTATATAACAAGGAAAAAAGAAACATGGTTTCTTTTAGAAGGCTACCTTACTGTTCTTGTTGACATACTGCTTAAAGTCCTCATCTTTTCCCAGCACTGGCTTTGTGATCAAGTGCTCGTAAGTGACACAGATTGCAGGAATAGGAAGAGCATGTGCCGTCTCTGCCAGCCACGTGATCTTTGTGGTTTTCTTGTAGTCTTTGTTCTCCAAATTCAATTTTGCATCAAGAGATACAATTTTTCCATCTGCATTTCTAGATATAAGATCAAAAGGTGTTTAAAGAAAACCATAATTGTCATAAATGCATTATTTGTCCTACATTTGTAATAAATGGCTAGGAATTTTCTTTGGAAAAATGTCAAAGCAAACATTTATTTGAACTTCTAATATGTTCCAGACATATATTGGTTAAGAGATGAATAAAACATAAACTACTGGAGAACAGATGCACACACATCTGATGAAGAACATGAACATATTTACAAATTTTAAAGTCATCTGAATTAAACATTAAAAAATGTAAAGTACTGTATTTTTAAACATTTAACAATTACTTGAAATCATATGTAATGACTGGACAATTCAGATTTCAGAGTTTATACAAATTAATTTTATTAGCATACTATGTTCCATTTATGTGATCTTAAGAACTAACAAGTGTAGCACACTATAATAACTAGAAAGTTCATATTCATCACAAAACAATTTTAAAGCAAATTTTAGAATAAAGAATGTTATATATACAAATTCTGTCCAAAGGACCCCTTCCCCAGGCAACTGTACAATGAGAATTAGATGACAAAAAGGGACCCGTAAGCATTAGAACTTTTTTTTTTACATCTAGACACAGTAATTTGCAACATCACAAGCAAAACATATCCCAAGATTAATAAACTGGAACACATACGGAAAAGAAATTTGCTGTGTGTCCAGAATTGGCAGTTTCTACGCCTGAGCAGATTTACCAGTTGGAAAAACGAATGAGTCTAAATCTGGTCATTTTTAGTAAGTGAATAAACAAGAATTCCCTTCCATATTTAATAAAAACAGATGAAAAGTTCTTACTTGTTTATTTTAGTAATGTTGATGTTGCCCCAATTTATAAAGGTAACCATCTCCCCTTCTGACAATGTCTCTGCATCAGCCCCTTCAATGAAAACTTTAGGACTGTACCACACCGGCTTCAAGCCAACATCAGGATTCTGATGATTAAAAAAAAAGAGAGAGAGAGAATGTTGATTGAAACAGCTTATTGAATGCAGCATACAAATTTATATATTCATTCATTTCATTCTTTAACCAAACGTGTTGAACCCCGGCTCTGTGACAGGTGGTCAGTCACCTGACCAATAATGCTAATGGGAGTCAGATGAAGTGAGCTGTTGAGCTGTCCCTAAAATTACTTCCAGCCTAAGATTCTTTGTTTTCAGAGCTAAGACAGTATTTGTCTTTGGTGTCCCTCCAACCAGAATCTGCTTTGCTCTCCTCAGAATGTCACTAATGCTTGGCAGCAAAGGAGAAAAGGAAGTCACTCCTCATCAGTGGCTGTAGAACATTACAGGACAACAGAGGTCACCACAGCAGGAAATGGTGGACCTTTCATCTTTTAGAAGACGAAGAGCGTCATATTTGTATAGACAGATAAATTTTCTCTTTTCATTGTATATTACATAAAGAAGAAAAAAGATCTGGAGAATAAAAAGAACGGTGTGTTAACTTTCAGTTTTTGTTTGACGGACTTGAAAAGAAGTCTAAGATTTTTTGAAATAAATGTTACACAGCATGTGTTTAGTAACTGTTCAATAAATGTACCAATGCATTTGAGAAAAATTAGTATGCTGTATCGACCTATATTCTGCTGGGCTCAGAAAAGAACGCTAACGGGCTAAATCTACAACACTTTGTGAGGAAAATGGTAACAAAGATTCCAAAGATCACACTGAGCAATCCAGTTATCACTGAAAGAGTGTCTCCAAATCAATTGGTCCTTTACTACTTATCCTTTATTACTCGTGTAACTATTAACTAAGCTATCTGAACACAGCTATCACTTTAACAAGTAAGCACCTTAGAACATTTTATCCTCGCCATTCAAGTTTCAAAGCATTCAGTAAGCTTCACAATTACGCTAACTGTAGTGGGTGACATGATACATAGATAGCACCATCACCTGGTTGAACCAATCAGATGTAAGATAAAGGCAAAGCCAAATCAATCATAGATACATACTCTTTTCAAATCTTATTAGGAGTCCCCTTAAAACAACTCAAACCTTTAAAGTTAAAAACAGCCAATGTCATATAGAAAGGCAATCACATAAGGCTACAACTTAGATGCATATTATTTTATATGTGACTTAGTCTGTGAACATACCATAGTTATGAGTAAGGTTATGAGTATACTAGCCTATTGTATGGGTGAGTTAGTCTATGAATCTCCATTATACAATGAAGGTATTTATAGACAACCACAAAGCTGGAATAAAAGGATCTATTTTTGCTTCAAAGTTGTCAATCAAGCAGTCATAACTAATACAACAACTTTGGTTTAACTAAGAGGAATTCCCTACTATCTGTATCTAAGATTTATATTCTGAATTTAGATGAACAGATTTCATCCTCACTTCACTGATATTCTCTAAAACAGACTAAATGGCAATGTGATAGATTCTAGACGAAAACTGTTATTCAAAGGGCACCTGGCTGGCTCAATCAGTATAGCGTGTGACTCTTGATCTCAGGGTCATGAGTTCAAGCCCCACATTGGGCATGAAGCTTATTTAAAAAAAAAAAATTGTGATTCAACATTACTAGGTCTAATGTTTTGGCTTAAAGACAAAGGCAACAATGAATAACCCAGTTAACAGAGAATGCACCTCAGCTTCCCCATAAAGAGCATGAATTATAGTATCATCTTTCAAAATGACTCCAGGAAAAGATAAACTTTTCTTATAGGATATCTCTACAGAATAAAAAAAAATAGGCACAGAGTGTAAAAGTTCTGAGATGTGGTGTGGATTATTACTAGAATAAATTGCTTCAGCAAGAAACCCTTAATTAGTATCAAAATCCTGACAAATAATGTTGAATAAAAAACGATCTCAAAACCATGCTATTGCCCCAAACCACATTTTCCCTTTTAGTGTCTTGCTCCTTCTAAGAATAACACTGGTGAAAGTGTCGGGTGACCTTTGGGTGTTTGGCTACTTCTTTCATCTCCTCCTGAGCCTCAGGGATATTCACTGGAATCACTTCTTTCTTCAGTAATGCAACATATCGTGGGGCCACCGGGTCAATAACCTGCAACAAATGCATCCTCGTGTTAAAACATTCAGATATTTTTAAAACTTCGTAAGTAAAATAAATAATAGCACAGGAATACTAACTGGCTTTCTTTGTTACTGCATTTACTAATTTTTTGGTTTACCTGCTAAATCTCCTCTAATATTTAAATGTCCAGTAGAAAAAAAGAAAACAATCATAATCGAAAACTACATGAAATTTAGAGTTCCTTCCCAAGAATAACTACTGACAGGTGAAAAGAAACCAATTAGTTAAAGCAAAATATTACTTTTGAAAAAAACTTTTAACTCTGGTATTAGAAGGTGAGGAAAAATCGTGCTGCAGGGTTATAGATCAATCCTATAGGTAAGTGATATGTCATTTTGTATTGTTGGAGAAGTCCGTTTCAAAGAATATAGATACTGTATTTTAGCATCATTTTTAATCAGTGTTAGGCAACACATCACCATCAAAAGCAAAGCATTAGGTCACTATAATAAGGCAATTCTATAAACTCATAGTATAAACAAGACATTTCTACTGGTCTGCAAGCTACGTATATAGGGACCACTGTGTTCCCAGTACTTAGCAAGGGCCTGGCACACACAGGTGATCAACAAACATTTGCAGATTCACTGAATGAATGGTCCTACTCGCTGTGCTCTAACCTAACTCCATCTCCAGAACAGCAGTAGCATGCCCTTCTGAATCTGATGTATTTTCCTCACTTCGCTGTTCAATTTAAAATTATCCATGATGACCACACACAACAGCAGTGTTTAGATACTAAATAAAACATATGAAAGAAAAATGTAGATAGAGGCATATGTATAAACAGCTAAGTTGGATGTAGGAAATAGTGGTATGGCTAATTAAATTTGGCTACGTTTGTTTTGTTTTGTATTATCTCGTTGTTACCACTGTTTGGTTGTTTTTTGTTTGTTTGCTTTGAGATTATTTTTCAGCTTCTGAAAAGAATGATATGAAAATTCTGAGTGACGCAGAGAGTCACTCATAAAAAAAGCTTGAAAAGCTCTTTAACTTCCCTGTGTCTGCTACTTCTCATGGCTAATATTTCATGTTGGTAGTAAATCAGGGCCAGCCTCTCTCTATATTTATTATTCCATTCTTTCCTTCCCTTGAATTAGCTTAAAGGTCATTCTTACTAGTAAAAGTTTCCTCCTTTCAGCTTCAATTGGGCTAAAATGATCAAAGACTTAATTTGTGATTCCTCAGTGCAGTATTTAAGCCAGGAAGATATAATTTCTTTAAAGAAGCTAAAACTAAACAAGCCGGCCTGAGAAACTTACTCCAGTTCACTGCAGCTCAGTTTCCTCAACTGACAAGAGGAGGAGAAGGTTTCTCACACCTAACTATTTATAATGATCACTTAGAGCAGTGGCTAGCACAGCTTCTCAGGCCACTTAATCCTACAGGATAATGAACGTAATATTAGTCTGGAGTAAAGTCTAGAAATCTATTTTTAACAAGCATTCCACAGGATAGTCACGAACAGTCAAGTCTGGGAAATCTTGGATTAAAAGTCTTTTTCAGGGGCGCCTGGGTGGCTCAGTCGTTAAGTCGCTGCCTTCGGCTCAGGTCATGATCCTAGGGTCCTGGGATCAAGCCCCGCATCGGGCTCCCTGCTCGGTGGGAAGCCTGCTTCTCCCTCTCCCTCTGTCTGCCGCTCTGCCTACTTGTGCTCTCTCTCTCTGTTATATAAATAAATAAAAATCTTTAAATAAAAAAAAAAAGTCTTTTTCAGCTCTAAAATTATACTAATTCTAAATATTTCTGGATCAAATTACTCCAAATGGTCCCAGGGATTTCAAGGGGTTGCCCTGGCAGACACCACCCAATGGGGGAAGGACAGGCCTGGGACTGAGAAGACTCCAGAACCCTTAACACACTCCCACCAGAACAGCTACCCTTTTATGTACTGGGGTTTACTTGAAAATTTTTCGTTTGAAGGAAGACTTTCCTTATTTGGGGTCAAAGAGAGAAGTCTCTACATACTTTTAATTTACTAGGTAGGGGCAGAGGCAAGAGGGTTGGGATGAGATTTGGGGGAAAAACTATTATATTATCATGCCACTAAAATACTAACACAGATTTTAAAATTAAAGCAGTAAAGGAAGGTTGATGTAAGCAAGTATTACTCTGAAATGAACACCTTAAAGCTATGACTTCTCTGCCTGGACTGAAGAGTTCAAATCTTAACAGTTCCATAAAACCAAGAAGAAAATTAGAGAGGTTAATAAAGAGTAAGCTAGTGAAATGTCTCCTATCAGTATCAAGGTAGATTATTTAATGGAACCAGATAGCTTCTATTTAATTATGATTCAGAAAAATGATGTATTAGTTTCCTACCAACATGAAAAGTCGGGCTAAGAAAACATGCGTTATAGTATTTTCAGAGGGATATTGAGATCATTACCCACCCCACATCTCACTGTCCGCTCCATCCATTTCTCCCCTTTTCTTTGCCACATATGCTCTACTCTGTAAACAAAGCTCTTTCTCCAAAGGAGCATGTACTTAAAAGAGTTCCAGCTAATCCAGAGTTAATCCTCTTGTCCTTTACCAGAAGATACTTTAACAAAGATGCTAACTTACTAAGAGTGGGAGAGTGTCCAAAGAATAACATTTTATCTCCGTCCTTAATGACTGCTTCACAGTGCCACGGCGTTAAATTTAGTTCAGTGATGCTTCACTTACATTTTATTCACAGAGCTTGGAAAGAAAGATAGAGCAAACTACAAAATAACAAAGCAATAATCAGACTGAATGGAACATGAAACCTAAATAAGAGATCTGTACCTCAAGGGGCAGAAAGAGTGGCAAAGTGAAGGAAGTACAGGAAGAGGTGAGGAAAGCCAGCAATAAAAACAAAAAGGTATGTCATTAGAATAACTTCATTTTTACTACCAATCAAAATGTTTTAATTGTGCTGTTTTCAACATGGTGCTTAATGATTAGAGGTGCCACAGATGTATGGATAAACAAAGCTGCTGAAGAATACTCATCTACTTTCTCTCCCTCCCACATACCCTCTAAAAAGACATAAAGGATTTTTTTTGTTTGTTTAAAAGCACAAACCCAGAAAAATCAGTGTAATCAAAGAGGAGACAACAACAACAAAATCCTGGAAACATCCCCTTCTCTGCTCCATAAATGAGGCAACTGCCCCTCCCCCATCCCCACTGCAGAAGGGAAGTTTACTCTGCAAGGAGGAGGGGGCCTAGATCCTGGCAGGTATCAGGAGGAGCTGAAGGTGAGGGTACTGCACAAAGAGATGAGGGAATTAAGTGAATGCATAATACTAGATAGAAAGGCCCTCAGTCTTCCTCTGTCCAGCTCCAAAGCTCTGGCAGCCAAGCCTTCATACTTCAGGCAGGTAATTAAAAGAAACTCCTCTGGGAAAACTGCCTAACCCAAGAGATAAGAGATAAAATTACTGACATAGAGGTTCTCCAACTAACTGACTCAACCAGGTCATCCTACAGTGAGGCTCAGATGACAAGTCCAACTCTTTCTTATGGGGCTTCTAACTGCTCCTTTAGTCCTCCATGTTAAACATGAGCAGATAACCAAGACTATCCCCAGACCTCTGAGATGTCTTTAATATGCCTTTAATATGAAACAAAAAGCCAAAATAATCTGCAGGAAAGAGATACCACAAGATAAAATTCCTATTGATGTTAGTATTCTAAGCATGAAACAGGAACAAGAAGTTTTTTTTTTTTTAATTCAGAGAACATAAAAGAAATCTTGGAAATATGATACATAAATGAAAAACTCAATGGGAGGGTGGGAAGATAAAGTTGAGTCAATCTAGCACAAAGCAAATCCAAAACATGAGATGGAAAATGAGAGAAAATAAAATTGGAGGACCAGTCCAACATCTGCTAAAGAGGAGTTCCAGGGAGAAGAAAACAAAGTAGAGAAAAAACAAAGAAAGGATTCAAGAAAATTTCCCAGAACTGAAGGAATGAGTTTCCAGACCAGAAGCCACATGTTCTTCGAGCGGGTAAGGATGAAAACAGAGCCCCACCACAGCACATCATCATGCAATTTCAGAGTGAAAAAGGTCATACACAAGGTCTCAAAAATCTTCATCCCTTGCCCCCTTCTCAGGGAGCTACCAAAGGACAGAGCACAGCCAAGTAAGAGAAACATAAAAAGAGATCCAAGAACCAGGTGATCCATCACAGAACAAAAGCAAACGGGATCCCAGGACGATGCTGGCTGACCTCAGAAAACTGCTGAGCTTCAGAAGCTAACGGGCCTCTAATCCAGATCAGCACAGAGCAGCGCAGAAGGCTCTGGCAGAGCTCTCTCCACGATGAAACTGAAAGAATACTGAGGCACAAGAACATCTTGGTAGGAAATTCAGACATCTCGAGGAGAGCTGAAGACGGAATTAGAAAACTAAACAAATGAGGGAAAACAATCAACTACAAGAAAACCAACAGGGTCTGAGAAAAAGTAAGAGACCCATGTCCCCTCTTTCCATTGTGGGAGTCAAATGAGAATGCTTGAAACTTAAAAAAAAAAAAAAATCAAGAAGTAGCAACACACATCTTATTTAGAGACACAGGCAATAAAAATACCAAAAGAATGATCTAAAAGAGCTGAAAGTGATTTCTCTAGGGGGAGAAAATGGGAGGAAAGAAGAGGGGAATATGCTGCTCACCTTAACAGACCCTACAGAACTCTCTGACCATGGTGAAATATAGTTCATGTATTTGAACCAAATGCACATGTATAACTTTATTAAAATTTAAAACCTTTAAAATTTGGGTTATTAATGAAAAGTACACCAAATTAACTTTGCCTGTAAATTCTACTTGTATTTATTATTAGTAACTGCAGCAACAGAAAGAACCAATTAATTCCTTTATGTATCAAAAACACACAAGACTGAAAAAAACAAATTCAAGACACATGCGAGACAAGCAAGTATTTCTTGAGGCAAGGCATCAGCACAATCAAGCAGCAATAAGAAAAAAAAAGTACAGAACACAATCACAGAAACTATAGTTTAAAACATGGCATCTTAATGATTTGCCTTATTATAGTGTCTAAGCATCTGCTTCCAATTGGTAATTAACAATGTCAATATGCAGTATTCCTTATTTGACTTTCATTTAAGAAACCGTTAAAAAAAAAGCTAGATTCAATAAGACAAAGGAATTAAAATTAGTGAACCTTCTATACAACTCGGTGAAACATACAACTTTCAAACTCTGTCCTCTCAGCACACAAGGGAACAGTGGAATGAAGTTAGCCAAATCTTCCCCTTGCCACAAAGAAAACTAGAGGACATGTTTCTTAAAACTAGGAATAATGCATTTTCAGTGGATTTGTATAAGCAAGTCTTTTATATAAATGTGATTGTGCTTCAAAGCTGTATAACATCTCGGGTTATAACATGTAATATGCTAAAAGCTATGTGCTAAGTAAGGCAAATAAAAGCGTTAAGTAATACCTTCTTACAGAGAGCTCGCAGCTTGAAAGCAGAAAAATGAAATGCAATGTTCATAAAAGATTTAAGGAAAAAACTGTTACCACTCCCCATTAACTCCAAGTTAATTTGTTTTAATCATTGTGACTTGTTTGGTATAGCTAACAAGCTTAATGCTCTTTATAGGTTTAAGAAAGGAAAACATTCCATTTTCCTGAAGGTCTGCAAAATGGTAACATTCTTCACAAAATTTTCTCTACAATGAACACACTAACGAATTCTACACATATCATATTATTCAGAAATTAGGCACAAGAAAGGAGGACCAAGAGTCAAAACGTGTACCTTTTTATTAAATGCCCAAATTTTGTCCCATTCCATGTTCACAACTGAACGTGAAGAGCCCTAGAAAATCAATAATAAAATGACTTAAAAGGAAAAAAGTATTCATTAGAGTATTTCATTTAAGCTAAGCATGTTATAAAAAAAATAAACCCAATAAATACTTGCAAGTTTACTTCCACTGGAATATGAAACCTAGTATGCACAAACAATTTGGTTACCCTGAACAGCCAGTCAAGAGCCATATATTTCACTATATAAAAATACTACAGGCTGCCTTTGTTCCACTTCAGCTTACAAGAGTAGGACATTCTCAATTTTCCACTATTATAAACATACTCCTTATAAAAAAAAAAAATCTGCCCTTGTGTTATAAGGAACAAGGAATAGAACAAACAGGAATAATAGAGACTAAAAGGATATTAATAAGACACTTGAAAACTAAAACAGAGAACCTGGAAAACAAAGTGTAGGTCACCTGAGCAGCAATAAACTGTTTCAGCCCTTCAACAGTCATCCCTCTTCTGAGCACACCACGAACAGTAGGAAACCTTGGGTCATCCCTGGGAAATAGGGAAATTTGTAAGTGCCAAGGAGATCTTTTTAATGTACAAACACAAGCAGTACAAAATACCTTAATGAATAATAAATTATAGTCAGCTTGTGAAATATTTGGACTGAGTTGTTTATATAATAACTGGGTAGATCAAATACCAGGTGAGCCCACATTCATGGAAGAGGAAAACTGCTTACTAGTCAAATACTGCTCAGTAAAATAAATGCACTACTAGAAATAGTAAAACACATTTCAAAAAAGACAGAGGTGACATCTTCAAATATGGAAAACCCATGCATTAGAACATTCTTATTTGCTTTTAATTTAACAAATATTCAAGGTCCCTATTCTATATACGACCATGAGAATCAGATAAGAGATGGTATCATGTCATCCATGTATGAATACACTTCACAAAGTCCTTTGGGTTGTAAAAAATATATACATTGTTTATTAATATTCTGCAGAAATTTGCAAACTTTAGTTAAGTTTGCAATAAAACTCTCTGCCGGGAGCCCAAGATAAACTTGCCTTTTATCAGATTCGGCTCTACAATAAACCAGTATAAAATACATATTATTCAACATATACTTAATATTGTCACTATTATGTGATGCTAATAGAAACTAATATACATTCCTGTTAATTCGGATAAAAAATATTCTTAGACTTATCAGCATGGTAACGCATCTGAACAGGTTTCATTTACACAGATATATAGCTACAAGATGACTTTAATTTTTATACTCCACTTTCTCATAGAAATCCTGTATAGGTTATTAATATGCTACAGAGATTTGCAAACTTTTCCTAGGTGCTGAGTCCTTTGGGAAACCAACAGCTCCACAGGATGGGTCTTCAACACCAAGGCAGAGACCATTTACGTCCTCACCTCAACTCAGGGCATTTTTGGCCTTCCTGGGACCCACCTGAAAAGAAAAGCCTCAGAGCCTCAGCAGAGTGTGGAGAATGGTAACCAGATATACAAAGGACAGAGTCACAGCTACTTTTCTATAAAATGCTAAGATCTGCAGAGAATACACCCTTGTGTGTTTTGCATTCCCATGCACCAGGGTCCAAATGGGTACTCCATGTTTGTAGCACTAAAATAAAGGGGAGAGGTAGGGGGTCTTGATGTGCTAGATGAAATAAAGGACTAGAAATCCTAGAGGCCTACCCATTCCACCTCTTCCCATTCACCCCCTACCCCCACCCCTCAAAACAGTTTTAAAATCACTGATAGACCATGTTCTTACTTCCTCCTCTCAATTCTAGATAACAGTAAACATACCATCCATCTACCAATCCTTCGTTGACAAACCATGTGAGTTTTCTTTTGGAGAGCACTGTGTTGTTGAGATTTAGTCGACTATATTCCCAAATATATGGTTTTCTTATGCCTAAGGCTTCAATAATCCAATAAAACTGTTCATCTCTGTCATGGTATTCTGTTGTTCTCAGGGCATGTGTAACACCTTCAATACTGTCAACTATGGGGCAGGCAAAATCGTATGTCGGATAAACACTGGAAAAAAAGGGAATATATTGAAAAGCAAAATGAAGCATTCTACCATTTCCATCTTAGATTATGTATTATAAGAAGCAATAGTAATTTGAAATATAATTCCTTACAAGTTAGGAATTTCTTAAAAATCAACAGGTTGTATTACCCATAATATTCAAAGTATATCAAAATATTATGTCTTTGAGAACAATAAATCAGTTAACCCCTCAATATTGAAACAAAAAAGCAAATTTGCAATTTTAATAGACAATTGGGTATTGATTGGCACAGCAAATTCTACAATCATACTTCTGTAATGGCCAATGTATAGCATGGTAGAAAGCAAAAAGCAAAATACACCTGATCCTTCAACACCACAAATTAGAACTGCATGGGTCCACTTACACATGGATTTTTATAAATACAGTGCAGTACTACAAAGGTATTCTTATGATTTTCTTAATAACATTTTATTTTCTCTGGCTTATTTTAAGAATACAATATATAATACATATAACGTAAAAATGTGTTAATTGACTGTTTATGTTATCAGTAAGGCTTCTGGTCAATAGGAGGCTACTAGGGGCGCCTGGGTGGCTCAGTCGTTAAGCGTCTGCCTTCAGCTCAGGTCGTGATCCCAGGGTCCTGGGATCGAGCCCCGCATCGGGCTCCCTGCTCTGCGGGAAGCCTGCTTCTCCCTCTCCCACTCCCCCTGCTTGTGTTCCCTCTCTCACTGTGTCTCTCTCTGTCAAATAAATAAATAAAGGGCGCCTGGGTGGCTCAGTTGATTAAGCGACTGCCTTCGGCTCAGGTCATGATCCTGGGGTCCCGGGATCGAGTCCCGCATCGGGCTCCCTGCTCGGCAGGGAGTCTGCTTCTCCCTCTAACCCTCCTCCCTCTCATGCTCTCTGTCTCTCATTCTCTCTGTCTCAAATAAATAAATAAAATCTTTAAAAAAAAAAAAATAATAATAAAATAAATAAATAAATAAAATCTTCAAAAAAAAAAAATAGGAGGCTACTAGTAGCTAAGTTTTTGGGGAATCAAAAGTCATATACAGATTTCTGACTGTGCAGGGGGTCGGCGCCCTAACTCCCTACATTGCTCAAGGGTCAACTGTACATAATAATTCAAGGGAATTTTTAGCTTTTCAACATCTTAACTAATCCCACATTTGAGTAAATACCTAAGCTTAAATCTCCTGTAATTAAATGAATTTAAGAACAAAGCATATTCTGGGCGCCTGGGTGGCTCAGTTGGTTAGGCGACTGCCTTCGGCTCAGGTCATGATCCCGGAGTCCCTGGATCGAGTCCCGCATCGGGCTCCCTGCTCGGCAGGGAGTGTGCTTCTCCCTCTGACCCTCCCCCCTCTCATGTGCTCTCTCATTCTCTCTCTCTCAAATAAATAAATAAAAAAAGAAAAAAGAAAAAAAAAAAAGAACAAAGCATATTCTTCTGACAAGTAAAAGAGAAGAAAAGTAGGTTAATTAAGATCACCCATTTAAGATGAAATAGTCTTAAAAACAATTCCTGATTAAAATAATGTACACAATGTGCAAGTACTTTTAATTTGAATTTTAACAAATATAATATTGCATTATGCCTTCTAATTTTTGGATATAACTTCATTAAAATGTTACTGCATTATGCTTAGCAATTATTTGATACTGAAAATGTGTACCCAAATTCACTTTTCCAAATGTATTCAAAGTATTTGCTTAGTAAAATAAGGAGGAAGCACCCTGTTTAAAATGAAAGACTTATGTAGACACCTGTAACTACATGTATAAGGTGTTTGTCTACATATGGACACACACATGTACACCCACACGTTTAAAGAAAATTACACTGGCTAAACAGGTTAGCATTTACATTCACTAATCTCTTCAAAAGTGTTGATTCAGCATTTATATGTAGTAGGCTTCTTCAAAGTATAAAAGAATATTCTAGTTACTTTATAAAAGTAAATTAATAGGGGAGGGGAATCCATTTAAAGAAAAAAATCATTAACTGAAAACCCACACAGAAAACTAATCAAAAGTAGAAAAAAGACACATACTTTCTTATTGTAAATTTTCAATTCTATCACTTTTGTGAATCAATTTATGCCCAGCAGAATCCAAGTTTATAAGAGGAAGAAAAGTATCTTTATCTAAAGATACACCACAGTAAACCTAATCAATACATAAAAAGCAACTTTAAAGCAGACTGAATGACTTTTTTTTTTTTTTTAAAGATTTTATTTATTTATTTGAGACAGAGAGAATGAGAGAGATGGAGAGCACATGAGAGGGGGGAGGGTCAGAGGGAGAAGCAGGCTCCCCGCCGAGCAGGGAGCCCGATGCGGGACTCGATCCAGGGACTCCAGGATCATGACCCGAGCTGAAGGCAGTCGCTTAACCAACTGAGCCACCCAGGCGCCCTGAAGGACTTTTATAGATGGAAATGATCTTAGAAATAACCTAGCATAACCTTAATCAATAGGTGAGTAAACACCCCAAGAGATTAGATTACATGCTTTACCAACAGCAGTTACTAATCTGTGGATGAACAAAGATCAAAGTCTCTTGACTATTCTGCATCTACTCTTTATTTACAGAGATCATCAAAGCAAAATCGTAGTAGGCTACCAAGCATAATGAAAGAGATGCACTCACTTGTATTTATTTCCAGTTCTTGGATGTGGCTGAATTTTACAGCGATAAAGCGTTGGGTCTCTCATACATCCATTGTTACTACTCATGTCAATTTTTGCTCTCAGACAACAGGACTGACCAAACTGGCTTCCTTTTTTCATTTCTTCCCACATTTGCAGATTCTTCTCAATAGCTATGAAATGATAATTATATCACAGTTTATCTAATGTATTACTAATCTAGTTGAATTCAAATTAGTTTAATAGTCCCATAATTTGATACAGATTTTCATATTCTATTTGTATATTATAAGCACACTCCACTAGTTTAAAAGTACTGTAATAGTTCTAATATCTGGTATGAAAAGTAAATGCATCATTTTCTTATGAAAAAGTCTCACAGAACACTTACAAAATATACTCTATAAATATATTTTTAGAAATCAAATCAACACATTACAATGATGTAGTACTGATTAAGGGTAAGAGAGAGAGCAAGAGGCCTGAAGGTTTTTCTCATCCTGCATCTCCCATTTTCCCATCACAGCACAACTGGCCAGCCCCTGACCCCCTCAAATTTTAATACCGCCTTTGAAGCAGAACCATTCTGTCCCCCTTTGCCACCTCATGCCCAGGGGATAGACCAGACTGGTCTGATCCACAGGGCCCACATGCATCAGCACTACAGCCCATGCCCAGGTAAAGAGCATGGCTCGGGCTGTGAGCCTGAGCCCATGGGCTTGCTGAAAGCCCTGTCAGTCATTCCAGGGGAAAGCAGGAGACTCTTGGATTGAAAAACATGAGAGATCACAGAAAACAATGACACAAGTTTAATCCCAGAAAAAAGAATTCTATGTCCCAAGTGGCTTTGGTTCTATTTATGTGAGAATATTGAAAACCTGTCCCATGTAGGTAAGAAAGAACTATTACACGATTCTCTGTGGACGCTCCTGAAGACAACGGACACATTTTACCTGCCCTCAAAAAAATCAAGTGAGGTCTAAAAGCACAGTTAACTGTATTTGAAAACATAGGGAAACTTTAAAAAGAGAGAGAAAAAAGAAAGACTTCTGTAACAAACTGAATTTACTATACACTTGCCAAGATTTAAATTCAGTATTGTGGAAATTATGGCAACATAACTGCAGAATGAAAATAGCCTTATTCAGTAGCTCAGGGAACAAGTAATGAATAAGAAAGATATGCTCTTTGGGGCGCCTGGGTGGCTCAGTCGTTAAGCGTCTGCCTTCAGCTCAGGTCATGATCCCAGGGTCCTGGGATCGAGCCGCACATCGGGATCCCTGCTCTGCGGGAAGCCTGCTTCTCCTGCTCCCACTCCCCCTGCTTGTGTTCCCTCTTTCGCTGTGTCTCTGTCAAATAAATAAAATCTTAAAAAAAAAAAAATAATAAGAAAGATATGCTCTTTCATTAAGTAGTATTTCTGAGGTATAGAGTAGTATCAAGCTTAAATATTATAATCAATATTATATTCACATTTACCCACATGCTAAGAAGATGACTTGGGTACTAATAACATGATCATCAAACCTTTTATAGAAAAGCTAAGTATTTAAATTGGGAGAACTACAAAATGCTGCAGAACTAACCATTCAAACGGAATGAATACAATGCAGAAGATGGCACTTAGTAAGTGGGACACTAAGGGCACACACACTCGCATGCAGCTGTGATGCCCACAAAGTAAAAACAATGTAAAGATGATAAAAAGAATGCTGTGATGAATTAATGTATGAATCATATTCCCAAATGTGTCTCAAATCAGCATCTTTCATAGAAATCTTGTTCTACTAAAGAACAGATTCAAAAATCAACAGTTAAAATACAAAACACTAAATGTGCCTTACAGTTTTTCCTATGCTTGGATTCTATCCTCTGCTCACGTTCTGCTTTCATCTGCTCAGCAGGAGTATCATCCACATAAGCCTTCCCTTCCTGAATTAGCTTCTCTGCATATTTCATTATACTTTCAAAATGATCCGAGGTATAAGTAAATTGATCTGGTTTGATATGCAACATTGCAACATCTTCCAAGATAACCTGCAAAAAGAATCCAAAATAACCATTAATTTATCTTTTGCATTTTCTTGTGTATTTTCAGTCCTTGATAACTGCATTTGGGCAAATGTAATTATACACCATCAGTCAAAAAAATAAAATAAAATAAAATAAAAAGCCTGAAAATGGTTGTGCAAGTTGTATATTAGATCAGAAAAGAAAAAAAAGATATTCATTATACTAGTCTCCAAATTTGCAGCTGAGAAGGCTGATCTCATGATGGAGCTTTCCATTTACTCTGGAAAACTGGTTATTATTGGTCATACTGACAATCATTTGCCCTCTCTTTGAATATATTGCAGTGCTTCTGAATAAAGAAAATAAAAGAGGCTAGGAAACGTTCCCAATTTTCCAACACCTACTTAAGTGTTTCTTTCATTCATACACTTAACAATTGTATGACAAAAAGGAAACCTGCCTCTAGTGACCAATTCATTTAAGAAACTGGTACTTATAGGCAAATATAGCACACTTTGGTAAATGGTACAATTGAGGAAGAAAAAAATAAATTGAAGTTTTTTTGGTATGGAGCTCAATATTGCTTGGCTTAGGTCTCAGACACAAAATATACAGAGGAGGGAAAAAAGCAGCTATGAGAACAAACTTATTTTCATACCATGAAGGTATCAGGTCACCCTCTAATTTTCATTAACTTTTCTGACAAAGGGTCATCACTACACCTTTAATTACCTTCTCAAAATCTTCCTTTTCTTTTTCAGGATTTGTGTCATCAAATCTCATGATCAGTTTCCCTTTAAAGTTAACCTGGTAGTGCTGGTTCAGAAGAGCAGCTTTTGCATGCCCAATGTGTAAGTAACTAAAACAAAAACATTTCACAAAGAAACTCATTAACATGTTTTAACTAAATATTTAAACTTAACCTTTTGAGGAGATGAGGACTAAACAAAAATCCTTCTAGTTGGTACTCCAGTCATATTTTATTTTCCAACAAAAAAGTACTGTGATAGAAAATCTGACCTTCACAGGAAGAAAAAGACTACAACATTTATAAAATAATCACAAGAAACAATTTCATATGCACAAGTTCACAAAGGTAAAAGTTATTTGTTAATATTACCACCTTAAGGAGAAAAAAACAAAACAAACAACCTTAAGGAAAATCTTTTTTTTTCTTCTTCTCTCACAGAGGGAACGAGCGGTCATTTGGTTAGAGGAAAACTGCCTCCGAGACGGCTTCCAATGCTATGCTCTGCGGGAGTGTATCCTCTCCACTAAGACCTGATGCTACCGAGAGCCGAGCACCCACCTCATGCACGCCAGCCAGAGGCACCTCTGAGGTCACCACTGCCGTGTGAGGGCTCCATGAAAGGGCACGTGGGGATCAGGAGGCTGCAGAGGAGCCACTTACTTCTCAAGGCGTCCGTTTTCTCAGAAGCCAAAATAAAAGGATTCTAGCTAAAGGACCTTCCAGTACCAATGCTCCGTGAATCACAATCTATGAAAACACTATTCTGTTCCTATGGGCAGTTGGCAATTATAAGGAATAAAATATGTCACAGGCACTGCTGATAATATTCTAGATCAACATTCTCCTCTATCAGCTAAGTGTGTAAAAAGCAGTATCCTACACCACCACTGTAGAAAATACCCTTTCCTGGGCAGCAAATACGGCATGAATTAAGGAAGCTTAATCATCTCTCACGAATTTTTACTGGTTTCCACTAATGGTAGCCATGGTCCCACTGCACTAGGTCCTAGTTTGACGCCAACCTGATCTCAGCTGGTATCAACAGGGGAGGGGAAAATACAACTCCCTGCAAGTCTTCACTTCAATTTTTAAATCAATCCACATTTTCAAAATTCACACAGCATTCTAGATCGATGATTCAATGTTAAGCATATATATGCACACAGGTTAACATAGACAAGTACAAAGCAATGCATTTAGGGTTATTCAAAACTTTCTGCATAATATAAAAGGCTGTCACTGGTAACCCAGATGAGATTCTAAAACAGAAAAAGGACATTAGGGAAATACTAATGAAATCCAAAAAAGGTATGGAGTTTAGGTGATAATAATAATAAAAAATTGATATTGGTTCACCAGTTGTGACAAAGGTACCAGACTTAACTGGGTACAGTGTATGTGGGAACATTTTGTACTATCTTCACTATGTTTCTGTAAATTAAAACTACCCCTAAAATAAAAGGTTTACCAAAAATAAAACAGAACAAAGAACTGTGAGTTCCAAGAAAGAAACAAACACTGGGGCGCCTGGGTGGCTCAGTCGTTAAGCATCTGCCTTCGGCTCAGGTCATAATCCTACGGTCCTGGGATCGAGCCCCACATCGGGCTCCCTGCTCAGCAGGAAGCCTGCTTCTCCCTCCCCCACACCCCCTTCTTGTGTTCCCTCTTTCACTGTGTCTCTCTCTGTCAAATAAATAAATAAAAATCTTAAAAGAAAAAGAAAAAAGAAACAGAAACACTATCTTTAGTCTTTGTTCAAAGTGTCATACCTGTATCATGCTATATCCATCATTAGGAAGAAAAAAAAAACAACAAACTAATTATCACTGACTACCCATACTATAAGACAGTTAATGTGCTAGGCTTTACATAAAGGAATTAATTTAAGAGAGGTCAGGAAATTGAACCATTACCTTAAAGATACTGTTTCTGAATCTGAAATAATGTGTGTGGTTCTAACAATTCTAAATGTCAAGAAAGCTAAAAGGACTATAAAATATTCACAAGGTAACTAAAATAATCAGCTCAAGAGACAACTAGCTAACTAAAGAAAGGAAGATTCATGCTGCGTGAGTTAGTACAAACACCAAATTGGGCTTCTGCCACATTTAACAGATATAGGCTGCAGAATTTTAAGTCAAATGGACTCTAGAGCCAAATAGCACAAGTTTGGCAAACTACCAAAATGTTGTAGGAATGTTTCTGAAAACATTTGTAAAATGCAGCTATTAAAGAGCTTTCCTCACAGGGCTATTAAAACAGTAAATGTACAATGCCTGGTAGTACCTGCACATAACAGGTTCCATATACGTTAGCTAAGAATAAAAACAAGGGCACATGTCAAGCCTTCAGGGCGCCTGGGTGGCTCAGTCAGTTAAGCATCTGCCTTCAGCTCAGGTCATGATCCCAGAGTCCTGGGATCAAACCCCTGCATCGGCTCCTGGCTCAGCAGGGAATCGGCTTCTCCCACTTCCTCTGCCTGCCGCTCCCCCTGTTTTTGTGCTCTCTGTCAAATAAATAAATAAAACCTTAAACAAACAAACAAAAAAAGTCAAGCGTTCTGGCCTTTCATGAAAGACACAGAAAAATAAAATGACTAAAAAGAAACATTACAGGGGGAGCCTAGCTGGCTCAGTCGGTAGAGCATGCAACTCTTGATCTCAAGGTTGTAATTTAAAGCCCCATGCTGGGTGTAGAGATTACTTAAAAATAAAATCTTAGGAAAAGAAAAATTAAAGAATTCTTTAGCAGTATAAAGGGATATAATAAAATTATGAATAGTAAAACAAAAAACAAACAAAAAAAGACGAGAAAACCTGAATACTGATTCATATTCCAAATCCCAAAACTGTATTTGGCCAAGAGCATGGTCTCTGAAATTGATATAATTTATGGCAGACAAATGTACTTCATAAATTATAAAGATGAGGCACTCACTATTCTAAGAAATGACAGTGACAAAAAACATAAAGAGAGTCTAAAAGGACTAATGTTCAAATGCCAGAGCTATAAACAGCCACTGCTAAGAAAGTGGCTTTAGCAAACCATTGAAGTCACTACCAATGGGCAACCAGGACCTCTCACACTAAGTACAGAAGAGCAGAATACTGGGCCACAAGGTCCCAAGATGTCTGTGGGAATTAAAGCACATATGGTTAAGTCTTATTTATGGGATTCCACCCAGTTAACTACCAATCGACCACTTAATAATTTAGTCTGTGAATTTTCCAAATTCATTATTTCTCCTTCATCTTCTATTTATCCTTCATTTCACCACCTTCATCAGCAAACTTAGAAAAGCAGAGAGAAAAAGTGGAATTCTAAAACAGATTTTCCTGTCAGTGGTGCTTATGAAAAGTTTGTGAAGAACTACTAAGAACAGCTAAAATAAAATGGTTTTCTTCCTTATCTGCTTTTTACTGTCTACACATTCCACTTACCACAAATGGGTAAGAATTTAGCTATAAAATACAAAATCTGAAATTAAACAAAAGTTAGGGAGAAAAAAATCACCTCATTTACCAAATATGGCACAATTCTTTCCTAATGGCTAAGTTCCTGAGGCTAATTGCTTTAGTAAGACACACTTTATTGTATTACTCCCACTGGAAGAGCGCTATCACAAAGCTTGTCCAGTATGCTCAAAGAGGCTGATGCATGTGCGAAGGTGGAGTCCCCTCAGCCCAGGGCAATGCTGGGCAAGGCCTGGGGCAGCCCCAGGCTGGTGGCCACCAGCCAGAACAAGTCTTTTTCTCCAAAGAGCTATTCAAATGTTATTATTTTCTTTTGGTGCCAAAAGTGAAAGGGGTTAGGAAGCCTCCTGGTAACAGAAAAAACTGAAAAGGAATAGGCTTTTCAGGATGCCCCTTTCTTTATTTCAGAAAAAAAGTAACTTAAAAATAATTCTGCCATAACTTCTGCTAACCGAAAGGAATGCTCAGGGTACAAATACAAATCCTTATTAAATGAGAGCTGAAAAATTTCAAAATGCAAATAAAACTTAAGACTTTATATTTATGGGTATTCTCTATAATTAAAATTCTGTCTGGGGTAAAATAACAATTGTCTGATTAATAAGCTAAAACTACAAATTTAATACATTAACATCAGCTGTCAATAACAGACTATTAAGATGTTTAGAATTTTGATTCCCATAATTAAAATCTTACTTATTTTCTTCTATATTAGTATTCTAGTAATATAAGTATTTAACTATTTTAAGCTTTTCCACTAAATATATTCCATTGTAATTACAAGTTACATTTTCTTACCCACTAGCCTCTGGAGGAAATCTGACAGTAACCTTTCCCATCTCAGCACCTGGAAGCTCAACAAATTTCCCAACATCTTGTTTTTTCTCAGGTGTCTGAAAAGCAGAACAGAAACAACAAATACAGTTATATCATTAAATGTTTAAGAATACATTCATCCAACAAATACTTCCTCAGTACCCACTATGTACCAGGCATGGTTATAAGATAAATGAGGACTTGAACGTTGTCCTTGCACTTGAAGACCCAAAACCTTGTGAAGGATGTAAACAAAACCAACCACTGGTAACAGAGATATACATATATATTTATAGAGGGCTGTTAGAGCAGTCAGTTGAAGTTAACCAATAGCCTTTTCATCAGGAAAAGCTTAAAAGGCGGTAAGAACCAAGCTGGACCTTAAAAAAATAAGTGGAAATGTGTCAGACGCAGAATGTGTAAGGGCCTTCTTTCTAAGAAAAGGAACAACAGGGCGCCTGGGTGGCTCAGTTGGTTAAGCGACTGCCTTCGGCTCAGGTCATGATCCTGGAGTCCCTGGATCGAGTCCCGCATCGGGCTCCCTGCTCAGTGGGGAGCCTGCTTCTCCCTCTGACCCTCCCCCCTCTCATGTGCGCTCTCTCTCATTCTCTCTGTCTCAAATAAATAAATAAAATCTTTAAAAAAAAAAAGAAAAGGAACAACAGCACAGGTAAGACACAAAGACAGTGCGATGTCCTTGAAAAGTTAGAAATGCATGTGGGGTGGATAGGCAAGGAAGCTGAATTGTTGACAAGGTCCAAAATATGAAGCCCCTCATACACGTGCTTTTAGGTTTTAGGCAACGAGGAAATCCCAGGGGTAATGGGACCATTTATTTGTGTTTTCTAAAATGATACCCAGGACAACGCAGAGGCTGAACTAGAAAAGACAGAGACCTTGGATGAGATTATGGTATTAAATCAACCAAGGGGTAATGAGGTTTCAATAAAAATCAGTAACAGTGGAGATAGAAAACGTATCAATAGATATGAGAAGAACAGAACTTGGTGACTGATTCCATGGGAAAAATGGTGAAGAATGAGTGACGATTTTTAGCCAAAACAACAGAGTGGACTGTGGTGTCTTGATCCAAACAGGCAGTAGTTTTCAAATTTTTATTGCAATGGAAAAGAAACTTTAAGTTGAAACTTTACTACACATGCCTAATATGTGGAACAGATCAAAGCAGAGAGACTCTGGCTGGGGAAGAGAATCTTTTCTACTGGACTTTACATCACATCCTCCTAGAGATTAACAAAAAGGCTCTGCAGAAGCCCAGGACTCAATGGCCAAAAATGAACAAACAGGAGAGTTGGGAGGAAGAAAAAATCATATAGCTATAAATAATGAGATTTTAGTTACTTGGATTTTGGATTTCCTAAGGGACATACATTGGATGATCATAATATTTTAGACATATAACTACAAAGATTAAGGCTTTATGGAGTTAAACAGTTAAAGGCAAGCCAAGACTTAACAGACTCCACAGATTTTTCCAAGAAGATTTTTCACACATGAAAAGAAAAATAAACCATAAGTAGGAATAATTTTCTTTTCAGATCTATGATCTCAAACCAACTAAGATATCAGCATTTAAAAAAGCTTACCACTTTAGCTTTGGTCGTTGAAACATTCCACTTGGTACCTACAGACTGGAAGGCCTGCTGGGCTTCGAGAAAGCCAAACCAGCGTTTTACGTGCACTGGAGCTTTGTTCTGTTTCAACTGTTCTTGCCATGCAGCACTGCCTATTAGCAAAAATAATTTTAAAACCATTCAATAAATCCACAACTTTAAAAGCAAAGTTCTAATCGTGGTTAATTTAAGTAAATGAGATGGCTTAAAGTTGTGCTTCTAAAGGGGTGCCTGGCTGGCTCAGTCCACAGAGCACACAACTCTTAATCCCAGAATCTTGAGTTCAAGCCCCACGCTGGGCGTGGAGCCTACTTTAAAAAAAAAAAAAAATGTGCTTCCATAATGAAAAATTTGCAATCTAGGTATACACTGAAATGTTTTCTAGTATTTTAATATACTTTACAGAATTCACAGAAGTTAATTAAAAATATTTTTGCTGGGCGCCTGGGTGGCTCAGTTGGTTAAGCAACTGCCTTCGGCTCAGGTCATGATCCTGGAGTCCCGGGATCGAGTCCCGCATCGGGCTCCCTGCTCAGCGGGGAGTCTGCTTCTCCCTCTGACCCTCCCCCCTCTCATGTGCTCTCTCTCATTCTCTCTCTCTCAAATAAATAAATAAAAAATAAAATCTTTAAAAAAAAAAAAATATTTTTGCTGTACTAAATCCTGCCCTCACCACCACCACATACCCACTATAAGGCCAACGTCATATTTCATAATTAAGGAAAGGCTTTAAGTAGATCAACTAGAAAACAAAATAGTTTCCTATCAAGATCAAGAAATAGCTCATTTCTTCAAGTGTAGTATCAAAAGTAGGCAGTGAAGGAAAATTTAATTCTTTAATATCAGAAAGTTACATCCTTAAGATATTATCCTTTCATGAATACTAAGTCAAAAATCAAAAAAGATGAAAATGTCAAACCTATATATGAAAACATCTAATTAGAAAAGGCCTTCAATTTATGTTGGTTATTATTATAACAATTTAACTGAATTCGGAGAAAATTTTTAGCCACAAAAACAGTACACACAACATAAAAAATCCCACATGATGCAGATTTAAAGAATGATAAAACTTTCTGGCATATTTGCTTCAGGTTTTTTGTTTTTATTTTTTTTAAAGAAAATAAGCCAACAAAATTTAAGTCCTCTTTATACCTCTCATCAATCCTATAATCCTACCCTGTTGCCAAGTAGTCAGAATAGAGAATCCGTGACCTCCAGGAGGAACAACTCCAGATCACCCCCTCAAACACACATATACCCCTACTAAGTGATCAAAGACAACAATGCCTGGAGTAAAGGAACGACTGAGACAACAGAGGTGCTGACATAAATGGGATGAGGGCTTCTTCAGCAGGACCAAGGTCAGCTTCACAAGCAGAAGGGAGTTGGGTTAGTGAGAGAGAAAAGACCTCTCAGGACAGCAAAGGATTGGGAATTCCTGTGCCTGGACAGGAATAAAATAGCCAAAGCAGTCATTCCTTTGCAAGGAAGTCCTAAGTGACTCTCTTTCTACACACACACGTGCGTGCATGCACAATACATATGTGTATATGTAGAAAAATGCACACTTCTTATCCAGCAAAATATCAAGTAATAAAAATAAAGCATTCTTCAGGAAGAATAAATGATACCTTTTAGGGTGGCCCAAACACACAAATCTGCTAAGCTCAAGGAATTTCCAACTAAGTATGTTCTCAGAGACAGGCAATGATTGAGCTCGTTGATTGCAGAAGTGAACAAATTACATGAAGACAATTTTGTAGCACTAAACTCCAACCAGTGATCAATCTGTGGACATAAAAGATCGAAAAGAAATGCACCTCAGGGTTTAGATTTAAACAAACAAATGACCTCAGAATCATGCCTAATCTCATCTCAAATTACAGGATTTGCCATTATATGGATTTAATTTTGGCTGCCTGAGATCTAAATTGGCATTTAAATAAACAAATTTCATTGTTATATTTCTGTGCTTCTCCCCCCCCCGCCCCCCCGCCCCCAAGGAGTGCAGAGAAGCACTTCAGAGAAGAAAAAGAAAAACAAAGATTTGAGAACTGGCAGCAGGAAGGAATAACCCACTAGGTGATACTTAGCCAAAACCAATAGGTGATACCTAGCCAAACAGATTCATCTACCTGTAAAATTTAAAACTAAATGCCTAGGCAACTATTCTTTGTATACTGAATTTCATAAAACTTAGGAGAAGTGGAGCTGAATACAAACAAACAGAAGGCATCTAAACAGCAGTACTGGAAGTTAATCTACTGCTGCTGTAATTAATTAAAGTGTATACCTAGAAAGGAAAAGGGGATCCAAACTACGTGTGTGACCCTGGGAAAATCTCTTAACTTTTCTAGGCCTGCTGCCTCACCTGATTCCTTCCTGGGAATCTAGGAAGAAGACAGCACTCACTGACCCAACAGGACAGCTGGTATGGGATTAAAAGTTCAAACTTAGCAGACATTAGGTGTTTTTCTCCCCCCCTCCGAAAATAAAAACAGGATGAGAATTCCTTAACTAGGTCTACCACTAAACTCCATGAATATCCTTACACAGAATAATAGTACATAAGCCAACAATAAAATGAAGTTCTCAAAAGAACAGAACATAAATCAAAACAAACCCAAGGAAATGTTCATTCCTTACCTCAGTATGTTCCAGCAGGTTAGAACCATAGAGCCCAGTTGTCGTTGCAACTCGAGCCAAGTAGCGAAGTATGGAATTTATGTCTGTGAATACCACATTTCTAGAATACAAGCATGAGATAAAATATTACCACAGCTCTAGCAAATCAGTAGCAGTCATGAGGCTTACAAAGAAGTATAAAAATATTAAACCTTATATCTACCATGTATTTTCAACTACAGTTTAAAAAAAATCCACCTAATGTATTCTTTACTGTATCTATCAAACTCCAGTTTGTTCTGAATGTTCAGCCAAATCCAACAATTTGGTTTAGAGTGAACTATCTATAATGCTTTGTCCTTCTAACTATTGTCTATTCAGTGGTGGAAAAATGAAAATATAACTGGGATATCAAGATCAATAGCGATTTAAAATAAATCAAGGCAGAGAAATCAAGGATATACAGTCATGAAGAGGCTACTTGTATCAACTTCCAAGTAAAGAGGACAGCTCAAACCCCATCAAACTTGTTCTGTAAAAATGTTTTTAAAAGACACACACACCCATAAGGAAAAAGAGACTAAGGAGAAGAAACAGTCACAATACAGTTTAAGAAGCTACACAGCAGATGAATTCAACAAGTCTGAAGAAACTGAATTTTAAGTGGGTAGTGGACAAAGCTGAAAACCAACCCAACCCAAATTTTAGAATCCACAAAAGACTAATGAATCAATGGAAGTGAGAGTGAACTGGGGCTAAAATAAGGAGGGGTGGTATAAAGTCTATTTACAAATCAGTGGGAAACAGACACCACCAAACCCTATTCTGCTCAGCTGAACCACTCCTCTTACTCAATCTTGGCAAAAACTGAAGCCTTATTCTCTAAAGAGTAAAACAAAGGTCTCTCAACTGGGGGAAATCTGGCACAGCTGTGAACTGGGTTATGCAGGTAACTGGGAGAATGAATACATACATACTAGATGCTGAGATCCATAGCCTTCTTCCCACCCTCAGCTTCCAAAATATTCTGGCATCAACTCTTTATCTTCCAAACAGGAGACTGAAAGTCTTCACTAAATAATCTGATCAGCCTAAGAAGAAATAACTAAGGATACTAACATCAGAAGTTCCTGCTAAGTGAACCATTCAATCAGACCATCACAAAGTATGCTCAGAGCTAACAAGACTACCCTTGAATTCAGAACTTATAAACAGCTTTAAATTCCAGTTAAAATCTGAGAAGGTCATCAGGAGTTACCAAATATTTGAAGAAAGCTTTTAACTTGAAAGATAGTAACCAAAATAAACACACAGAAAAATGCAACTTAGGCAAATTAGGGAGAAGAAAATTTAAAAAGTAAATAAATTTCCTTTAAGCAATGAAACAATATATTGCAATCATGAAACAAGGATACTATAAAAGGAGTACTCAAAAAATAAAAAATCGAGCTCTTAGATAATAAAAATATAGCAGAAATAAAAAACTCAATAGAAAAATAGGAATGATAAAGTTGAAGAACTCTCCAGAAAGTAAAGAAAAAAGAAAAAATAGATGAAAAATGAAGGTGATACTTAATCCCAACATCCATATGAAGAATAGAAAATGGAGGAGAAAATCATCAAAGAAAAAAAATTTTTTTAATTTCCAAAACAGGATTTCCAAGTTTCCACATTGAAAGGAGACTAAGTACCCAGTGGAACAGATTCAAAATAGACCCACACAGGGCACCAAGGTGGCTCAGTCAGTAGAACATGTGACTCTTGATCTCAGGGTTGTGAGTTTGAACCCCACATTGGATGTATATATTACTTAAAAATAAAATCTTTAAAAAAAAAATTGACCCAAACCAGACCATATTACTGTGAAATTTCAGAACACTGAATCAGAAGAAAATATTCCTACAGACCCCTGAATCAGAGAGGCTTCAGAAGAAAGAGAACAAAGCAAACAATTATTCCATGGAAAAGTAAAAGTTGTACACAAAAAAATAATCATAATATGTGGCTCAGCAGTGAATAAAACTTACTGGGTCATTACAGTATAAACACTGAATGGCGACCTAACCAAAATTATGATACAACTACACTGGGAAGAAGGAGGAGATGGGGAGGAGAAGAGTGTGTGTGAGTGTGTGTTTTTATGTATCTTGCCCCTTTCCCAATATAAGTCTTTCTGTCAGTTTATTATGAACCTTTTAAACACATTTCAAATCTGTATCCAGCTTGAGAATACCCTTGAAAACTTCTTTCAATTTGGTCCAGATTTTATTATGTGGTGAAGTATTCTTAAAAGAATCTGAAACCAGGTTATATCTATTCCTCAGTTTCATTAAACTAAAATTAAGGATAATAATATCTCCCTTTCCAATTCTTCTTATTCTTCACAGTGGGTTCCAGAAAAAAAAAAAGTTTAATCTTCCATATATCCTGGGATGCACATGATTCACTTTAATCAAGAACATACAATATATGCTCACCACATCAAAACCAATGATGTACTGTATGGTGACTAACATAACATAATAAAATTTTTTTAAAAAATAAATAAATAATAAAAAAACACACAATATATGCTTGTAGAAACCTGCAAAAACAGAAAAGTAAAAAGAAAAAAAAAATCTTTCTGTACGTTTCTAGTTTTTTTTAGATTATAAGTGGGATCAGATAGCTTGCTGACAAATATAAGCCTCTGGATATACTTCTTTTAAGAATGAGGAAGAAGGGCGCCTGGGTGGCTCAGTTGGTTAAGCGACTGCCTTCGGCTCAGGTCATGATCCTGGAGTCCCGGGATCGAGTCCCGCATCGGGCTCCCTGCTCGGCAGGGAGTCTGCTTCTCCCTCTGACCCTCCTCCCTCTCATGCTCTCTGTCTCTCATTCTCTCTCTCTCAAATAAATAAATAAAATCGTTAAAAAAAAAAAAAAAAAAGAATGAGGAAGAAAAGCATACTTCTTTCTAGAGTTAATCTACCAACTAGCAAATAAAACAAGCATAGAACATTGAATTCTGAATATTTAAAAAATGCTGTTCAGTACTGAAAACAGACACAGAAGTACTTACTCAGACACATAAAGAATATTCTCTTTCCCTTCTTCAAGAGAAATGCTGACGTCGTCTTTCACATGTTCTACGGCCAGCAAAGCTCCTAAGTGGAATGAGATGAAAAGATTTTTCTTTATTAACAATGTAGTATTTAAAACCTGAATCATAAAGCAGTAAGAATGACTCAACAAACCAATCATAAAGCAGTAAGAATGACTCAACAAACCAAGGAGTTAAACTTCTTTCCCAGTAGTCTATAAAGAGAAAGGATCATCTTCTGGTCTTGGGAAAATAATATATAAGAAACTATTCACTGGCATACTCCAACTGCTTTTGAGTAAGTTCAGCTTCCAGTTAAGGGCATCGAAATAAATCTTTTCTTCCCTCAGGAGACAAGAAATGAGAACAGTGCCTTGTATAAAAACTACTGTTAATAGCATCTGAGTGATTACTATGTGGTAGGCACTATGCTAAAATGCTTTACGGTCATTATAATTTTTAATCTTTGTAGTGATCTTAAGACGTAAACATCTTTATCTCCATTTTACAGAAGAGGAAACTGAGGCTTGGAAAGATTAAATAATGAACCCAAAGTCCTTGACTAAATATGTGACACTCAGGAACTGAATGCAGGCCTATGGCGGTCCAGAAGTTAAACTCTAAAACACGGTGTAATCTGCCTCTCAACACCTATTAAATATCCTAAGTTGATTCATTAATCTTTTGTCCTTTAAATTTGGCCAACATGAACCACCAGCACCCAGATACTGATTTCTAAATATCAAGCTCCACTGGAAACAGGGCTGTGGCAGGGAAGGTACAAGACAGACCTGGAAAATTCTGTGCTAGAAAGCAAGAAGTAATCAAATAGATAAGCCAAAAGGACACAGAGGCCAACTTGGAGGGGCTCCCACTGGCAAACAGTAGCAATGTAACTACTAACGTAAATGATACAAGTTTTAATGTGTCCATACAAGGAAATCCTATATAGCAAATAAAAAGCATGAAGCTCTAAAGTTCTGTTACAGGCAACAAGTTAGCATTATCCTAGGTACAAAAGAATATATATGATATGATTCGATGTATATGAAATTCTAGAAAAAATAGAATACTGACAGAAAGCAGATCAGTGGCTATCAGGGACCAGAGATGGGGAAAGGAAGCTGATGCAAAGGGACATAAGGGAACTTTCCAAAATGAGAGAAATATTCTCAATCATTATTGCAGTGGTTACTGTACGTATCTGTCAATTTTAAATTGGTGAAGTTTAGTGAATGCACGTTATAGCTCAATAAAACTAATTTTAAAAAATAAAATTTTTAAATTAAAAGAGTAAAAATAAATAATACAGATTATAACCTGAGACATTTTGTTACGAATTTTTTTTTAATGGGAAAGAAAAAGATCTTCTGCCAGAAAAATGTCAACTAATACATGTAGAAGGAACAGCAGATTGGAAGGTCACCTTTTGGCATCCTCTTAATAATAATCAAGTTGGGCAGGAAGCATCAATGGGTGCTGAAACACGTAAACGAAGGTTTGAGTGGAATGTTTACATGGTCCTAATGCATCTCCCCACAAAATGTCTGTCAAATGCAAAGAGAGAACTCTGCAGTCCATAAAGCTGGCTGACACCCTCTTAAGTAATCAAGGTTACATCATCGGTAATGGGAAAAATCAAATTCATGCACCAATTTATGGGCTGCAATGAAGAGCAACGAATCACTTCTGTGCTACTCTTGCCAAAGATGTGTAGCTGAATAAAGCCACAAGTAAACATCATTGGGACATTCTTCAAGTAATTGGTCTTTAGTCTTCAGAGAGGTCAAAGCTATGAAAGCCAAGGAAAGACTGAAAAAACATTCCAGATTGAAAGAAACTGGAGAGACATGACAACTAGGTGCAAAGCATGATTCTGGATTTTGATCCCTGTACTACTGAGTGTTGTTGGAACAATTAGTGTTGGAATATGAACAGGGTGTCTGCATTAAACAGAAGAATGGTATCAATGTGTACTTCCTGATTTTGATGGTCCTACCAGGTCATGTAAAAAGGTTCCTTGCTTAAGAGAGCTGTATGTTGGCATATTCCTGATGTTGAAGCATCATTATCTGCAGTATGCTCTTCAGTGGTACAGGGGGGAAAAAGTAATTGGTTCTATTCTTGTACCTTTTTAAGTTTGAAATTATTTTAACGTTAAAAAAAAAAACACTTCACATGCTGAATGCATGTAAAACAGGGAAATTCCAGCAATGCAATCTATTTTTCTAAATGTTTCATCCAATTTTATTGATTTAAAGATGTTTTTTAATCAAACAGTAGGAAGAATTAAAAAACAAAAAAGGAGGGGAAAAGCAAACATATACTCTATAATTGGTCTACAGTTCAAAACGACAATAAATTTCTCTAAGATCCTCTTTCAGAATAATCAGAATGTGATCACTAAGGAAACAGGGGGATTTGCTAAGTAACATTAGTAAAAACTACAGCTATGGAATATCTAAAATGTGTCAGAATTTTACCTACAGTCTCATTTAATTCTGGCAACCAACCCTATGTAGAAAATACTAGTCTTCCTTTCTTAATCAGAGGACTGTGGGAGAAGCCAAACACAGAACCCGCCAAGGTTCCACAAATAGTAAGTGGCAGCCAGGATCGGACCCAGGTCTCCAGGAACCAAATGTTTTTGCTCTTAACCATGAGACCACACTGTCTAGTACTTTCCAGCCCAAAGAGCAAACCCATTTTTTTTTTTTTTTAGAGTTTATTGATTTGTGTGAGGTTAGCCCATAATTACTGGAACCAATATGCTAAAACATTAGCATTTTTTAAATATTTAAAATGGCTATTAAATTGTGGGTTTTATTCCAAAAGACTCAGAACACCACCGAAGTTGACAATGCAATGAGTAATTTTGTCAACTGCATCTAAAAGTCTGCACTTCTCCCACATTAAAAAACTACTTGTGGGGGCTTAGTCCGTAGAGCGGGTGACTCCTGATCTCGCGATAGAGTTCGAGCCCCATGTTTGGTGTAGAGATTACTTAAAAATAAAATCTTTAAAAAAAAAAGTACTTGTGAGTCTATACTATGCATACACATTAACCAATAGGAGATTAACAAACTACTCAAATTCTTTTGCGTTATTTCCCAAAGTAATGAAAAAGCAGAAATCCTAAACTATCTATCTACAGTAATCTCGGCCACACAGAAAAAGCAAATCCAAATAGAACTTAACATGTACTAGGAATGTGACAGATCCGACGTTTACTCTGGCGTTGACCACATCCATAAGGGTGTGTAGTAAAGCAACCCTATTAGTCCGCAGTGTACTTGAGTGTTCCAGCAATTACCCTGCCACCATTAATTAAAAATAAATGCAACCTCGTTGTAATACAACCTCAGCTACTACAATTGTCTGCCTTGTTCCCCTTGAACCCAACGAAACATAAGGTAGTCAAGTGGATTGAAGATCTGTTCTGAGAAGAGGGAGGAAGGGAGATGTAAGTAAAGGGGGGTATGCTAAAAGAGGGGACGCGAAGACGATGATTTTAACTTTCAAAACGCTATTTCTACGAGCAGCTCTAGGTCTCTATGGAAAGCCATTTCAAAAAGGGAGGGGAGTTGGCTGACAGTCATCCCTCTTAAGAGAAAAGGTCCGAAGCTGAGCGACACGTCGCTCTGCCTGGGCTCACACCACGCCTCCCTCCACGCCCGAGAAAACGGTCTTCAGGAGCAGATCCACATGCCAGGGGATGGAAGATGAGCGGCGCAGAGCTTACTCCGTGTACAGTTTCGAGGAGAGGGCAGGCCTAATCTCCCAGACCGTGACCGCCACTGCGCAACGCCGGGCGCGGCGACCTTCCCTGCCCCGCACCCTCCCCGGCTGATGCAACCCACGCAGGTCGGCGGCCTCGTCCCCTTACCCAGCGGAGGGTCTCCTGCATTCACGGTCAGACAGAGCGTCGCCATCTCCGCCGGTCTGCGGCTACCTGTCAGTGCGCCTGCCTGGCCGTCAGAACCTCTCCGAACCCGCCGAAAGCAAGAAGCTGCAACGTGTGCGCGCGCCTGACGTTGCCGCAGCCTTCGCCCCTCCCCTGCGTCGTGGCTCCCGCCGTCTCCGCGCACACCGCGTTGCGTCATCGCCGTGCGCCGTCTCCGCCCCGCGGCGGGCTCGAGGCCTTCGACCCCGCCCCTCTCCATTTGGGGACAGGAGGGCCTACGTGGCGATTTACGCCGCTGGGATAGACGCTGAAGTGAACAGGACTTTACGACACTTGGTAAAGTGAGGAGGGCAAGTTATGAGACCGTTTCCACCGTGTGAGAGGCGTGCACGTGAGCCACGAAACAGAACCCGCAAGTGGAGCAGTGTGTTGATGGCACTGTGTTTGTAAACACAGAAAAGTCGTGGAAGCATGCACACCACACCGGCAGCCCTGGTTCCGCTGGGGTTGGGGGGAGCTTTTCTAATGTTTCCTCATATTTTTCAAAAGAAGAATGTGTTTCCAAGAGTTATTTTCGTACGTGAATATAGTGCTTAAAAAGGAAGGATTAATTTATAAAAGGCATTACTAAAAGCGGTGCCCGAATTTGTTTGGGCTTTGTTTGCCTGGACTCTGCAAGCGTGCCTTTCACAGGGTCATCGGATTTCTCCTCTCAACCCTCTGTGGGGGAGGGGTGGGGGGAGGGGAGTGTGTGTGTGTGTGTGTGTGCGCGCGGGCGCACGCGCGCGCTCTTCGAGTCAAGGGCCCAAGGATTGATTACAAAAACCATCTCACCTCACCACTCCACCACCACCACCAGTTGCCCCACGTCGCACTAAGTGGGGTCACTTGGTGCTATTTAACTGGAGGCTAGGGTGGTCGAAGGTGCAGAAGCGCTTCACTCACCTGATGCCTGCGGTGGGAAGTCTGGAAGCCTAGGCTCAGCTGGACCCCACTCCCTCTCCATAGTTTCTTGGGTCCGCTGCATTTAAAGCCTAAAGACTTCTTACAGGGTGTCTGGGTACCCCGAGAGTGAAGGTTCCAAAAGACCAAGATGTAAACTTCCACGTTCCTTCTGATCTAACTTTGCAAATCACACAGCATCACTTTTGCAACATTTGATTGGTGACCAGTGAGTACCACAGGGCCCACCCAGATAAAAAAAAGAGGACTGCACAAAGGCATGAATACCAGGAGGTACGGTTCACTGGGGTAAATAGTAGATTAAATTGTGTCTCCCAAGAAAAGATATGTCCAAGTCCTAGCCCTCAGTCCCTGTAAATGTGACTATTGGGAAATAGAGTTTTTGCATATGTAATGAAGTTAAGGATCTCGAGATTACATCATCCTAGGAGAGGGAAATTTGACACACTTTAATGAAGTCACAGAGACACAAAAGGAAAGGCTACAACAGGTCAGGTTGAAAGTCAAGATGTCTGCATCACCAATTTCAAAAGTTTCTTACTGAATTAAAGAAACCCACTGATGCACATGAACTGAACATCATGACCAAAAGGCTCTATGGAAAAATGATGCATCAGTTTCTTCAGGACTTGTATAACGTTAACAAACCTAACCTAGCCAGTGTGGAATCTGTTGATTATGTAAACGCTGAAGAAAGAAGAGTTAATTCCTGGGTGGAAGGGCAAACAAATGAAGAACATCAAGGATTACTTTCCAATGGCTCTGCTAGCAGCTCTGTTGTACTGGTTCCGATGAACAAGTCTATTTCAAAGGGCAGTGGGATCAGGATTTTGATAAAGAACATACTGAAGAAGGAGAATTTTGGCTGAACAAGAATATGAGCAAATCTAAGCAGATGATGAAACAAAGCAAGGTCTTTAGTTTTGCCTTCCTGAAGGATGTACAAGCCAAGATCCTGGAATACCATAAAAAGGTAAGCACGACTTCGCTGATCTAAGCAGGATTGATCATGCAGATCTCAGCAGGATTTTGCTGCTGCCAAATGAAGTAAGTGGTCCGCAGAAGCTTGAAGATAAACTCGCCACTAAAAAATTGATAACCTGGGCAACTCACAGAATATGAGCAAGAGAGATGTAGATTTGTACTTCCCGCCGTTCAAAGTGGAAGAGCTCTGATGTCAAGGCCATGCTGGGAGCCATGGGAATAGTGGATACGTTCAGTCAACAGGGCATGACCAGGAGCCAGGGGGCTAAGGTGTCTAAAATCTTACACAAGTCCCTTGTGGAGGTGACTGAGCAGGGCAGAGAGTCTGCAGCTGACACTGGCATGGAAACTTCCAACATCATTGCCAATTTATGAAAATTTCCATTGTGATCACCCTTCTGTTCTTCAATCACATTCAAACCAACAGCATCTTTTTCTTTGGCAGAGCCTCTTCTCCCTAGATGCTATCAGCCAGTCAACTACTTTCGGTAAAATCTCACAGAGTTGTTCCAGTAAATTGATTGCTAGAAATAAATAGGTTCTATTTGATTTGTTTTCCTTTCTAAACACCAGTTTATAACAGAGAATTTAATAGTTGAAATGGCATGTCTGCCTATTTCTCTCTCCACACACGCAAACCTACACTTTACCCACTAAAATTCCCTTTTAAAAAAAAATTCCCTTCAGGGGCACCTGGGCAGCTCAGTCGCTTAAGCGTCTGACTCTTTATTTTGGCTCAGGTCATGATCTCAGGATCATAAGCTCCAACTCTGCATCAGGTTCCGCATCAGGCTCCACCCTGTACATGGAGCCTCGGTAAGGTTCTCTCTCTTCCTCTCCCTCTGCCCCCCCACCCCCATGCACATTCTCTCTCTAAAAAAAATAAATAAAAATAAATCCCTTTGGACAAAACATGCAGCTTCAAGAATGGACAAAGGAATATTTCAATACTGCATCTTCTGAAGTTGAAATATCGTTTATGAACTGTTTTACATTAATGAAACCAAATTACACCTGCTCTTCAAACTTATTAACCCAGACACCTCCATTTCTTTGAATTCAGGTAATATCTGGGACTCTTATATATCTCTTTTATAAAACATATTATCAGTAAACCAATGACTTAAATTAAAAAAAGAATACTAGCACATCTTTTATCTGTTTGTGCCACTTTCCTTTTGCCTGAAATTATTTTCCCCCAGATTTTCATATGACTGACTTCTTATTCAAATTTCAGACCTGAATATACCTTCACATATTGCTTTTGCTGTCTTTAAGCTTTTAATTTTTGCTAATCTTGCATTTCTTATCTATAGCCTTTCAGACATAATATTTACAGATTGTCTTTTATAACAAACACAAAAGTGAGAAATGGAACTGTTACCTGTTTAACCTCATATTCTCCATTGATGGTTTATCTCCACTACTAAATTAGACAAAATGCTCTACTTGAAATCAGAGTAGTCTTGAATCAGCTTTTGTTACTTTTTCTGTTTTAAATTTATCCCTTTAAAATCACTTAGCAGAGAGCTTTTTTTTTTTAAAGATTTTTTTCATTCATTTATTTAACAGACAGCGAAAGAGGGAACACAAGCAGGGGGAGTAGGAGAGGGCAAAGCAGGCTCCCCGCTGAGCAGGGAGCCCGATGCGAGGCTTGATCCCAGGACCCTGGGATCATGACCTGAGCCGAAGGCAGATGCTTAACTGCTGAGCCACCCAGGTGCCCCAGCAGAGTGCTCCTTATGCTGCTGCAACTTCAGCTCCTATGTTTTGGCCCTTTTATTACATATCAGCTTTATTTATGATTATAGACTCATAATTTCATTAAACATACAACAATGAAAGAGCCTTTTATTTTTCTTGGTCACAGTATCATAAATGGCCGAGGGATAAAACTTTTTCTCAATGTGTGGAAACACTTTAGTAAAGCTAAATGAGGTAATGGTTAGAGGGGGTAGGGGAAAGAGAATTATCAAGTGCTATATGATGCCATTAAGATGAGAAAACTTGTATTATCATGCTCAGCATTATTTTATGACTATTAAGAACTCCAAGGTGAAAGTCACATTCCTCCCTGGTTGTGGGCCCTTCTACTTCATCAACTTATGCCTCATGTAATTTTTTCAGATTTGGTCACAGCTTCCACGTAGGTAGTAAGCAATGTGTTCATGCAGTGCTAATACTACAATAGTTTACACTGATTATCTGCCCTCTCCCAAACATACACCTCTTGGTCAATACGACTTTTAAGATTTCTTTGATGTTATTAAGTTTCACAAGGGTCCAACAGAGTTTCCTGCACATCAAGGATGTACAGTCACTAAATATTATGGAGTGATTGAGTCTTACATGATATATAGGGAAAAGATCACTGTTTATTTGCTGAGAAATCCTTGGGTCTCTTTTCAAAATTCTTTTCATAGTGTCTTTTACCGTATGATGCACTAGGGAATGCACAAAGAATACTGAAATCATTTATTCAACAAACAAGGGACGCCTGGGTGGCTCAGTCGGTTAAGCATCTGACTCTTGATTTTGGCTCAGGTCATGATCTCAGGGTCATGGGATCGAGCCCTGTGTCAGGCTCTGCGCTCGATGGGGAGTCTGCTTGAGATTCTCTTTCTCCTTTTGCTCATTCCCCCCTTCTCTTCCCCCCCGCTTCTAAAAAAATGAATAACCGGGCGCCTGGGTGGCTCAGATGGTTAAGCGTCTGCCTTTGGCTCGGGTCATGATCCCAGAGTCCTGGGATCGAGCCCCGCATCGGGCTCCCTGCTCAGCGGGAAGCCTGCTTCTCCCTCTGCCTCTGCCTCTCTCTCTCTCTCTCTGACTCTCATGAATAAATAAATAAAACATTAAAAAAAATAAAAATAAAAAAATGAATAACCAAATAACCTGTTTTTGAACAACTTCAGTGACGAGGAACTTAATACCACCCAAGACCGCCCCCTCTGTTTCTAAACACCTATTACTATTAGATGCACCTGAATCTGCTTTTCTGTTCATCTGTCCACTATCCTCAGAGGCTCTGCAGAACAGCTCTGGGATCCTCCACATGACAACTTTTCATACATTGAAGGCTGTCATGATATCTCCCATGTCTTTGTTCTCTAGGCCGGATGTCTCCAGTCCTTTCAATAATCCTTCAAATGATAGTTTTAATCGATCCCAGCTGCCCTCTTCAAAACATGCTCCAGTTACTCAATGTGCCTTTTAAAATGTGATCCTCAGAACTGTACAAAATGTTCTGGGTGTGGTGTGATCAGGGCAGAGTGCAGGCAGAAGCACTGTCTCTTTTATTTTGCCCATCACAATGCTACTAAAGTATACCACATTAACTCTTTACAGTCACATTAAAATGTTGAATCCTATTAAGACTGTAACAATTCCAAGATAGAGAGCTCAGAAATAAACCTATACTTATAATTATGGTCAATTAATCTACGAGAAAGAAGGCAAGAATATACAATCCTTGTATATGCAAGAATATACAAGTCTTTTTAATAAATGGTGTTGGGAAAACTGGACAGCTACATGTAAAAGAATGAAATTGGACCCCTTTCTCACACCATATACAAAAATAAACTCAAAATGGATTAAACCTAAATGTAAGACCTGAAACCATAAAAATCCTAGAAGAGAACACAGGCAATAATTTCTCTAACATTAGCTGTAACCACATTTTTCTAGATATGTCTCCTGAGGCAAGGGAAATAAAAAATAAACTATTGGGACTACATCAAAATATAAAGTTTTTCTGCACAGCAAAAGAAAAAATCAACAAAACAAAAGGCAAATGAATAAATGAAAGTTTGCACAAAGTACAAAGGTAACTCAGACAATGGAAAATGATTATCCATGGTGAGTTGGGGAGAGAGGAGAAAATAGTAAAGGATGGCATATGTAGGGGATGGAAAAAAAGTTCAAAGGGAGAACATGAGCTAAAGCCTGGAGTCATGAAGCTGTGTGTATTTAGAAAACTTGCCAGTTCATTACTGTCAGAATGTAAAATATTTTGCAATGAGAGATTACAAGGCTAGAATGTAGGCAGACACTAAATTATAAAGAGTTCTGAGGAGTCAGATTTATCCTGTGATAGGAAATCAGTGAAGACTTTTAAGTGAGGCTGAGGGAGATTATTAGGATTGCATTTACAAGGACCACTGCAATATGGCAGATGGATTGGGGTGTGCAGAAATGGTGGCAGAGAGACCAGTTAATATGTGATTACAACAGGGGTGCCTGGGTGGCTCAGTCAGTTAAGCGTCTGCCTTCGGCTCAGGTCATGATCCCAGGGTGCTGGGATCGAGTCCCGCATCGGGCTCCCTGCTCCACGGAAAGCCTGCTTCTCCTTCTCCTACTCCCCCTGCTTGTGTTCCCTCTCTCGCTGTGTCTCTGTCAAATAAATAAACAAAATCTTTAAAAAAAAAAAAAAAGATGTGATTACAACAGTCTATATGAGAGAAAAGATGAAGGCCTAAACTAAGGCAGTGAAAATCAGAATTGAGAACAGAGCTTCTCCCTCTCCCTCTGCCCCTCCCTCTGCTCATGCTCTCTCAAATAAAATCTTAAAAAAATAAAGGAGATCCTCCTCCAGCCCCCCCTCCTGCCCCTGTTGCTTTCTAGCTAATCTTCCTAATTGATTTCCCCTGCAGCTTTACCAGAAGCTAAATAATTTCATTTACTTGTTCCTTATCTGATTTGCTTCATAAGAATATGAGCTCAACAGAAGAACAGACTTACGCCAGTGTTACGTCCACCACCAAACGTTTAGCACCTAGAGCAGTGACTAACAAATAGCACATGCTCAAAACATTGTTGAAAGAGTGAATGGAAGCCACAGTGAGAGAAAGCATGGTATTTGGGGGGGAACTTTAAAGGGTTGAGCATGGCTGGCTGGATATAAGTTTGTGATCAGAGTTGAGGCTGGAGAAGGAAAAAGCCATGACATTAGAGGGTCACATGCTGTGACAAGAAATTTGTATTTTATCCTGAAGGCAATAGGAAGCCCTGAAAGATTTTAAGAGAGTGGCACTACTAGATTCGATTTTGTGGAAAATCATCCTGGAGGATACGATAAGTGGAAGGGAGAGGAGTTACAGTGCAGGCAGGCAGATTAGTCAGGAAGGCACCACAGTGATGTATGGAAGAAATAAAGGAATATGAGGGTGTAAATTAACGTATAGGCAATGTGAATGAAGAGAGAATATCGACTTCCAAATATACCTCTTGGATAACTCATTTTTAAATAGGAAACTGTAGAAAATGCCTTCAAAGTTATTCTCACATTGCACTTGGGTTTTTTTTTTCTTAATTAGGTTTAGTCTCCTCTTTATAGATAGGGAATTCTGTTCAGAGGGAAGTAAATGGATTTAGGAAGTGATTTCCACATATGGCCAGTTATTAGGATCACTTTGAGGATTTGTAAAATAATTTAAGGAGGGATGGAAAAGAATGAAGAGCTTGGTAGATATAATAATTCACAGACACCTGTGAGACATTCAAAGCAGGCTCTTGGGCATGGCAACCTAGAATCTGAGAAGTTTTTTGTTTTGTTTTCTTTAAAGTAAGCTCTACACCCAAGGTTGGCCTTGAACTCACAACTCCAAGATGAAGAGTCACACACTTTATTGACTGAGCCAGCCAGGCACCCCTGTGAGGTCTAAACTAGATAAAGATTTTGGAATAAGGGCAAACAGAAGCCATATGCGTGGATTAGATCATCTACTGAGAAAGTAAAGGGAACCTAGAGCAGAATCTTGGTGAATGTTGACATTTAAGGGAAGGGAGAAACCAAGAAAGAAGACCAAGTAGGAGTGGCTAGAAGAGGGAAGAAGAAAATCACTGAGAAGAGAGTCCCAAGAGACTGGAATCATCAAAGGTATCAAAGCCACAAAGACCTCTTCAGGCTAGGTTACGGATGTTCTGAAGATATTACCTAAACTTCAATGATTATCAAACTCCCTGGAGTAGCCTTCTTAAAATATACAGCATCAAAATTTCTGGGATGAGCCTATGAGTCTGTATTTCTGAAAAGCCTCCTGGGTGATTCTGATATGTAGTTGGGTTTGAGAACCATCAATTTAGATGACTTGCCTAATCCAGTAACAGAGAAATTTATTTAAAAGCACTGGAAAGATACCCAAAAAAGAAAAATCTAGGCAGAATGTCAGAATACTTTTGATAGCTTATGTTATAATCTCTCCTTGGAAAGAACTAAGGTAAGTCCCTAACTTGCCACAGTTACGCATTTTAGAATGACGCCACCATAAGAATAAAGTAATGTCCATAGTAGAGAATATGTCATTTTCAAATACTACTTAAAAATGTTAAAAGGTGGTAAAGAACATAAAGAGCTAGAATTAAATAATTTATTACAAAGAAGCTTTTCCCATAAATCTGTTTCATCAACATACATGACACTTCAGGATATTCATAACTGGAGTAAGGAAAACTTAAAATTATTGTGAAAAACAAGAATGAGATTCAGGTAACAACTTGTGATTCTGTGCCCTAAAGAAACCTCGTTCACAATAACAGGAATGTTGATTAAACAACTGACCAAAATAGCAAGTTGAAACTAAACCTTCCTTTCATTCCTCCAAATACAAGGAGGAAAAGAACTGTAACACGCTTACTTTACAAATCCTTCCGATCTCACAATTGGCCTGGGTGATTAATCAATCAAGAAAGTCTTTAATTGCTTTTTCTACTCCTAAGTAACTAAATATAAATCACTGATCAACAATGAATAAAGTAAAAGTGGAATTCTAATAATTCCATCCAATTCATTTTAACATATATTATTCTGAGAATCAAGTGTCCTTCTCCTCGCTAAGTAAATGAGATTTTCCTCTAAGGCACAAGTGCATTTTTCACAGATTCTGGAACTCGACTTGCATAGTAGTCGTAATTGCGCAGCGTGGCAAGGACGCCTGCAGAGTTCATGTGCTTCACCTCCTTGTTATACTGAAGGGCATTTCCATGGATATCAGTTAGCTTGCCTACAGAAGAAACATCAATACAACATTAGCAGCTCGCCAGATGGTTATGTTTCTAGTTATTTTTAAATGCCTCTTACTTCCCCATGCTATAATATAAATTAATTCTGGCTAAGATAGGAAAAATAATGAGCGACTGTAAAGGTTTAAGTTTTAATTCCCTTGAACTTAAACTATAGAACAATTTTGACTAACAAAGAGAAAATTATTTTTTCTCCCTGATTAAAATTAATTTCATTTGGCATTTTTAATTCATATTTCTTGGCATCAATTAATTTCCCTTTTCCTGAGGTGATTACTTTTCCTGTTGGTTCTACTCCATCACTACCATTCCCATTTTCAAAAGTGTTTTCTTCATTCTACCACTGAATATTAACACTTTATTTAGTAAGAGTTTAAGTGAAATATGCTCATCAAATATAATTGTGTTACATTACAGTTTCATTTAGCATCCTAATGAAATGGGATTGTGATGAATTTAACTCTCTTGTCATGTAATATGCTGATGAGATATGATATGGATAATATATTAGGAGAAAGGGTAGAACAAAAATCAAGTGCTTTAAGAGAAGTAAACTGTTGTCTTATGGAACTTGAAAAATCATCTTACTATGCATATATTCGTAATATTTTTTCAGTCAGATTAAAAAAAATTCTAACTCCATGATCTTAAGCACTAGTACTGAAACATTTACCAGTATTGGCTTAAATGAAACTAAGTGAGGTGAAGACAATGGTGATGAACATTTTACTTTTCAAGGAAAAAAAAAAAACCCTAGAAGCATTAAAGCCACAAATCAATAAGGGTTTAATTAAACCAACTATATGTAGCTTGAAATCCAAAAGATAAATAACTAAAGAAAATGAATTTGCCGAAAAATCGACGTTCTCACTTCTGAAATGCAGGGGTTGGACCAGCTAATCTCTAGGATTCCTTCGAACTTTTATATCCTCAGAACCTAGGTAAAGTAATACTGAAAGATTCTGTCGTAGCATAATATAAAAACTATAACACCTGTAATTCCCCAAAATAAAAGGGACTGACCTCCCACAGCATGTAAAATGACTTCTGGAGCACAAGTATCCCACTTCTTACATCCAGGACTCGCAAATACATACGCAGAGGCTTTGCCTTCAATCAGCTGAATAATCTGTAGGGTTGGAGATAATAATTATCCCCAGGCCATGAAAAGATTGAAGAATAAGAGAAATCACTTGTTTCTATCAAGTATATTTCATCCATTCCTCTGTCAGACTCAACTTAGGTGAAGGCTTTTAGCAGGTTGAAAGGACAAGAGTATTATGGAGAAATATACAGAATACTATAGAATATAGAATCATATAGTGACCTGAGAGGGGGGGGGAAGTGGTTAAATAAGCCACAAGGAGGAGATCGGAATAGTCTTCATAGTCCTACTTAGATAAAGTTTTCTTTTTATTATGTTGGTTTTTTTCTTACTGTAAAAGCAATATATGGTATATTGTAGAAAAATTGAAGATTTTTAATCTTGTAGATTATATAAAGGATAGAGGAACATCAAGTAGTGCACTAATGTATAAACTGCAGTAAGTCCTAACACATATATAATGTTGACTAGGCTAACAAGTAGTTTCTTAAGTCTTTGGAGTCCTACTACATATTATTCTTTCTACTACTAAAATATTAATTTTTAAATTGTCATCTTAATAACTCCTATAATTCTCAAACAAAACTGAGGTCACTGATAGAAACTGCATGACTCTAAAAAGTAACCTGCTATCAGGCTTTCATGAGTCATTTACTTATTTTTTGGTTATACTCTGAAATAATCAGTACTGTAAAATTCAGACTTCAAATATTCAGATGAAGAGAGCAGACTGAAAGGAGGAGGAAAATCTCAGTGAATGCAATGTAACCAATTACTCTTTTTAGTACTCTTCAGAAACACCATCAAACGATTAAAACTTGCTGTAGACTTTTATATAAAAGGTTTTTCTTTCATTTAACAAATGTGTGTCAAGTCTTACTATGTACCAAGAACTATTTCGGGTATATTTTCTTAAGGGAAGAAGGGCTGTAGCCTTCATTAGACTCTTCAAGAAGTCCTCAACATAAAAAAAGTTAGTAACTGCCCAACAAGGTCTTTTTATAGGACAAAAGGTGGGGGATGTGTAGGATGGGGACTTTTTTCCTAAGGAGAATGGTGTCCCTTGGGAATAAAAGACATAATGGGATTTTTGCAGTTATAAAAGTAAGGGCTAAGAGAAATCACGCCTGTCACTATTTATATTTAGTGAATACCAAGAATACATTTTTTACTTTGAAATGTTTTTGATTCCCCCCTGCAAAATATTGTTATTTTTAAACTCCCATTTTCATCCTCTTACCAGTAAATGCTTTTGGAAAATTTAAAAATAGTTGATTATTGCTTCCAAAGGGTAGGTGAAGAAAAATGAATTCCACTCAGTTCAGTAAGTATTTACTATTTGCCTTCCCCAGGCCGGGCATACAAGTGTGAAATGCACGTGCATCGGGGACTACAGCTGATCCAGTATCACCAGGGTGTGAGTTGAGGGATGGCATGAGATAAGGCTGGGGTGTGTTGAAGAGCCAAAATATAGGGGAATTTACACCCATTCTCACAGGCTTTGATTTTGAATTGTTGTGCAGGGAGTTATCCAAGGATTTGGGGCAAGGAAGTGATATACAGTAAGTTTTGCATTTTTAACTGCTTTATGAGGACTGGGACTGAACAGACAGACCACTTGGAAGCTACTGGAAAGTCTGGGTGAGGGATGATGAATTGAAACCTATTAGGGTGGGGGCAGTTGAGATGGACAAGAGGAGACATCAGGAAGGAATTAAGAAGATACAGATAGGATATGAGGAAGGAAGGAGTCTAGGGGGACTTTCAGGAGTCTGGCGGGAGTAATTAGGAAAATGGTAGTGCCATTAAGCAGATAGGAAATAGGAGGAATGCGTGTAGGGGCAGGAAGAAAAAAGGAAGAGATCCAATTGGGCATGCTGAATTTGAGAGATCAGAAATATGTCATCATTATGATATCCAGGGGGCAATCAGATGAGAAGAGATCAGGGCTAGGGATGCAGATCCAACTGTGTTCCGTTTCACAATTTTCTCAGGAGGATGGAAGCCTAGGTGAAAGAATGGGGGAAGTATCCAGGAAGGGGAGGCAGGCCCATCCTTAGGGTCCGCAGAAGAAAGGTCTAGGAAGTAACCCAAGAGGGTCCTCGAGAATACGAGGCCTGGCAAGAGGCACAAGATCTTCTCCTAATGACTTCTATTAGCACAGAACTCTCTCAGATAAAAAGACTTGAACCATACATTTTTAAAAAATTCAAATGTTGCTGAAATGTGCTTTCAATGGTCAATTACAACCTCTAATTCCTTCTCCCCAGCTCTTATTTCACATTTCGGGAAATGCAGATGTGTTCATACCTTATTTCCTGCTCCTCCCACTCGCAGCACATCATCGGGGTTCATGGCCGTGACACAGTCAGTCACCAACTTGTTGTTATGGGAGCGGGTCGTTGTGATGATGTGTTTCCCAGCAGGCACCTCTTTCAGCTGAAACCCAAAGGCACCTAAACCTAAAACTCCCCAAATCGTCCTCCCCAACACAGCATCTGGTCCTGCCTATGTAAGTGAGTGAAACAACAGCAAAGTTTGTAAGCATCTGGAGAAAAATGTCAGCCATACATAGAATATCGCTTTAGGTTAGCACCATGATTTTTTTTTTTTAAATAAAAATATGACAATGTAATGTAATAAAGAACAAGAACAATATCATCCACCACGAAATTTTCCTGAGATAATCAACTGAGTATTCTCTTGTTGTTTGGGTTAATAACTGGGTTTGAGAGCTACTGAAGGGAACTTATGGTTATTCCTTAAAGTCCTCAGGAAAGGAAACATCATATACTGATTCCCGTCTCTCTCTGAATCAGCCACTGATCTCATTATTGTTTTTGAAAACAGCTGTATGCAAAAGGTACCGAAGTCTCCAGGAAATGAAACACCATGTATTGATTACTACTTTTCACTATCCAAGGAACAAGGATCTTGTTACTATGGGAACAGATAATGGCAATAATGTATTTTGCTGCCATAGAGACGGCAACTGAATAGGGTGATACTGAAGAGTAGCCATGGATAACGGGGTCAGGGTGAAAGATTTTACTAACAATTGTGGTGGTAAAAGGGCAATGACAATGCAACCTTAGCATCTGTATTTTCCTTTGCAGTGTTCAAAGAATTTTCCAAAACGTTGTTATAACTCTACAGTTCATATAGAAAAACATAACCTGATGCATAAAATGATTAACACAGAGTCATCTAAACACCATTATATTAATATAGTAAACATATATTGTAGACATACAGACATATATTTTACTGAATACTAAGCAAGTACCAGGCATCATACTAAGTGCCTTACATGTATTATCTCATTTAATCCCCAAATAACTCCATGAAGTACGTATTATCATCCTTGTTTTCCAGATGAGAAAAATGAGATTTGGAGTCATTGAAGTAATCTGCCCAAGGACTCCAGGAAGATCATAACCAAACTCAGGCTCATCTGTATTCAAAGCCAATATTCTTCATGACTAAACTATACTGCCCCATTTTCCTTGTTAAAATGCTTTCAAACAGGGGCGCCTGGGTGTGAAATGCACGTGCATCGGGGACTACAGCTGATCCAGTATCACCAGGGTGTGAGTTGCTTTCAAACCTGAGCCGTAGGTCATGATCCCAGGGTGCTGGCATCGAGTCCCACATTGGGCTCCCTGCTCAGTGGAGAGTCTGCTTCTCCCACTGCTCCTCCTTCCCACTTTTGTGCATTCACTCTCACATGCTCTCTCTCGTAAAAATAAATAAATAAAATATTTTAAAAAATAAAACGCTTTCAAACACATCATCTTATTTGCCCACTAACAGTACCCTAGCTGCTGCAGCAATGAAATATGCTTATGTTGCAGGACTCTGACATAGGGAGGGTGTTTATTACGGAGTACCCTTAGGAGGGAGGGAAGCACGAGTGGGCAGAGGGAGACACAGAGCTTCATGCAGATCCACCAACAGTCTCAGCTGGCCCAATGGGGAGCTCTGAAGCTAGAATGGCCCTTCAGGGTTATAAAAATCAGAAGAAAATACCAGGCACTTATACTCATGCAATAACCAGTCACTGGAAATGGACTGCCTTGAGAAAGGGCACACCACGGGGCCTTGCAGCTCTTTACAGGTGAGGCAATCCTTGAAGAGGCGGACAGCTGAAGGCTGTCTGCTCACAGCTCGCCCTGCAATGGGGCAACAGAGGAACCAAAGAACAAGCACTGGGCGTTCAACATATGTTCATGTGCTTCCTGTGTTCACCATCAAGTCTACACTACAGGAGAGTCTTAGAACCTGAAAAGTACAGACAGGCTCTGGTGACCATCGGGCTTTCTCTTGATTGCTGAGATACAGGTCATGCTTTCAAGGAACCTATTTATTAATTCAGCTCTCCAATTATTCTGAAAAGGAAGGGAAAGCATACTAAAGAGTGGACACAGGTATTCTGGTTCCTAAGATGTCATAGTCCCTCCGTAAATGAGTGTGTAGACAAAGAAGATGTGACCAGGGGATTTGGCACCATAGTGAGGGAAATGCAACCCCATAAGGCCGCCAGCCAGCCTTCTGCTGTGCTCCTCATCTCTCTGTCTCTCTCCTTCAGAGCACCACACCAACTTTCTCGGGGGTGATAAACGCTAACACTGTCATCTTATTTCATAATGGTTAATTACAATTCATATTGGTTAAGAAGCTATCTCCGACATATCGACAGATTAGGTTTCCTTGCACTAAGCCACACTGTTTCTTTTAAGTGCCTACCAGCTTCAATATCTGTTAGAATACTAACATTTGAATTGTTAGAAGTCTTTCATCTGGCTCAAGAAAGCACTATAGAGTATTTGCTAAGGGCCTGGACCTCGGTTTCTTTCTTTCTTCTTTTTTTTTTTTTAAGATTTTATTTATTCATTTATTCAGAAAGAGAGAAAGCAAGCAAGTGCGGGGGAGCGGCAGAGGGAGAGGGAGAGAAAGAATCCCAAGCAGACTCTGCACTGAGTGCGGAGCCCGACTTGGGGCTCAATCTCAGGACCCCGAGATCATGACCTGAGCTGAAATCAAGAGTCAGACACTTAATCCACTGAGCCACCCAGGCACCCTGGACCTGGGTTTCAATCTCCAGATCTGTCAATGATAAACTGAGTGGTCTGGCGGCAAGTTACTTGCCTCCGTTTCCTCTTCTTTAAAACAGGAACAAAGTTTCCTTAAAGGACTGTGGTGTGTATTAAATGAGATAATGCATGTGAATCCCTTGAGTCTGGCAGCACACAGTAGCTCATGACAAATTGTAGCTATTATTATCATACTGATGATTACTTAAAATTGAATCTCCAGCCTTGAATATCATCAACAGAACTGGGCAACTTTTCCACTTGTCGCAACAAATTTTAAGGCATAAAAGAGTAGAGGACGAGAGGAAAAAGAGAGTGCAGAGGAACTGTGGTCAAGGGAGAGGCAGCAATGGGAGAAGCAAACAGGAGGAAGTGAGCTGGGACATGGGATGGACAATGGCCACCCAGGGTACCACAAGTCACCTGCCTCTTTTCTACCTACTAGTGGGGCCAAAACCCTAGCTATTTTTCTCATCTTTGCTTCATTCCTGTGTTCCCTTAACTTCTGCTTTTCATTGTTCTGTGGAAAATGAATACGATGTTTCTAATCTCAGAAAGAAGTGATGGAAAGTATTAATAACCCCTAAGCACTGTGATCTGATGAAAAGTGCCATGCATTACAACATTATCTATGAACTAAATGCCCCTCTTTTAAGTAATAGTATTAACTTACTTTAAAGTTTACATAAAAACCACAAACTTGTGTCTGCATATAATGCTATATAAATGTTAAAGTCATATTAAAAGAATTCACGACACTTAAGCAATTCAATATGGGAGACCTTCCTAATAATGCACTATTTTTGCTAAATGATTTCAAGAAGCACAGGATTATAAATAAAAAGTTATAATCATACACATGAAAAACAAATTTATCTTAGAAGCAGAGATTAAGGGCGCCTGGGTGGCTCGGTCACTGGGCATCTGCCTTTGGCTCGGGTCATGATCCCAGGGTCCTGGGATCGAGCCCCGCATGGGGCTCCCTGCTCGGCGGGAAGCCTGCTTTTCCCTCTCTCACTCCCCCTGCTTGTGTTCCCTCTCTTGCTCTCTTTCTGTCGGATAAATAAATAAATAAAATCTTTAAAAAAAAAAAAAAAGCAGAGATTAATCCTGCTCTTAACTCAAATTAGAAATTCAGTAGTAATAGTCCCCACTCTGGTTACTTTGATTCTCCAAAGTTCTATCAAGATCACACTAATGTAAATACTTCAAAAATTTTACTGCAACAATTTCCTTTAACATTTAATGTGATTTCATGGTATATTTCTGCTTTGGAATTACATTAGTCTCTTGCTTCTAAGGAAGACAGTTTGTTTGGAGTATAATAGAAAGTCAGAGCAGATTAGAGAGACAAAATAATTAGAACTGAGTGCAAGAGCATATCCAGTTCTGTTATCAATGCTGACTGCAATTTAGGCGCTATGTAGTATTACCTGGAAGACAACATGGCTAGCATCTTTTCTTGGTTGAAATGGTTCATTTCTTCAATATGCTTCAAGAACCACCTGCAAATCAGGTGTCTCAATGACCAAGCTAATCAAGAACCATGTCAGTAATTCCCAAACTTCTGCATTTGAATCATGAGGCATACATAAAATATATATACATATATATACACACATAATACATACGGTGTGTCTGGGTACACACAGATACATACATATACATTCCTGGTATCAATGCCCTGAGAGGTTCTGATTCAACAGGTCTGGGGTACGATCTGGGAAGCTGTATTTTGTAGACCTCCCCAATAATTGTACGGGCAATGAAGTGTAAACCACTGGGTTAGATAACATCAGGAATCATATAACACTCTACTTACTTATCTAATGAAATATTTTTGTATCATTTATAGTAATACCTGGTAGTTGTAATATGGCTGGTTAATAACTCCTGCTATGGCTTTTCCTTCATAAGCAATTCCAATAAGGACTGTCACATTGTCAAGAAGACCTGTGAAGAAGAAATGAGTATCAAGAAGATCAATGATATAACTTGCTCGTATTATGACTTATCATCGGCACATCAATTGCTCCAAGCTATTTTTGGAATAAAGGTAAGAAATCTGTAATGATTCATCCACGATCAGTCCTACTTCTGACAAAATGCATAAATTATAAGAGATGGCTGGCCAGAGACAGAAGTAGGATCTTTGGCCACTTAACTGAATCGACAGACACGGGCTCATTAGTACAGTCTGTACACCAATTGAATAAGCCAGCCATAACTCTGCAGCCATTGCTAGATTCCTGGGCCCCTCTGCCACCTTCCATGTCACTGCTGCCTGCTGGATCACTCTCTACTCCAGGATTATTGTCTAGACCTGCACTGCAAGGTGATACGGATTATCAAGCAGCATCGGACTTAACTGGCATAATTTTTTTTAAAGTAGGCTCCACACCCAACATGGGGCTCAAACTCACGACCCTGAGATTGAGAGTTGCATGCTCTACTGAGCCAACCAGGCGCCCCTTAACTGGCATAATGTTAGTATTGATTCTCAGGGTCCTTCCCAGAGCCAGCGAATCAAAATCTCTGGAGGTGGGGGTCAAGATCTAAACAATCTATCTGGGTGTTCTTATACATACTAGGCTGTCTAGAGCTTCCCTATTTCTTAATGGATTATAGTGATATTTTACTGCATACACATACATATACATACACGTGCATACATACTGTGTGACTGACTCATTACAGATATGTCTCACCCAAGTAGAGTTTTTTCTAATGATTACGAGAAATCTTGTTTTTAAGTCATGAAGCTGAGAACCAATATAAGAAAACCTATGTAGATCTTGGTTTCAAAAATAAAACTCTAAGCTTATACATGCTCTGCTCCTAAAACCTAAAACTCTGGCTCTGAGCCTGGTCTTTTTACTTTAATGCTGCCAATTTTATTTTAATGTGTTGCTTTCTAATTTTTCTCATCTTAGGCAATTTCAGAAAGGAGAAATATGGTACCGTGTTCCCAAACTCATCTTTAAAGGTGAAGCTGTGAGTGAGAAAGCAGCTCACAGATGGCGAGGGTGGGGGCGCGGGGAAGGGGGAGCGGGGGAGGGAGGGAGCGGGGGAGGGGGTGGACCTGGCAGGGGAGGGCATGGTAGTAGAGCACAGCTGGGCTCTTCCTTGTTCTCTCCCCCAGTAGAGCTGGGGGTTCAGTGTAGTCCCTTTGGTAACCCTGGCGTTGTGTTAGTTATTCCCACCTGCAGGACATTAGAATCACGGCAATGGTAGAGGGTCACAGGGTGGTATTTGAAGGGACTGAATTTTCTCCCTCTCTGTCTTGACAATCGCTGATATATAATAATAGCGAGGATGAGCACAAATACAGCTTCAGGGCATAAACATAAAATATGATACTGGGTTGTCATGCAGCAGATGAAATATTAAGTGTTTCCAACTAAATATCATATACTAGACCTATTGCTATCAAAAACAAATACCAAAGAGATACCAACCTTCAGTATATTCCTTGGTACCATCCAGAGGATCAACCCAGACCACAAGCTAAAAAAAGGGAAATATCCAAATTAAGCATACGACATTTAAAAAATAGGTTTAAGTAGATTAAAAACACCTTTTTTTCATTTTTGAAGTTATATTTTGAATTGCTTAAGCTAATATCAGTTTTGTGATAGTAAAAAACCTTACTGTTTCATAATCATGGGAAAAGTCCATTTAAATTAGAGAAAAGTCTGATCTAAGAATTTCAAATAGGAAATGCTTCACTCATCCATTTACTGTCACCTGAACACTAAACACAATGTTATGAACACACTGAGGTCTAGGTGGTGGTACAGGGAAAACTTTAAAGTGGCACCAAAAATGTTTTAAACAGTGTGTGGCTGCTACTCACTCTGACATATAAATGCTGATTTAAAAAAAAATAATGACGGTCTAATTTTAACTTAAGGACACCGTTTATATCCAGCCAAGAAAAATGAACGGTTTATAAATTGACAGTAGACAGAAAAAGAAATCCCTTCTACTTAGGACTTCAACATGATTCAGGATATGCAGACCCACCAGAATTACAGTGCTAGGCATGAATCTGTGAATGAGGCTCACTTCTCCCAGAAGACACCATATCTCACTGTCCTTGTGTCCTCCCTCCCTCAGAGCAAAGCGCCTTACTCAAAGTAGGTACTGATGAATGTGTGTTAAATCAATCAAACCTCAACAACTAAAGAATTAGGATAGTTATCTGAAGCTACAGATTTAAACGTTATAAAGTAAGCGAGGTGAGTTTTATAGCCTTCCAAACATAAGGCAGCGACCTATCTCACCGCCTTCCAGCCTCAATTACCAACGAAAAGTTTTACTACCAAACCTACTAACAAATTAGATGTTCTCCCTAGAAGTATTTTTAGTAATAGTTTTAGAGTAGAGAAGAAACCGATAGGATGAGGAACAGAACCCTAAATTAACAGGTCACAAATTCCCATATGGTCGCCTGACACTTCTGTGCTGGCCCTGAAAGATTTCAAGTTCCTAGGGGCCACTATTTTATGTCTACCAGCTTTTCAACCTTACAGGCAAATTTTATTTACTAGCGCACAAACATGAAGGCTAACAAAGACTTAAGTAATCATATGGCTCATACGTCCTCTTCTTTAATAGCACTGTACTGGGATGGGCACGTCTGCTGCAGTATCTCCTCCCACTGACCATCTTCAATGAGCTCTTGGTCCACTTCTTCAAAAGGCAGATCCTAAAGCAAATAACGCTGATGGTTACTGAAGTTGTTTGGCATTCACAGAGCACCCTTTGTCTTAGTAACAGAAGAAATGCAACATCAGAGTTCACTAGGCTTTCCTGTTTCCCATTTATGTTAAGAGCTTAACCTGAGTCAAAAAATAAAGCACACTGACTAAAATTGCAAAAATGACCACATATGGTCCATCAAAGTTGACTACAAAAAAAATTCCATCTTCATTATCCTGAACAGTTTTTCTAAAAAAATCTTAAGTGTTATAAACTTATTTAAATAAGTGGCTCTGCAGATGTCCATCGCCAGATGAATGGATAAAAAAGATGTAGTATATACATATAATGGAATATTACTCAGTCATCAAAAAGAATGAAATCTCCCCATTTGTAATGATGTGGATGGAACTAGAGGGTATTATGCAAAGCAAAATAAGTCAATCAGAGAAAGACACTTATCATATGATCTCACTGATATGTGGAATTTAAGAAACAAAGCAGGATAATAGGGGAAGGGAGCGAAAAATAAAACAAGATGAAATGATAGAGGGAGACAAACCATAAGAGACTCTTAATCATAGGAAACAACCTGAGGGTTGCTGGAGGGGAGGGAGTGGGGGGATGGGGTAACTGGGTGATGGACATTACAGAGGGCATGTCATGTAATGAACACAGGTTATTAATAAGACTGATGAATTACTGAACTCTACCTCTGAAATTAATAATATATTATATGTTAATTGAATTTAAATTAAAAAATAATCAAAAACAAAAACAAACAAACAAAAATTAAAAGAGTTCTGATTTCACTCTAGTTTCCATAGGGAACACTTAAATGGCTTTAAATGCCTAACCCGCCCTCAACAGGATTTGGTGTGTAATAATTCAAAATGAATTAATCATTAAAAACCTATCTGTAAGCATAAGATTCCTGCCCCTTATTATCCTAAGCCCTTAATAAACACACTCTCAAAAATAAAAATAAATAAATAAATAAATAAGTGGTTCTGACATGAGATACTTCTCTCTCAATTACATGAGATGTGACTTCCTTCACTTTCAGTGTTATAGTCTTTGGACAAGTGTGCAAGGAAGCCTAATTAAAAAAAAAAAAAAAAACCAGAAACAACAAAATCCATTTTATTCCAAAGTTCTAGAACTCTGCCCATCTCATAGTTTGCATGCTGATTATTACAACAGGAACCCTATGTTCTGTGGTCAAGAATTGAGACATCTGCCTAGAAATGGACTAAAATATTTTATAATCAGACATTTCCTTCAAGTCCAAGGAATAGGCTAATTATTTTGGTGTTAAAACACCAGATGTAACACTTGAGATAGTAACAGTAGTATGGAAGTCATTAAAGTGGCAATTATAAATCCATATGGTAAACAGCTCCCATTAAAAAAATAGTGCATCCCTGACAAGTCTTACCTCTTCCCCTATGATTGTGAGCTTGGGGAATTTCCGTGCCAATGAAGAGCATATGCTCATTTGTGCCAATCGGTCAGCTTTGGTCTGCAGGTCTGTTGCACAGGTCTGCAACAAAGAATGTAAATTTTAGCAGAACTAATCTGAAATCAGTTGTTCTCTGATTCCTAATGCATGAGTGTCTTTGTCATTTAAGTTGCACTGTCTGTTTTTAGATTCCTGGAACTTAACACCAAATGAGTCAACTAGTTTCCTGGCTTGGTTTATCTCATGGGATTTATAGTGGTTAAAGTTTGGAAAGGAGCTTTTAGATTATTAGAACACTTTCTCCCCCATTTGAGAAATCCCCTTCATAAGATCTCTAGATCAATCTTTTGCTTAAAAAGATGAAGAGATAGGAAATTCATAACTTTTCAAGGCAATCAAAGCTAAAAACTATTTTTAATTGTTTGAAAGGTATTCCCAATTTGGGTCCTTCTATAACTTCTACTCACTAGTCTTCTACTAACCTACTTAACATATACTTTCCTAATAATTCAACAGGTCCTCAGGATGATAGAAAGAATTCCTATTTCTAAAATATAAAAACTATGAAAATGAACAGCAATAACATTTGATATATAGCATTCTCACTCAATCCCTACGTCAGATAGTCATTCCAGTAAAAGACAGTGGAAAATCTTGCAAATGACAGCCACAACCTCTTTTGTTAGTCTGCTTTCACAGAATTATGACATGCTGCAATTTATATATGCCTGGTTAGGTAGAGTTACAGAATGTATTATTTTTAACAGTAAAAATTTTATAATACTTTTTAATGAAACAAGGAACGATCATGAAAATCAAAGACTTTTATGTTACACTGAAGTCTGCTGGTTACCTACATGCAAAGTACTAGTCTGCTGGAATTTAGGGCCACAAAGACAGAGATTTTTGTTTTATTTCCTAAAGAATTGTGTCTGGCACACCATAGGTACTCTAGAAATACCTGCTAAAACTTCTTAAAAGAATTGTTAAATTTGAAGATGACTTCTGTATCAATCAAGTCTAGAGACTACTCTCTACAGAAAAGCAGACACTTTGACAGCCATTAAGTATATGAGGAAAGCTATCCCAATTCTTTTCTTGTCCAGGATAATATTTCCTGCTCTTTCTACTGACATAGAGCCAGACTGAAACTGAATCATCTGAATCCTTTGTGTGACAAATTTAATTCTGCCCTGCCTCTTTTAAAATGAGGTGTCAACAAAGTGCCTGACCAATAGAGAGGACAGGGAGATTGTTACCTTTTTTATATCTATTAGCTAGAAGTGCCTGATACAGAGGACAGGGTGATCATTACCTTTTTTATAATCTATTACCTAGAAGTGCCTGACCATACAGAGGACAGGGAGATCTTTACCTTTTTCATTATCTATTACCTAGAAGTGCCTGACCATACAGAGGACCGGGAGATCTTTACCTTTTTCATTATCTATTACCTAGAAGTGCCTGGCCATACAGAGGACCGGGAGATCTTTACCTTTTTCATTATCTATTACCTAGAAGTGCCTGACCATAAAGAGGACCGGGAGATCGTTACCTTTTTCATTATCTATTACCTAGAAGTGCTTGATCATACAGAGGACAGGGAGATCATTACCTTTTTCATTATCTATTACCTAGAAGTGCCTGATCATACAGAGGACCGGGAGATCGTTACCTTTTTCATTATCTATTACCTAGAAGTGCCTGACCATACAGAGGACAGGGAGATCGTTACCTTTTTTATCATCTATTACCTAGAAGTACGTGACAGGTACAGAGGACAGGGAGATTATTGCCAGTACAAAGGACAGGGAGATTATTACTACAAGTGTCTGACCAATACAGAGGACAGGGAGATTATTACTGTTTTTCCATTACTCCTTAGCTATAGGCTCCTGTTGGAGCACTCTGTCAGCTTCAGAAGGGTATTGATAAATTAATAGATTGACCAGTTCCTTCTTCTGGGTCCAATTACAAGAGTTGATGACCAGCTATCCTCCAAGCCAGGGAAAGCCAAATCCTAGAGTCCCACTGCTTAAAGCAGTTCATCTCAAAAATGGTGCATAAGAGGGGCGCCTGGGTGGCTCAGTCGTTAAGCGTCTGCCTTAGGCTCAGGTCATGATCCCAGGGTCCTGGGATGGAGCCCCACATCGGGCTCCTTGCCCCGTGGGAAGCCTGCTTCTCCCTCTCCCACTCCCCCTGCTTGTGTTCCCTCTCTCGCTGTGTCTCTGTCAAATAAATAAATAAATAAATCTTTAAAAAAAAAAAGGCCATAAGATTAGTAGCCTTCTGAAAGTCGCTGAATTACATTGTTGGTTTATCACTGAGCACGTACGTTGTCAACTAAAACCTCTTTTTTAAACAAATATAAATCGGATTTACTTCTTATAACTTGAACACAAATATTTTGGGAACTTATAATTATTCCTGATATAATATCCTGTTGGATTTGGCCCTCTTTTCTTAGTGTTTGTAACTCTTTGAGTACTTTTTCTGTGATCCAATATATTAACTACTGTTTCCAGCTTCATTTTATTGATAAATTTGATAACTATGATCTCTATATCCTCCTGTTCCACAACATTTTTGAGAAGATACATTCAATGAATTTTTAAAACTGTATTTAAGTTAAAGGTTAAAGAGAAAAGGACAGAGTTGGAAGCAGAGTCCTATGATCTGTCACCAATGATCTTTTCTTGGTTGATGTGAATCGTGAATTAAAATGTTTGGGTAACATTGTTCATCCACTTATGAATATACCTAACAGTGGTTCAAGATGGGGGATGGGAGATGTCATGTCCATATTTATCAATAGCTTGAATTTTTTTTGACAATGAAAAATGAAAATTTTTTTTCTGAAATCAAGATATATTGTATCTACTTCCTATACTATTAAGCCCATAAATCTATCAAAATTAGAAATGAGTTTTACTTAACTTGTTCTTGTGATTTTCATTCTATTTTTTTTAAGTTTTATTTATTTCAATAATGTCTACACCCAGTGTGGGGCTTGAACTCATGACCCTGAGACCAAGAGTCGGTGCTCTTCTGAGTCAGCCAGGCACACCCCCTGATTTTTATTCTTTTTTTTCTAGTTGGGGGAGGCGGGGGTAGGGGCAAAGGGAGAGGGAGAGAATCAGAAGCAGGCTCCACATCCAGCACAGAGCCTGATGCGGGACTCAATCTCACAACCCTGAGGTCATGATCTGAGCTGAAATCAAGAGTCGGATGCTTAACTGACTAAACCACCCAGGCACC
>NC_138374.1:127905524-127911231 GCF_054177405.1 Leptonychotes weddellii
TTGTTGCTATTCCTTTCTTCGATCTCCTGTTGAGTTTGTAGGTGTTCAGAATGGTTTGATCCCTATCCAGCTGAATTCCTGAGAGGAGACGAAATCCAGGTCTCCTACTCCTCCGCCATCTTGCTCCGCCCCTCCCATTCTTAATTTTTAAAAGCACTTACGTTAAATGTCCTATAATTAGCTCATCTGAACTTATTACTAAGTTGTTTTTTACTCATTTTTGGTCCTCATTTTTTTCTGCTGACAGCCTTAGATAGATGCCTGACTTAACTACAACTGTATTTATAAATCATTATAATGTTAATACTTAATTATACCCTGTAATTTTCTCACTTGGACAAAATTATAATACAATCTTCTTTAAAGGTTATGATAAAAAGTCAATATATGGAAACTTACATTTAAAAATTGCAACATGAAATTATAACCAAATTGTGTAGAATAAATTATATTTTAAACTAGAACACATGCATAGTAGGATTTCCTTTTAAGAATCAACTATCACTAGGGACACCTGGCTGGCTCAGTCAGTAGAACATGCATGCAACTCCTGATTTCACCATTGTGAGCTCAAGCCCCATGCTGGGTGTAGAGCTTACCCAAAAAACAAAAACGAAAAGAATCAACTATCATGATAAACTATCTTTCTGATAATTTACCTAAGTTTTTTTCTTTTTTTACCGAAGTTTTTAATTATCATTCTAGGGGGAAAATAAAACAACAACCTTGTCTTGTGCTTCTTTCCCATGAAGAAGAAAAAAGTTTAAAGCTTTGACTATAAGGAATACTTATTTATATGCCAGATTTTACCAACATGTCAAGTTCACGAAGGACTCAATGACCTGTAAGAGATTACTTTAGGATATGAAGCTTGGTGCTCTGGGGCTGGACAGCAGTCAGAAGGCCTAACCATAAAAGTTTTGGATGCAGGAAATCTGGAATCATTTTCAAAGCAGAAATGGAGCCTATTTGTACTAAGGGTCTAGCAATGTCCATAGGTGAGACATTAATTATTTCAACTACTGAAGTGTGTCCAGATTATTATATCCTTTAGCTAAAACGTGAAGGAACAAAAATAAAGTTGATATGAAATGAGATGAGACTTTCGGTACCTTCTCCACAATACCCAGGTCTCCTTCAGCAATAACACGTCTGACTATGGTTCCTGCCTTTTGAGCAATAGAATATGCTGAGGCTACAAGCCGCATCAACACGGTGTGACTGGAAGCCATGATAAGCCCTAAGGGGAAATTAAGAGAAACATTGTTACTTTCAAAGCCAACTACTGGTTTCAGTCACTTGAATTCAATTCAACACATATTTACTGAGTAACTGTACAGATCCTTTAATAAACTTGTGCTAAGACACTTGGAAAAACCTCCATTTCAGCATTAACTCTCTCAATAAATTTTATATATTCATTCTTTCTGCAGATGGGACATTTTGAAGCATGGGGAAAACTGGCGCAGGCCTATGAGCACGTGAAAAGGTTTTATGTATGAGGTATACGTGTATATGTGCAAAGGCTGTGGAAATTCCATCAGGGGCTAAAAATGTAAGATATAACATCTGCCATGGACGAGCTAGTGTTTTGATGGATTGGGGGTAAAATATTGTAACCTGAAGTCTGTAACATAAAACTGGTAAGAGCCAAGAGAGGTATGAATAACATAAGGGATGGGGGTGTATGTACAGAGTAATTAAAAAAAGGAGGGGTTGCATGGGATTACAATTAGTTTCTAAAAACCAATGAATGTTCCATTAGAGATTAAATAAAATTTAATCTGCTGGCTATTTACTACCATCATCATCAGTTGCCAAATAAAGAGAATACGCAACACACCTAATTGGGGTGAAGACCAATCATTTGGACAAGTAATGAGTGTCAGAATAGCCCCTGGCCCGGTGGAAAATATGGGAAAAAGAGCCTTCAGCATAAAGTATATTCCTCTTTGAAAATACAAATTCAAACCCTGCAATTTTAGTGACTGTTCCAAGGCTGGGATGTACCACCCAAACTCCCTTCAGGGCTGAAGAACATTTCCCCAGCTCCTTGGAGTGCCACCAACAGATAGCTTTTAGCTGCCACCTTTCTTTGGGAATTTATCTGCTGAGAAGAGTCACTGCACCTGCAATGGGTCAACAGATGGGATGGGTTTAAAGGCCACTCCACACTCCAACAGGGCTGCCACCCCAACTCTTCTGGGTCACCGTAGCTTCCGAATGCCCAGCTCGGTTGGCTGACTGAGGCCTTCGCTGAGACTGCATCGCGCCCAACTCGCCACTCCCCAAGGCATCACTACCTTCTTCACACTTCCCACAAGTGATCCCAAGAACACTCCCTAACAAACCTCTTGGGACTTTTTCTATCTCAGAGTGCTCACAGGGAACCAACTGATGACAAAAACTCTCGGCCCTCCAATCGAATCTGGTCAGCATTATTTCAACTCAACAAAGGAACACAATACAGAACAGAAGGGACATTACGAGCCTCAATTCAGCAAGTCATTATTCTACCGCCAATTTCTTTTTTTTTCCTACTGCCAATTTCTGACTGCATATTTGATTTAATGTGCCTTTTAAGCTCTTTACATCTTTTTTCTCTCATCCGAATTCTAGTCACAGGGATTATGAACATTAATTGAGACAATAAACAAGTGAAGTGTTTGAAACCCTTCAGAAGGAGAATTGAGTTGTGGCCAGTAGTTGTCCGGAATTAAGATGAAAATAAAATGAATTCTTATGTACTTAAATTCTCTTTATCTTATTACATCATAATCCGGCTAGATTCATTTTATTAGCAGGCTAGGTAAAAAAAACTGCTTATGAAAATTACCAACACTCAAATAGAAAACAGGAGAAATAATACAGCAAACATTTTGTTGACCTTACCTCTACTTCCTTATTATCCTTGATCAGCTACATATCTGATTTATTCCACAGTGGAAAAGGCAGTCTTCAGGCAACTAATCATGTACTACCCTACTATGCCTTAACTACTGAGGATATTTTAATATGTGTTGGAATGCTCATTCAGTCCCCAAGTTATATAAAATGTCATTGGTGAAAGGCAGATCATTTTCCCTCACTGTATGGTAGTGTTGTACCTTTTCACAGACATCACTTACATTTGAGCCAATTAAGCAATCATTCCAGGCTTGTCAGGCTTCGTATATGACTAAACCACTTCCTTTTATGTTTGCCACATCCACAGAATTTTCTCAGAAAGACAACCTTTTAGGCTTGTTCTACTACATTCCTCATAAAATGCGTACTATATGAACTGCCATTTAAAGCTAACACCAGTTTCATAAGAATGTAACAGGTTTGAGGTAAAGCACAACAGTGATTTTTAAAGAGGTCCCGCAAATCACTTTTAGCTGGCAAATAAAATATTCCTACCAATTTCTCTGAACTACTTCAGTCCAAACATACTTAGTAATGAAATATTATTATCCCCTTGTCTACTATTTTTCTTACAAATTTTTTCAACAAATGAATACAATTTTGGCCCTTAGTAAAGAAAATGAATCTAATCATATTATCGAAACACACCTGGAAAAGAGGTTCCTGTTAGCCTTTTTAATTGTGCCCCCTCCCAGAACCCAAGTGAGAATCACCTTGATGACGGTATTGATGGGGAACCCGCAAGGCCGTTGCCGCTGCCGCCAAAAAGCTACCTGCAAGTTGCTAACTTCCGTTTAGCAGCTCAGGTTATATACACGGTACTTCCTTCTCTACCAGGTTTACATCTTCTGGGTCCTAAAGCACCACCTCTGAGAACACAGCTTCCTGACAGCTTACTCAAAAACAGGATAAGGCAACTAAAGGCACAGCCACGGGAGCCAACCGCCAGCAATCAAACCCTGGCTCTGGTATATGTTAGCCATATGAACTTGGGAAAGCCACTTAAATTCTCTGTGCCTCAATCTGTAAAATGGAGCTAATAATAGTATCTATAGCATGGGGTTGTTGTAAGTATTAAATGAGCAATGCAAAAGGGACTTGTAACGGTCCCTGGCACAAGGTAAGCACTAAATCACACTGGCTAACCATTACTGTGATATCTGTCCTCATTACTGGCTATCCTGCAGAGACAGCAGGGTAGTGTTCCAGGCAAAAAAATTCCTATGGCTTCTGCAACTTTATTTTGACCCTGAGGATGTAATATGATAACCAATACAACCCAGAATCACATTACAGATTCTTTTTCATAACATTCAGAGCTTGAGGCTTAAAGTAGTAATGAGAAAAGGTTGTATGCCACTTACGGCTATCAACCTAACATCCCATCCTTTAAGAAATCTTTACAGTAGCCAATAGGGCTAGTTCTGAAGGATTAAAAACAGGAATCAAATGATCCATTTCCTTTGACAGCCTGGGAAAGGTAATTTGAATTCAGTATAAAGGTGGTGAGCACATGAGGATTAGGATCTAAAAAGGAATGATGGGGGTGCCTGGGTGGCTCAGTCAGTTAAGTGTCTGCCTTCGGCTCAGGTCATGATCCCAGGGTCCTGGGATTGAGCCCCACATTGGGCTTCCTGCTCATCTCCCTCTCCCTCTCCCTGACCCTGTTTGTTCTCTGTCTCTTTCTCAGACTCTCTCTCAAATGAATAAATAAAATCTTAAAAATGAATGACTGAGTTCCCAGTCAAAATACAAAGATTATATCTTTTGAAACCTAATCAAGTGATGCTAAGGTTCAAGGTCATCTGGAAAAATAAAAATATGAGCATAACAGAGCAAATTCTGAAAAAGAACAATGAGCCAAGATACTCTCCTTACCAGTTATCAAAATATGATATAAAACTATAGTAATTACACAGTTTAGTCCTGGGCAGAATTAAATCCCAGAAGTAGATCCAAACACACTAAGGTGGTATTTCAAATCACAAGGGAAAGTTAATTGTGCAAAAATGGTGGGAACAGTTGCCAATCTTTTTTAAAAAAATGTTGGAAACTTTTTGCATTCTTTGTATCAATTACATCCCAGATCAATGCATGATTTTAGAAGTAAAGAAAGAAACCATAAAAGCATGAGAACAAAACCGTGTGAAATATTTTGTAGATTTGGTAAAGGACTTTTAAACATGAGAAAAACTAAGAATCTATAAAAGAATATATTGACAAATTTGACTGAATAAAAATTAAGGTATCTATGTAATCAAATTACCATAAGCAAAGCAGATGATTGACAAAATGAGAAAAAAATTTTGTATCATGTACTAGACATCTGAGTTAATTTTGGTTATGTAAAGGGTTTTTACATTAATATGTTAAAGATGAATAATCTAGTAGAAAAATGAGCAAAGGACACAAATAGGCTATTCCTATTAAAAGAAAAACAATGGCCATTAATTACATGAAATGCTCAACTTCATTAATTATGAAAGAAATGCAAATTAAAACAGCAAAAGATGATTGTTCATGTGTAAGACTGGCATAGATAAAAACGCCCAGTGTTGGCTAGCCTGTGAGGGAACATCCTCCTGGGCACTGTGAGCAAGGATGCAAAGTGGTTAAAACCTCTTAGGATGATTTTGAAAAGCTTACTGAAAGTAAAATGTACACATCTTTGGAATTAGCAATTATATTTTCAGGGAAACCTGAATAAAGCAAGCAAGCCTACAAGTATGTAGGAGAGGTAGTAGGAAGAATGTGTGCTATTTGAACGAAATTTAATTTCAGACATAAGGCAGTCTCTAAA
>NC_138374.1:127911331-127950469 GCF_054177405.1 Leptonychotes weddellii
TTTTTTTTAAAGATTTTATTTATTTATTTGAGACAGAGAGAATGAGAGACAGAGAGCATGAGAGGGAGGAGGGTCAGAGGGAGAAGCAGACTCCCCGCCGAGCAGGGAGCCCGATGCGGGACTCGATCCCGGGACTCCAGGATCATGACCTGAGCCGAAGGCAGTCGCCCAACCAACTGAGCCACCCAGGCGCCCGAAACTTTTTTCTTTTTTAAACATAAATCCCTGTAATCTTGTATCTGTGCAAAGGGGTGGAGTTAGGGGACCAATAAATGAGTCAGATCTGCCCAAGGTCTTGCCCTGACTCGCAGGGGAGAAACTTACTGTGACAAGCCTGGAACAAAGCTAGACGAAAGACACTTGAAGGGTAACAACAACAACAGAAAGCTATCAAGCAACAGGTCTCTCGTTGGGTGCAGTACCTGGCCACCTTCCCGTCAATAGCTCGAACGTTGGTGGATGTAGGACAAACCTACCGCAGCTACTGAGCATGCGGAAAATTCAGCGCAGGCGCAGAACACCTACTCCCACGATCGCCGGGGACTCCCGACCCGCCAGAAAACTCCATTTCTCCGTGTTTTCCCCTGAACTCTCCGGCCGTGTGTGTCGCCTACTGTAATAGGGAGAGGTGTGCCTACTTGTAAAAGATTCATTGTGGTTTCAGGGTCTTCCAGTCCACTTTGTACACTCTTAAAATGTTTATTGGACTAGTGATATCGCACTGCGGTGGTCAGCGAGGGTCTACCCTCGAATCCCAGGGGTCCGTGGACTGGCTTCAGGAGGTCCACGACCCCTCCGCCTCCGCTCCCAGGAGCTAAAAGGTTTTATGCAGAATTGTCACTAGTGCTTACTTTTTTTTTTTTAAAGATTTTATTTATTTATTTGACCGAGATACAGAGAAAGAGGGAACACAGGCAGGGGGAGTGGGAGAAGCAGGCTTCCCACGGAGCAGGGAGCCCCATGCGGGGCTGGAGCCCAGGATCCTGGGATCACGACCTGAGCCGAAGGCACGTAAAGCCTGAGCCACCCAGGCGCCCCCTACTTATGAGATTCTTAAAAGGGTTTGTGACCCTTTCATATGCTTGACAGTAAGTCCTGGGAAATACTCTCTTTTCCTGACCAGATAATGGATAATGGTTTGTTACGTTAATGATTTGGGGATTGGGTGGTGGTGGTTTGTTTTTTTTGCTTTTTGAGGCACAGAAGAAAATCCGCTTAGCAAAATTGTTACTGCACTGACAAAAGTAAACAAACAGGCAAAAACAAAAATTGCCTTTTATTCATTTAGGCTTTAACCATATTTTTAAGGAACACACTTTTTGTGCCTCCCTTGTTTATGTTTGTGCGTGGAGGTAGATAATGCAATGAAAACAGTGAATGGGCAATGCTTTTTTTTTTTCAGTATTAAAAAGGAGGGCACGGTGATTATCACAAGTAACATAAGATGGTGGAGTTAATAGCAAACATATAAGTTACAAAATAAATGTAAATTGCTTAAACACATCCTTTTAAAGACAGAAATTCTCCAATTCATTAGGAAACGAAACCCACTGTATTATTAGAGTAGAAATTCAGAGTAAGAAAAACTATCAAAGGGAACAGTCATTTTGTATTGTTAAAGGTATCCTTTATATTAATAAAGGTACTACTTTATTTTAAAATTAGATAAGTAGCCCACGACCACATTCTCATTGCTTAAAAGAAACAGAAAATGCAAACGATATTCTCTGCCAGGTCTTTTCTTAGAGCATATGTCCTGGGATTGGAATTTTGCTTTATCTCTCCTGATAATGCAAGCCATAATGCACTATCTAGTTTTGTAGTTTAGACACTTAGACACATCCTAACTGCAGAATACTTATAATTTTTTATGATACTTTCCCCACTACTGTACACTTGTTTTAGCTTCACCTAATTCAACAACAGTTGGTTTTGTGTTTTGGAGACTTGTCTTTACCAGACTCTTTAGGGAATTCCCCTTAGTTTTCATAAAAGCAATTACCTTTGCATTAAAGGAGAAAAAAAAAAAAGATTGGTTTTGGGAAGAGAGCAGTCAGTAAACAATTTTTGATTCTGCGTGCTCTTTTGTAACTCCCAAACTTTTATAATTAGAAACAAACAATAATTTCCATTAAAAAAAACTCTGATCAGAGAGCAATATCAACAAACGGGGCTACCATTACATGGAGTTCTTGGGAAAGCTTTTACCTTACAATCTCATCTGATTTTCATAATCACCCTGAGACTTAAGGCAGACCATTTATTGTGGTAAAAATATATATAACAAAATTTACCATTTTAAGCATACATTAGTTCTTATAATTAAGTAATTACATAACAATTACAACTGGCTTGAATAAGTTTAAGGATAGACATAACTGACTAAGTTCAACAGGAGAAAAGTGTGCAGATGTCATGGAGAGTAGCCTTCTGCTTTGAGGGCTGAGTGTACCCTCAGTACAGGATTTATGGGAAGATGGAGAGCACTGTTGAATTCAGCAATGTGTTATGTAGGGGTTGGTTAGAAGAGCTTCTCTGTGCGTTTATTGTTGTGCTCCTGTGAGACTAAAGTTCACCGGATAGATTCTCAGATGCAGAACTGCAGGTCCAAAGTGAAATGCCTTTGAAATGGTGACAGATACTGCCAACTTGCCATTCAAAAAGGCAGTACAAATTATATATTACTACCAACAGTGTGAGATCACTTTCATACACCCTCCAGTCCTTGTTATCAAACTTCTTAATTTTTGCTTTCATCTGTTGGATGGGAATGGTATCTTGTTTTAACTGCCTGTCCTTGATCACTCCTGAAGTTGAGTGTCTTTGTTTGAGTATGTTTGAGTAGGTTTATTGGCCTTTTCCATTGCACTATGAATTGCCTCTTCTTCTCCTTTGACTTTTTTTCCATTGGGTTGTTTATATTTATTTTCCTGATTTGTAGCAGCTCCTTATACATTTTGGATATTAATTTTTTTTAAGTAGGCTCCATGCCCAGCATGGAGCCCAACGCAGGGCTTGAACTCATGACCCTGGATCAAAACCTGAGCTGAGATCAAGAGTTGGATGCTTAACCAACTGAGCCACCCAGGCGCCCCTGGATATTAATTTTTTTTTTTAAAGATTTTATTTATTTATTTGAGAGAGAGAATGAGATAGAGAGAGCATGAGAGTGGGGAGGGTCGGGGGGAGAAGCAGACTCCCCGCTGAGCAGGGAGCCCGATGTGGGACTCGATCCCAGGACTCCAGGATCATGACCTGAGCCGAAGGCAGTCGCTTAACCAACTGAGCCATCCAGGCGCCCCTGGATATTAATTTTTAAAATGTGTTTGCAAATGTTTTTTCCCACAGTATAGTGTAGGGGAGGCAATATAGTATGGTGATTATCCATATGGGTACTGGAACCCAACTGCCTGGATTTGAATCCCAGCTCTGCCACTTCTTATTTGTGTGATCTTGGGCAAGTTACTTAACACTGTGTGCCTCAGTTTCCTTATCTGTAAAATGGCAATAACTATAATACCTGCCTCACTGCGGAGGGTTGTTTTGGCATGTTATATCTTCACTTTATGGGGTTTAATGATTAAATGAGCTAAGGAGTTGGGAACAGGGCCTGGTGAAAGGCTGACACTGAATGCTTACTGTTTGCCACTTGCCTTCTTTGCGGTATGTTTTTCCATATAAAATTTTCTTTTTATTTTTGTAGGAAATTGGTCAATCTTTTTATCTATGCAAGCCAAGTCTTCTAGATGTTGTGTCTTATGAATAGGAAGAGGTACACTTTACAATGAAAAGGTAACAGTTGTGAACTACTATGACCTGGCCAACCAAATACAGGTTTCCCCTGCTAGCTGAAAGTAGAGTGTTCCTATGAAAACTTTCATAAGCCGAAATGGAGTAAAGCAAAGAAGCAATTACCATTAATTTACATGGAAAAAATTTTTAGCATTCCCAGATGCCCAAAAATAACTTTCTTAAGCTTTCCTGATACCTTAGGACACATCTTGCTAACAGATGCACAAAATAAATCGAGATAGAGCACAGATGCTCATGGACACAGTTCAAAGGGCTAGCAGCTGATGCTGAGATGCTGAGAGTAGTGCCCAGGGCAGGAGCTTGGTGGGGCCACACTGGTGGCTTTGGGTGCCTGCTGCCTCTATGAAGTCTTGCTGCAAAACTAATGCTTAATGCTATTTTCACTTTTTTTCATAAAAGCGAAAATCTCCTTCGTTTTCTTTGTTATGGAAAACAGGTACTAATGTAATGAATGCTATTTTCACTTTTTTTCTGTAAAGGTGGCCTAACACAAACTTTCAAAAAGTGGGATAGAAAAATGGGTTTCTGTCAGAAACCAGAGCTCAAGTCCTACACCCTATATATAGTATTCTGTAGGAGTGGGACATAACAGGGATATAGGGAATCTGAAAATTACATAATTAGGTTGGTTTATAATATCCGTACTGAACTTTGCACTCAGCTAAAGAGGTGCTGCTCCCTGAGGTAGTCATAGTCTGTGTGGTTGTTGAGCGCGTGGCAGATTACTAACCCAAACTGAGATGCTGTGTGTGTAAAATGCATACTGAATTTCAAAGATTCAGTACGAAGACAAAGAATGTAATATCTTTTTTATAATTTTATAGTAACTACAGGTTGAAGTGATAATATCTTGGATATACTAAAAATATCTTAAATATTTGCTATATATTATATATCCTGGATATACTAAAGTACCTTAAAGTCAGGACTCTGTGATTGAAATCTGAGCCCCGGCAGGCCCATCACACCTTGCCCCGCCCCTCAGGGTCTGCCCGGCCCCGCCCCGGTTGCGGCCAAGACCCGGGGTGGCTGCCTTCCTGCTGTCTCTGGGAAGGGCCTGCTTCCCGCCCCTTCCGTGCCCCGCGCGCGTGCGCACTCCGGCAGAGCTTGCGGAGGTCCTCTGGGGTCCCGGTTTTCCAGAACCCCCGCGGGACCCTCCCGCGGAGGACCTGGCGCTCACGGGGAGGCCGGGGTTGGCTGGCTATGCGTTGGGGGCTGCACCCGCGCGGGCTGGGAGCCGCCGCTCTGGCCGCGGCCCGGAATTTATGGGTGCCGCCCCGCCTTCGCTGTCAACCGGGGTGGCGAGGGACGACGAGGAGGCTTTTGGTGCGGTCAGTCACCGGGGCCAGTAACCAGCTGCAGAGCTCGAATAATGGCAGATATCGGGACACGGTGCTGCTGCCGCAGACCAGCTTCCCCATGAAGCTGCTGGGCCGCCAGCAGCCCGACACGGAGCTGGAGATCCAGCAGGTGGGCAGGGAGGCCCGACCTGGCCTGGGGCGAAGGGGAGCCGGGCCCTCTCCGGCCGCCGCTCCGGGCGACCACACCCCTGGCGGGTGGGACCTGGCCACAGACTCCGGGCCCCTTTGGGCGGGGGTGTTATGGCTGGACCAGTGGAAATCATCTGCTCATCTCAGGGTTTCTTGCTTGAAAACCTCTAGGTGAATCCCTCAGAGGTTCCAGAGCAGAGTATTAAGGGGGATGCTCACATAGCAGAACAGAACTGAATATAGTCTCATTTTTTAGGCAAAAAAAAAAGTTGGATTTGGACACTTACCCAGTAACTTCTGAAAAGCAAATTAACATGGACACATATAAATAAAAATTCGATTTTGTGGGAAAATTGAAGCTTACTTTTGTGGTGTCAGTAGGCGCCTAGTTGGAATTCTGAATTGTTTGCAGAATAGAGTAGCTGTACTTCCTCAGAGTCCCCTTCCTAAAATCTGCATCTGTCTCCTGTACTAGACTGAACTTTCTAAGAGCAGATTCACTTGTTAGCTTCTGTAATTTTGGAGTCTTTAAAATCCCTGATATTCAGCATATATAGGTTAAGTAAATTTGCTTAGCCTAAATATTCTTATGGCAATTTATCAGAGCTCTAGACTCATAAACCTGTTTTAGCCATCTACTTTTTTAAAGTGTTTTATTCAGTATCATGGATATGCCAGGAACTGTGACAATTTCAAACGTTTCCTCATGTATTTTTCACACCAGCTCTGTGAATTGGCTATTAACATTTTTTTTTTTTTCAAATAAGGGAACAGCCCATAAGAGCAAACAAAGTGCCTGGGCCAGGGGTACACACTAGGTGCGAGAAGGGAAGTAGGGCTGCAGTGAGTATTGTTGGGATTTGGTAGGTAGTGTTGAGGCCAAAGGAGAGCAAGAATAAGAGTGTGTGTGTGAGTGGGCTGGGATGTAATCTTCAGCATGGCAGGACTGAGGAGTGGATGGTGGGGAGTGCGGAGAGACTGGCCAGAATTTGGTGGTGCTAACTTTTGTAGAGCCCTGTTTACTATATAAAGAACTTAAACTTCAATCTGAAGCCTATGGGGAAACAAAAGATGAGGACTCAGATGTGCATTTTAGAAGCCTCACCATTGGGTTTTAGAGTTGAATACATTGGTATGGGATAAGAAATAAGCAAATGCTGGCTGTTATTTATGCTAAGATTCAGGGGGTATGTATTTGGTTGATGTTCAGACGTTATGGTTCTTTTTAAACAGAAATGTGGATTTTCAGAACTTTATTCATGGCAAAGAGAAAGAAAAGTAAAAACAGAATTTTGTCTTCATGATGGACCTCCTTATGCAAATGGTGACCCACATGTTGGACATACTTTGAATAAGGTAATTGTAATTTAATTTATAAAACTTGAGGGAAAAACCTTTATTTAAGTACGCTTTACAAAGGAGTGTATTCTAATTTTATGACAATTATGTAAGTTTGCATTGATGGGTAAAACTAAATGTGTTTAAGTAGGCTTCATACTCAGGGTGGAGCCCAACAAGGGGTTTGAACTCACAGCCCTGAGATCAAGACCTGAGCTGAGATCAAGAGTCAGACAGTTAACCAGCTGAGCCACCCAGGCAACCCAAAATGAAAATGTCTTTTTTTTTTAATTTTTTTAAATTTTTTAATTTTTTAATTTTTTTTTAGATTTTTATTATTTATTTGACAGAGAGAGATAGCGAGAGCAGGAACACAAGCAGGGGGAGCGGGAGAGGGAGAAGCAGGCTTCCTGCCGAGCAGGGAGCCCGATGTGGGACTCGATCCCAGGACCCTGGGATCATGACCTGAGCCGAAGGCAGACGCTTAATGACTGAGCCACCCAGGCGCCCAGAAAATGTCTTTTTTTTTTAAAGATTATTTATTTTTTTATTTGACGGAGAGAGACAGTGAGAGAGGGAACACAAGCAGGGGGAGAGGGAGAAGCAGGCCTCCCGCTGAGCAGGGAGCCCAATGCGGGGTTCGATCCCAGGACCCTGGTATCATGACATGAGCTGAAGGCAGATGCGTAATGACTGAGCCACCCAGGCGCCCCAAAACTAAAATGTGTTAATAGAAAGCAGCAATAAACAGTTTTCGTGCTGTGTGAAAAATAACATCCCTGGTATTTGCTTTGAGCTTATTGTTATTTTACTCTAGTAAATATTTTAGTCAGTAAATAATTACTGGGCACCTACTATGTGCCAGACATTTTTCGAGACTCTGGGAATTGCAGTGAACAAAACAGATGAGTCTTGTCTTTATGGAGCTTATGCTCTGATCAGGAGAGACATAAGAAGACAAGTAAAATATATAAATGTTAGACTGAAAGTAGAATGAATATTTGTTCTTTCCTACTCTTAAATTTATATTTATTTATATGTTTAAGCCTAATAATCTCTAATGTGATGGTACTTGGAGTTGGGGGCCTTTGGGAAGTGATTAAGTCATGAGGGCAGAGCCCTTATCAGTGATATTAGCACCTTCACAAAAGAGACCCCAGAGAGCTTCCTTGTCTCCCTTATGCTCTGTGAGAAGCTGATGGTCTGTGAACCTAGAAAGCAGCCCTCACCAGACTGAATCTGCCGGCGCCTTGACCTTGTCCATTTTTTACCTGGATTGTTCGGGTTTTTTTTACTGTTGTGTCTTGAGGGTTCTTTATGTATATAGCCTAGGTCTGAAACCTTTGTCAGATACGTGATTTGCAACTATTTCTTCCAGTCTGTAGCTTTCTTTTCATCCTCTTAACAGGATATGTTGAAGAGTAAAAGTTCTTTTAAGATTTTATTTATTTATTTGACAGAGAGAGACATAGTGAGAGCAGGAACACAAGCAGGGGGAGTGGGAGAAGGAGGAGCAGGCTTCCCGCGGAGCATGGAGCCCAATGTGGGACTTGATCCCAGGACCCTGGGATCATGACCTGAGCTGAAGGCAGACGCCCAACGACTGAGCCACCCAGGCGCCCAAAAGTTCTTTTTTTTTAAGTAATCTCTACCCCCGGTGTGGGGCTCAACCTCATGACCCCAAGATCAAGAGTTGCATGCTCTTCCGACTGAGCCAGCCAGGTGCCCCTAAAAGTTCTTAATTTTGATGAAGTCCAGTTTATCACTTTTTCCTTTTATGAATCATAACTTGTAGTGTAATGTCTAAACTCTGCCAAGCCTTTAAGCCTAAAGATTTTCTGCTATATTTTTTCTAAAAGTTACATTTTACATTTAAATACATGACACATTTTGAGTTAACTTTTATGTAAGGTATGAGACTTACACTGAGGGTTATTTTTTTCCCTGTGGATGTCTAACACCATTTGTTGAAAAGGCTATCTTTCCCTAATGAGTTGCTTTTGTACTACTGTCAAAAATCAGTTGGGCAAATATGTGTGGCTCTATTTCTGGATTCTCTATTTTGTTCCGTTAATCTATGTGTCTGTCCTGCTAATACCACAGTTTTGGTGACTGTCGCTACAGAATAAGTCTTGAAATTGGGTAGTCTCATTCTTCCCATTGTATTTTCAAAATTGCTTTAGCAATGTCAGTTTCTTTGCTTTTCCAGATAAATTTTAGAATAACTTTTTGACTTCAGTATCAGAGAAGATCTCCCTGAGGAAGTGATCTTTAAGCCGAGTTTTGAGAGTACTAGCAGGTACCAGGTCATTTATGTGGGGTAGATAATAAATAGCATCAGTCTGCAATTTTTTGAGAGAACTAATTTTAGCCCCCTCCCATTTTATTGAGACGTAAGTGACGTATAACATTGTATTAGTTTAAGGTTTACAACGCAATGATTTGATACATGTATGTATTGGTAAACGAATACCACAATTAGTTAACATCCGTAAACATAATTTTACTGCTACCTTTGATTTGGATGCCTTTTATTTCTTTTTTTTGCCCATTTGCTCTGGCAGGACCTCCAATACTATGTTGAATAGGAGTGGTGAGAGTGGGCACCCTTGTATTACTCATGATCTTAGAGGAAAAGCTTTCAACTTTTCACTACTGAGTATGATGGTATCTGTGGCTTATCATATATGGTCTTTATTATGTTGAGGTACATTCCTTTTATACCCGCTTTGTTGAGATCTTTTATCATGGAAGGATGTTGCCTTTTTTTTTTTTTTTTAAAGATTTTATTTATTTATTTGAGAGAGAGAATGAGAGAGAGCACATGAGAGGGGGGAGGGTCAGAGGGAGAAGCAGACTCCCTGCCGAGCAGGGAGCCCGATGTGGGACTCGATCCAGGGACTCCAGGATCATGACCTGAGCCAAAGGCAGTCGCTTAACCAACTGAGCCACCCAGGCGCCCGCATTTTTTTTTTAAGATTTTATTTATTTATTTGACAGAGAGCACAGGTGGGCAGAGTGGTAGACAGAGGGAGAGGGAGAAGCAGGCTCCCTGCTGAGCAGGGAGCCCGATGTGGGGCTCGATCCCAGGACCCTGGGATCATGACCTGAGCCGAAGGCAGATGCTTAACGACTGAGCCACCCAGGCGCCCCAGGATGTTGCATTTTGTCAGATGCTTTTTCTCCTTCTATTGAGATGATGATTTCCATTTTTCCTTCAATTAACTTAGTGTATCAGTTTTTTTGTGTATATTTATCCATTCTTGAATACTTTTTAACTAGTGGGGGTTAGGGATAGTGTAAGTCTCTAAGGAATTTGGAAGCAAGGCTTTCAGGACCTTGAGGGTCTAGCTGCTGTTAAGGTTACTTTTAGTCTTTAATAAAACATAAACATTAAGGCGTAAGGCCGCCATGAGTTCCTTGAGGAAGGTCATGCTCTGCATGTTTCAGGTATCAGTGGGGTGCAAGCTGTAAGGAGATTTATTTATTTATTTAAAGATTTTATTTATTTATTTGAGAGAGAAAAAAAGCACAAGTCAGGGGAGGGGCTGAGGGAGAGGGGGAAGCAGACTCCCCGCTGAGTGCGGAGCCCAGTGAAGGGCCTTGATCCCAGGACCCTGAGATCATGATTTGAGCCAAAGTCAGATGTTTAAGGACTGAGCCACCCATGTGCCCCAGGAGATTTAATTTAAACTTCACTTCTCTTGCCTTTGTTTCCCTCATCGATTACCATGAGGCTTACATGAAATATAACCGTCTTCTAAGCTGATAACAACTTAACTTTAATCACATACAAAAAATTCTATCCTGTTACTACTTCTAACACATTTTGTTTTATGTTTTGATGTCACAATTTACATCTTTTTATATTGTGAATATACCAACAAGTTATTGTAGCTATAATTATCTTTAATACTTCTGTCCTTTGGGCTATTTTTTTTAGAGAGAGAGAGTGTGTGTGTGGCGCGGGGGGGAGAGGCGGTTAGTGGGGTGGGGGAGGGGCAGAGGGAGAGGGAGAGAGAGAATCTTAGGCAGGCTACACACTTGGGGCTGAGCCTGATGCAGGACTGGATCCCATGACTCTGAGATCATGACCTGAGCTGAAATCAAGAGCTGGATGCTTAACCGACTGAGCCACCCAGGTGCACAGTATGGCATAAATGCACCAACATATTATACTACTGGGGTATTTTCAATTTGACTATATACTTACTTTAAGTATTTTTATGTGTTTTCCTGGTAGTAAATAGCATCCCTTCATTTCATCTTAAAGAGCTCCTTTCAGAATTTCTCGTATGGTAGGTCTAGTGGTGAAGAACTCCCTCAGCATTTGTTTGTTTAGGAAAGTCTTTATTTCTCCTTCATTTCTCAAGGACAGCTTTGCCAGGTGAAGTATTCTTGGTTGGAAGTTTATTTGCAGCATTTTGATTGTGTCATTCTTCTCTGTCCTGGCCTGCAAGGGTTCTGCAGAGAAATTTGATAGCCTTATGGGGGAAGGGGAGTCTTGTAATTGACAAGCTTTTTTCTCTTGCAGCTTTCAAGGTTCTTACTTTGTCTTTGATTTTTGACAGTTTTATTATAGTGTATCTTTTAGAAGATTTCTGGGTTGCATTTGTTGGGAATGTATGAGCTTAGTGAACTTGGATATCCAAATATCTCCCCAGTTTTAGGAAGTTCTCAGCTACAGTTTCTTTTTCTTTTCTTTCTTTTTTTTTTTCAGCTACAGTTTCTTTAAATAAACTTTCTGATTCTTTTTCCCTCTCTTTTCATTCTGGGATTCTCAATAAAGCATAGATTATTTTTTTAAGTGGTTTCAAATTAGTTCTGAAGGCTTTCTTTATTCCTTTTCATTCTTGTATCTTTTATACCTTTAACTGGATAATTTCAAATGATCTGTCTTTATTTCACTGATTCTTTCTTCTGATGGGTCACGTGGGCTGCTGAAGCTCTCCCCTGAATTCGGCAGTTTAGTCACTGTGTTCATGATTTTCTTTTTATCCTTCAAGTAAATTTTTGCTGCATCTAGGATTTTGGATTGACTTTTTTTCTTTTTCAGCACTGTCCTTAATGGGATTTGATTAAATAAATCTTGGGAATGAAGTAGTATGGAATCTTAAAAGGAATTAGGCAGATATATCTGTACTGACATGAAAGATGCCCAAATATTATTAACTGAAGGAGGAAAAACAAGTTTTATTTATTTTTTTAAAAAAGATTTTTTATATATTTATTTGACAGAGAGACAGCGAGAGAGGGAACACAAGCAGGGGGAGTGGGAGAGGGAGAAGCAGGCTTCCTGTTGAGCAGAGAGCCTGATGCGGGGCTTGATCCCAGGACCCTGGGATGATGACCTGAGCCGAAGGCAGACGCTTAATGACTGAGCCACCCAGGTGCCCCGAAAAACAAGTTTTAAAACAGTGTTACATTAGGATCTAATTTTGCAAAAAAAATTTTTAAACCTAATATTTGTTATTTCTATAACATTTGTATTTTTTTTTTTTTTTTAGAACAAGTAACCTATATTACTCTTTTTTTTTTTTGGAAAAGCTTGTATTTCTCTTATAATCATAAACAACAAAGAATATTTAAAAAAATTTTTTAACATACTTAATGGCTAAAAAGCAAATCTGGAAAGTAAATGTGTTTGAATAGTCAAAAATTCCTTTTTTTAAATTTTTTAATTTTTATTTTTTATTTTATTTATTTGACAGAGAGAGACACAGTGAGAGAGGGAACACAAGCATGGGGAGTGGGAGAGGGAGAAGCAGGCCTCCCGCAGAGCAGGGAGCCCGATGCGGGGCTCGATCCCAGGACCGTGGGATCATGACCTGAGCCGAAGGCAAACGCCTAACGACTGAGCCACCCAGGCGCCCCTGAATAGTCAAAATTTAAAGAAAGATCAAGGAACACATCACTTTACCAGATAGGAATATAATGCAGTGTTATCTGTTCTGATCAATAAAACAAAATAGGTTGAGTTAGTAGATTTAATAGGTTATTTTGTTTATAGAAATCCTTTTAAAATTGGGCTTTCTCAGTGTTTTACAATGATATAAAGAGATATAACTAGGGTGAACCATAAGAGACCCTTAATTATAAGAAACTGAGGGTTGCTGGAGGGGAGGTGGGTGGGGGGCTGGGGTGATGGGTAATAAGGAGGGCACGTGATGTAATGAGCTCTGGGTATTTTATATGCAACTGATGAATCACTAAATTCTACCCCTGAAACTAATAACACACTATATGTTAACTAAATTGAATTTAAATTAAAAATTTTTTAAAAAGGAATAAAACAAGGTCACATGCTTTATATATGAATGATGATTATCATCTTATCTTTGCAGATTCTGAAGGATATAGCCAATCGATACCATATGATGAGAGGTTCCAAAATACATTTTGTGCCAGGCTGGGATTGTCATGGGTTACCCATTGAAATAAAAGTATTATCAGAACTTGGTGGAAAAGCTCAGAATCTTTCAGCTGTGGAAATTAGAGAGAAAGGTAAATAATCTCTGTTTCTGTTTTGAAATGGTTATTCTTAAATGCTGGTTCCTTGGAAAAGCCAGGGCTTAATTGAAGAGACTTTCTGTTGTTTTTTGTTTTTGTTTTTTTGGCTATAATGGGATCTGTTAGAAACCAATTTTTGTCACAGAAAATTCAGATTTCGTTTAATTGACTTTTGTGAGAACTTATGTTCAGAGATTAAAGGAAAGATTTTGTGAGCATTTCCAAGTCCATTTTTCAGTTCTTTGATCTTCATATTTTGTGAAATATGTTGACCTATTTCGAGTGCTAGACTAAAAGTCAATTCTAAAATACATATATATATTTAAAAAAAAAATTTTTTTTTAGAAGATTTTATTTATTTATTTGAGAGAGACACAGCGAGAGAGGGAACACAAGCAGGGGGAGTGGGAGAGAGAGGGAGAAGCAGGCTTCCTGCAGAGCAGGGAACCCAACGTGGGGCTCCATCCCAGGACCCTGGGCGAGCCAAAGGCATATGCTTAACGACTGAGCCACCCAGGCGCCCCTATATTTTTTTAAATTAATCTCATTTGATCCTTCAGTAGATTGGGTCAGGAAGGAATTTTGTGTTCTAAAACTGTTGTATATTTAGATATGATTGTGAAGATTTTTTATTTCACTGTAGGGCATCTTATTATTGGCTTAAACTAGATGTACTGATTACTTTTTCTGTGTATAATGAAATAAGAATCATTCTCTTATCTTTTCTCAAATTAAGAGATATGAAAAATAATTTTTCCAGTTTATTTTTTTTTAAATGTAAGGTCATTGTATAAAGTCTGGAAAATATTTTTGAAATTCTGATTAATTTTAGAATTTTAGTTATCTTCTGAACACTTACAACTTTCAAAATAATTTTCCTGTTAAATACATTTTATAGTATATATACCCTGTGTGCAATACCTCTGTTTAGAGACATACTAAACCATGTTTAAGAATTTATTGGTTTTCAGATGCTTTTCTCTCTTAATTTTTTTTTAGCTAGATCATTTGCTGAAGCAGCAATTAAGAAACAGAGATCAGCATTTATTCGTTGGGGAATAATGGCAGATTGGAATAATTGCTACTATACATTTGATGGAAAATATGAGGCCCAACAGTTGAGAATTTTCTACCAAATGTATGAGAAGGTAATGAAGTATTTTTTTCCTTTGGTATGTTAAATTATGTGTTCTAAAATTCCAGCTTTCATATAATATATTTGTCTTTTATAGGGCTTGATTTATCGATCTTACAAACCTGTGTTTTGGTCTCCCTCATCGAGGTACGTATGTGTTTTTGGTATTTAAAGTGGAGAATTTTGTGAGTCCCTCAAATATTTATGTCTAATATTCTTAAACCTTAGAACTGCATTGGCTGAAGCAGAACTTGAGTATAATCCTGAGCATGTCAGTCGCTCAATATATGTAAAATTCCCTCTCCTGAAGCCTTCTCCCAAGTTGGTATCTCTCATAGGTAAGATTTATTCATTGCTTAAGTTTATCAAAGTTACGGAATTGTAACATTTGCTAGCATATTTGAAATTTTATTTTCACAGATGGCTCATCTCCTGTTAGTTTTTTAATCTGGACCACCCAGCCTTGGACAATTCCAGCCAATCAAGCTGTTTGTTATATGCCAGATGCAAAGTAAGTATATTACTGTATTTTTTGTTTTATCCTTCAATAGGATTGATTCCATCATTAGCATTATTTTGAATTTATTTCATCTTAAAATTTAGTTTAGTTCTCTTAAAATTTAGTGAATTATAACTTAGTTGTGATGTTCATATAGATTTTATTAAGCTTTATATGATTCCATTTAGCCCTCAATTCCAGCTTTTTTGAAAAACGAAACAAATGTGGGGCACCTGGGTGGCTCAGTTGGTTTAGCATCTGCCTTTGGTTTGGGTCGTGATCCCGGTGTCCTGGGATCAAGCCCCTCATCAGACTCCCTGCTCAGTGGGGTGTCTGTTTCTCTCTCTGCCTCTCCACCCCTGCCCCACCCAGGCTTGTGCTCTTTTGCTCACTCTTTCTCAAATAAAAATCTTTAAAGAAAAGAAAAATGAAACAAATGTAACAGATGAAGTTCTTTGAAAGTAGTGCCTTTTTGGTCTTGAAGTTTGTTTTCCTAAAATGATGTAAAACATTTAAAATCCTATCTGTGGCTTCTCTTTTTTCATTATTAGTAATTTTCTTTTAAAATTTTATTTTAGGTATGCTGTTGTGAAATGTTCCAAATCTGGAGAGCTGTATATACTTGCTGCAGATAAAGTAACACCTGTTGCTTCTGCTTTAGAAACAACATTTGAGGTTATTTCAACATTTTCAGGTAAAGGCTTATAGATATTCTGACCATCACAGTCATCAGAATATCCATTTGATTTGAGTTTACTACTTTGCTAAATATTTTGCGTTGTGAATTGAAACAGATATGGCTTCTACCTTTCTAGAATATATTTTGCGTTGATTATTCTAAAGGAAAATATATATTAAACATGATAGGAGTATAGAAAATATGAACACTGACAAAAGCACAATAGTATTTCCAGCAAATGCCCAATGTAAAATTAGGTAAATGTCCTTTGAACAATGTAGAATATACAAATATCCTTTTAAAATTTTATTCAAAATTAAATCACTAAAAATTAACCTTTATCTGATTTAATCAAAGGTGCAAGGAAGGAAATAAATATCTTTATTTTTTGGTATATGATTTTAATGAGGAAACTTAGTAAATTCTGAAAATTATTCCAAAGATTGTACTTCTATCAAAAGAATCCTTAATCTATAATTTGGGACTTCTAAAGTATTGACTGGTTTTGAAATATAATTACTAAAATCTAGGGAAATTTAAAATCCTCCTTGATCTTTAGGGATGATAATCTTTGAGTTTCTTGAGTTTCTTACTTAAAAAAGAAAATCACAGGGCGCCTGGGTGGCTCAGTCGGTTGAGTGTCCAACTCTTGATTTTGGCTCATTGTGATCTCAGGGTTGTGAGATCGAGCCCTGAGTCAAGTTCCACACTCAGCTTAGAGTCTGCTTGAGATTCTCTTTTCCTCTCCCTCTGCCCTTACTGCTTGTGCTCTCTCTCTCTCTCTAAAGTAAATAAATAAGTTTAAAAAAATCACACAAATAGAATGAATAGAGACATCCCAAAATGGAAGGATTGCCTAGCTAAACAGAGAAGCCCTCTAAATGTATCATTTCAGATACAAGCTGGTTAGAAGTTTAAGTAATCTTAACAAAAATAAAAAGGGTTTTATGTCAAAAGCAGGGAAGAAGCTACAAAATGTTTGATATTTAATACCATTTGGTCCTTATTGGTACAATAAGTAAGTTAGAGGATCCAGTATATTCTTTACTCCAAACTGCCTTCTACCCCTTTTTTAAGCACAGAAGGTATTATAAACTTCATTGACAAGTTAGATGTTGTTATAGAAGCTGAATGGCATTCTCACAAGGTTTTTGAAAGTGCTCAGGTTAAATTTAAGATCACCTTTCTAGATTGGGTAATTGTTTCAAATTATGACAGTCAGAGAATCATTGGGTTGCCATTTTGGGCCACCGCATTTCAGAGAAGTAGATATACTTCTCATCTGTAGCAAAATAAACTGGTGACAATTAGCTTATTACTTATTAAAGTAGTAGGAATTTTGAACAGCTAAAATGGAATAATTTGTGTAGGATAGCTTTTCTTTCCAGAAAAATATAAATTGTTTTTTTATTGATCATTCAGAGATCTTTGTTGGGAGGTGAGGGAGAGTATTAAGTGGTAGATACACTAAGTATGGGGATAAAGGAAAGTTAATAGATGAAATTTACTTCACCGTAAACCTTTAATTTCCATACTAAAAATGCATGAAAAGTACAACATAGGGTCATGGGGACTGGCCTCACTTACGAATCTAGTTTAGAGAAGGGAATCAGAGTGGAAACTAAACAGTAAATTTCTCTAAAAATCAGTGTTGACCATTTTCTTCTTTAACAGCATTACGAATTATCTTGGAAAAAATCCTGAAGTATTCAAGTTTTTCCTAGTAACTCAAGTATTTGAAATAGAAGAAATAAAGTGCCAAGTCATCCAAGTCAAACAGCGAGGAGAGTTTGTGATTTTTTTCAGAAAAGGGAGTTCCTTGTTATTAGTTATAAAGGAATGTTAGTTTTTCTCAAGCCTTTTACTCATTGTGCTGTTTTAACCAAAATGAAATCAGCGACAGGGTTATCTATGAAATGTCAAAGTTACAAGATTTTTGTTGTTCTTCTAGTGGTATTGAATGGGTTACTTTTTTTTGCTCTATAGCTAGAAAAGAGGATTATAAAAGTGGAGACGTTGCTCGACGAGGACAGTTTTTTTTAAAGTTAATATGATTTAGTTTGGAAGAATGAAGGGTGGTTTGTGGGGAAGATCTTAGGAGTAAAGGGGCCATTGACGTTTCTTTAATTATTGAAGAGTAGATAGGATGACATACTTATTTAGTACATCCTGGTGAATGTATAGGTGGAGCCCGGTAATCTTTTTGAAGTTTGGAGAATTATTTATTTATGTTATGTTTAGAACATGTGAAAGATAAATTTATAGAACCCAAGTCAAGAAGCAGTAAAGGTGGGAAACATTGCTAATGGTGTAGAAAACCTGATAGATGATGGGTCTGATACATTATTAAAGGGGTTGGAGTTATATAGAACATTAGAGTCATACTTGCCTTGGAAGTTGAATTCAGTCATTTATAGCCATGTAACCTCAGGCAAATTGCCTACATTTTCTTGTTTTCTGATTTGTAAATTGCAGATAATCTTAGGTGTTTTGCAGTATTATGAAGATGAAGTAAGAATTTATGTTGAGCCCAGTACACCGTGGGTACCCAGTGACTGTTAGGTATTATTTATCATCTCTTACCTTTTTAGGGTAACATTATGAAAAACAACAACAGTCAGTTCCCTCAGAGAAAGTGTTAGAACCTACTGGTCATTGATCTGTTGATCTACAATTTCTTTGTCCTTACGCTCCAAAAGGTGTATAGCCGTACATAAATTAGAGAAATCTTCTAGGGCCCATTTGAGTTATCTGTTATAATAATTGCTAATATTTAAATCATTTATTGTATGACAGGTATTGTGCTAAGGGCCCGACATACTTAAAATGCATTACCTCAGTTTATACTCATGGCAATCCTCTGAGGTAGGAATTGTAATTATCCACATATTATGGATTCCTTAAGGTCACAGTGCAAGTAAAAGGGGAAGCAGAAGTTTGAGCCCAGTCTCGTTCCAGATCCTGCACCTTTCACCTGATACTGCTACTGTTGAAGAGGTAGAAGCATTGTCATGTAAAATAAGTCTTAATTATGGTTTTCTTTCCCCACAGGTGTAGATTTGGAAAATGGTACTTGTGCTCATCCTTTAATTCCCGATAAAGCCTCTCCTCTTTTACCTGCAAATCATGTGACCATGACAAAAGGAACAGGGTTGGTTCACACAGCCCCAGCTCATGGTATGGAAGATTACAGTGTAGCTTCTCAGCACAACCTGCCCACGGTACTTAGCCTCTTTTTTCTTTTTTAATTATTGCTTTTGTAGAATTAAAGTGATAAGTCCTAACTAGTATCTTTATTTTTTGGTGATAAGCAGTCATTTTTGTTATAATTAAGTTGTGAAGTGCTTAGGTTTGTTCAGTCCCCTAATGCCTCATTAATTCATACTAATTGATAAAGATTTTCCTAACACAAAATCGGCACAAAATTAGAATTGAAAAATACATATTAAGTGGGGACAATTTTTTTCTTTCAAGTACTAATTCATATAGACATTACTTTTAGTTTCTGAAAAATGGCAAATAGGTTTTACTAGTTGAAAAGAACAGTTTGGTTTTTGTTTTTTAAAGTAAACAGTCCTTTCTAAATTTATGTTACACATGCCAATTAGGAAGTTTTTCCATTTAGTTAAAGATGCACCCCAAAGTCAGCATGATACATGTACATTGCCATAGATCTGGAAATTAATACAGACCAAGTTAAAGGTGTTTTTGGTATATTTTACTTTTTCAAAAATTATTTTATTTTTCCTCATGATAAGTGTACTCAAAATGTTAAAAATAGATCTACCTTACAATCTGGTAATCACACTACTGGGTATTTACCCCCCAAAATACAAAAACACATATGAGTGAGATCATATGGTATTTGTCTTTCTCTGACTGACTTATTTCGTTTAGCATTAGTACCCTCCAGCTCTATCCATGTTGTTGCAAATGACAAGATTTCATTCTTTTTTATGGCTGAATAATATCCCAATGTGTATGGTGTGTGTGTATACACTCTATCTTCTTTATCCGTTCATGTATCGATGGGCATTTGGGCTGCTTCCATAGTTTGGCTATGGTAAATAATGCTGCAGTAAACATGGGGTGCATTTATCCCTTTGAATTCGTGTTTTGTTGAGTTTTATAAGTTCTTTATATATTTTGGATACTAAGCCTTTATCAGATATGTCCTTTGCAAATATCTTCACCCATTCAGTAGTTTGCCTTTTAGTCTTGTTGATTGTTTCCGTCGATGTGCAGAAACTTTTTTATTTTGATATATCCCAATAGTTTGTCTTTGCTTTTGTTTTGGGAGACATATCTAGAAAAATGTTGCTACGGCCAGTGTCAGAGACATTATTGCCTATGCTGTCTTTAAAGATTTTTATAGTTTCAGGTCTTACATTTAGGTCTTGTTTTTCTTTTTCAGGATTGCTTTGGCTATTTGAGGTCTTTTGTGGTTCCAACCAATTTTAATATCGTTTGTTCTAGTTCTGTGAAAGATGCTGTTGGTATTTTGATAGAGATTGCATTAAATCTGTAGATGCTTTGAGTAGTATAGACATTTTAACAGTATTTGTTCTTCCAACCCATGAGCATAGAATGTCTTTCCGTTTCTTTCTGTCATCTTGAATTTCTTTCATCAGTGTTTTATAGTTTTCAGAGTACATGTCTTTCACCTCTTTGGTTAAGTTTATTCCTAGATAGTTTATTGTTTTGGGTACAGTTGTAAATGGGATTGTTCTCTTAATTTCACATTCTGCTGGTTCATTATTAGTGTATAGGAATGCAGCAGATTTTTGTACATTAAGTTTGTATCTTGCGACTCTACTGAATTCATTGATCAGTTCTAGTAGTTTCTTGGTGGAGTCTTTAGGGTTTTTTTTATATATAGTATCATGTCATCTGCAAATAATGAGAGTTTTACTTCTTACCAGTTTGGATGCCTTTTATTTCCTTATGTTGTCTAATTGCTGAGAATAGGACTTCCAGTACTCTGTTGAGTAACAGTGGTGAGAGTGGACATCCTTTTCTTGTTCTGACCTTAGGGGAAAAGTTCTCGGTTGTTCCCTGTTGAGTATGATGTTGGCTGTGGGTTTTCCATATAAGGACTTTATTATGTTGAGATATATTCCCTCTAAACCTACTTTGCAGGGAGTTTTTTTTTTAAATCATGAATGGGTGTTGTACTTTGTCAAATGCTTTTTCTTCATCTGTTGAAATGATCATATGTTTTTTATCCATTTTCTTTTTGATGTGACATACCACATTGATTGTTTTGCAAATCACACTTGAATCTAGGACTAAATCTCAAATGATTATGGTTTATAATTTTTTTAGTGTATTATTGGATTCGGTTTGCTAATGTTTTGTTGAGGATTTTACTTCTTTAATTAAACTTGTGGTATGGGATGCCTGGGTGGCTCAGTCGGTTAAGTGTCTGCCTTCGGCTCAGGTCAGGATCTCAGGGTCCTGGGATCGAGTCCCGCATCAGGCTCCTTGCTTAGTGGGGAGCCTGCTTCTTCCTCTGCCTGCCACTACCCCTGCTTGTGTATTCTCTCTCTCTCTCTCGACAAATAAATAAATAAAATCTTAAAAAAATTAAAAAGTAAAAAAAAAACTTGTGGTATATGTTTTAATAAGACCTTTGCCTTTTGTGATTTAAATGTATAAATCCACAAATTTCTATTAATTGCATAAGAAGTACCCAGATTTTCAATGTAGTGAAAGACTATACTGCGGTGTTTTATATATATTGTTTTGCTGGGGATTGTTATAAGATAAAATGTTTTGGTACTTTAATTTTTGAAAATAACCCTTTGTAGGATTGTTTAGTGGATGAAGATGGAGTTTTCACAGATGTTGCAGGTCCTGAACTTCAAAACAAGGCTGTCCTTGAAGAGGGAACAGATGTGGGTGAGTGTTGTGTATGTTGTTATCATAAGTATATATTTTCTGAAAAGCAGCCAGCAGCAACCTTCGCTGGCTGTTCTCCCATTATACACTTTCATTAGAAACAAAAATCTGAAGTTGTATTTTATTTTGCCACATGGTTTAAAACGGAGGTTGGGACTTTGTCATCTTTTGTTTTGAAGTTGCTCTATGTGGTTAAGCAAAGCAGGGCAATCAACAGGGAGAGATATTATTTTAGGGCTACAGCAGTGTGAGTTTTGTGGAAGGATAAAATCAAGCTTGAGGGTAGATGTTGACTGTTCTTTTTATAACCCTTGTACTGAGCACATGTTAGCAATGTTTATGTGTTACAATCTTAGGGATCCTCCAGCCTTGACTTGGCTTTCTGACTTTTTATAATTATGGATCCAGGGACCAGGTACTGTGAAGACTTTCCTTTGCCCACTAAGACTAAGGCTAATTAAACGTGGTATATTACTTGCCTGCGACTACCGTAACAAATTACCGTAAATTTAGTAGCTTAAAACAACAGAAATTTACTCTTACGGTTCTGGAGGCTAGAAGTCTGAAATCAGTGTTTTGGCAAGGCCATGCTCTCTCTGAATGTTCAGTGGAAGAATACTTCCTTGTCTCTTCCTAGATTCTGGTGGCTTCTGGTAATCCTTAGCAGTCCTTGGTTTATAGCTGTATCACTCTAATCTTTGACCCCATTGTCACATGTCCTTTGCTCTTGTGTGTCTCTGTGTATCCTCCTCTCTTATTAGGTCACTAGTCATTGGATTTAGGGCCCACTCTAATCCAGTGTGACCTCATCTTAACTTGATTACATCTGCAAAGAGCCTATTTCCAAATATGGTCACATTCACAAGTGCTAAGGGTTAGGACTTGAACATTATCTTTTGGGAGGATAAAATTCAATCCACTATAGCTGGTTTCTTCTGGATTCTTTGGAGACCACTTTAAGATTCATGGTATGAAAGGGGCGCCTGGGTGGCTCAGATGGTTAAGCGTCTGCCTTCAGCTCAGGTCATGGTCCCAGGGTCCTGGGATCGAGCCCCACATCGGGCTCCTGGCTCAGCGGGGAGCCTGCTTCTCCCTCTGCCTCTCTCCCTGCTCATGGTCTCTCTCTCTCTATCTAAATGAATAAATAAAATCTTAAAAAAAAAAAGATTCATGGTATGAGAGACTACGAATTTCAAATGTAGAGTTTTAGATATTATCCTATTTATCTTTCCTTTGCAGTGAAAAACCATGGGAATGGCTTAATTTGGAATCTAATTAAGGTTTTATAGTTTCTTCTTTTTTCGCCAGGAGATTCCTAGATTATACTTGACAGCTGGTAAGTGGCTACTCTTACTGACTGGCACTTACTAGTCCAGGTTTAGTACTCTGGGAATTAGAGAGTTAGTAGGATTTTCATTGTACTTTTTAATTATGTCTAATGTAAATTGTTACTGATTTTTTTCAAGTTATAAAGATGCTTCAGTCTTCAAAGCATTTGTTGAAAGAGGAGAAATTGGTACACAGCTATCCCTATGACTGGAGGACTAAGAAACCAGTGGTTATTCGTGCCAGCAAGCAGTGGTTTGTAAATATCACGGATATCAAGGCCACAGCCAAGGTATAAGAGACATCCTGTTGTGAGTGTTGGGTTTTTATTTCCTCAGGTGAAAGGGTTGCATGCAAAGTTGAGGTAGGGTTTGGGGAAAGGAAGGAATTGCTGCTATTATGATTTGGTGATTTGGTTTCATAAAATTGTAGTTTTAGAAGGATCTTGGATTTCTGTTCCTTCATTATACATGTGTGGCTTAAAGAGGCTAAGGGACTTGTCCAAATTTCTGGCCTAGTATAATGAAAGTAATAAAGAATTAGGACAGAACTGTGTTCAGGAGGTGAAGCTTAGAACCTCAGTATCCCCATCTGTATGGAGTTGATAATAATGCCTACCTCGTGGGGTAAGTGAATAAAAGCTTCAAAACAGTATCTGGCACATAGTAAACATTTGGTAAAACTCTCTAAAAACCCTGTGCTTCCTTAAGATTGAAATTGCAATTAATTTGAAAAATTGTTGCTTTGAATTAACAAATACTTTACAAAAATGGGTATTCTAAATATTAATATGTATTTGAGCTCTGTTATTCACTATAAATATCTATCTGTGTGTGTGTGTCGTAAACAACTTAATTCTATTGAATGAAAGAGCTCAAATATCTATTTGTTAATCAGGCTGATAATGAAGATAGCTTTACTGCTTTCATCTTAACGTATAACTGCAATGAGTTGGTTTATTTGTTGGCCTGGCAATTGGAAGCTGTGCAAGCAATTTACGTTTTCTGTATTTGTATAGAGTGGGCAACTGTGATATGGACTGATTTTTTTGTTTGTTTTTTGCATTCCTGTGAAGCCTGGTTTCCTTAATTGTAAATGTTAAGATTAGTAACTACAGCTCTGAACAGATTTTTTTACTGAAGAACATCTAAATGTGATGCAATATGCTGGAGCCAAGTGTTTTTTGTTGTTGGTTTTTTTTTAATTGTCCTTTATATACAATTTTCAGTTCCTCTTTGAGGAAATAAAATAATGTACTCCATGTTTCTACTACCCAAATTCAACATTAATCAGCTTTTGGCCAATTTTATTTTTGTCTTCGCCCGTCCTGCCACCCCTCCCTTTTACTCCTTACCCATTGGATTGTTTTGAAGCAAATTTCAGGCCTTGTGTCTTCCGTAAATATTTCAGCATGTGTATCTGAAATATAAAGACTATTTAAATGTCATTCTAATGCCATTGTTACTGTTTTATAAAAGCAATAGTTATTGCTTAACAAAATCAAATATGCAGTCTGTATTCATTTTTCTTGGATTTTTAAACCAAGTATTAATCAAATTGAATTGCAGATGTTGCCATTCTGCCAGTAGGTGGCGCTACAAAGGGTTTCTGGGGAGAGGGGTTTTTTTTTGTTTTGTTTTTTAAGATTTATTTATTTATTTGAGGGGTGCCTGGGTGGCTCAGTCGACTGTTAAGCGTCTGCCTTCAGCTCAGGTCATGATCCTGCGATCGAGCCCTGCATCGGGCTCCCTGCTCAGTGGGAAGCCTGCTTCTCCCTCTCGCACTCCCCCTGTTTGTGTTCTTTCTCTCTCTGTCTCTCTCTCTGTCAAATAAATAAATAAAATCTTAAAAAAAAAAAAGATTTATTTATTTATTTGAGAGAGGGTTGGGGGAGGGAGAGAGTGAGCAGCGGGGAGGGGCAGAGGGAGAGAAAGTTTTGAGCAGACAACCCCTGCTGAGTGCAGAGTTGGACTTGGGGCTTGATCTCAAGACTCTGAGATCATGACCTGAGCCGAAACCAGAAACCAAGAGTCCAGCCTTTAACCGACTTTGCTGCCGAGGCACCCCCAGGGAGAGGATTTCTTGTAGTTCAGCTTAAGTGAGGAAAATGTTTAAATCACTCTGGAATTAGAAAAATGCTTTAAATAATGGATAGATTCTCAAAAATGAAGTTAACATATTTTGGCCTTTCTGGAGATTATTACCAGACATTTTCCTATACAATTCATCTTTTGGTAATTGACAAATGAATGAAATAAAAAACTTTTTGTGGGGCTGGAAGTAGGGGGGAGGTTCTTGAAAGAGAGTAAGTGCATAGGAAGTAACTGTGACTTTGAGAAAGTGTTTCCTGTGTTGTAAACCATACTCTGTGAAATTAGGTTCTATTGTAATCCTTGTTTATTAACCTAAGATGGTAGCTTATTTTTTAAGTACTTAAAAATTATCATTGAAATCAAGTTTGAATGGATTTTAACTACAGTTTGATGAAATTTAATGCTTCTGCTAACCTTGTTATTGACAGTTTTGATCTCGAGTGCTTGGAAGTTAGTATACAATCTCTTGTCACATCCTCTAATGGTGAAATCTGCTCTTGATGTTATTTATTAGATCCTTTGTGGCCCTGTTTTCACTTTGTTTCATTTGGTCTGAAATCTGTAGTTTTTTAGTTTTTTGGACATGGGGAGGGAGACATGTGAATGACTATAAACGTCCAAAATAAAGAACCACTGGGCTAAATCATGGCCATTCTAGGAAATTCGTTCTGCTTACTCTCACTGGACTTAATTTGTGAATCAATTGCAGGAATTGTTAAAAAAGGTGAAATTTATTCCTGGATCCGCACTGAACGCCATGGTTGAAATGATGGACAGACGGCCATATTGGTGCATATCAAGGCAAAGAGTGTGGGGTGTTCCAATCCCTGTGTTTCATCACAAGACAAAAGATGAATTCTTGATCAACAGGTAGAATTCTTTTTACATTTTTTTCAGTATTTTAAAGTGAGCTATGTTTTCTTCGAAAGTAGAAAAAGGGACTTTTGAGAATTGATACATGTTAAATCACATATTCAGTCTTGTCAGGGGGAATAAAATATAATTTCAAAAAGATGCTTTCATATGGTTGAAATTTTAAAACTGTATTTTTTCAATATGGATACTTACAAGCAGAGGCTCTGACCTACAGAATCAGGTGTCAGGAATCCAAAGATGAACAGCATTCAGGAGAGGATCCCTGTATGCAATTTTTCTTTAGGAATTAGAGTCCCTCTCTTACCTTAGGCTACTGTGTCTGTCTTTCTTTCTAATTTTATTTATTTATTTGCGAGAGAGAGAGAGCACAAGCAGGGGGAGCAGCAGAGAGGGAGAAGCAGGTCCCCACTGAGCGGGGAGCCCGACATGGAGCTCGATCCCAGGACCCTGGGATCATGACATGAGCTAAAAGCGACGTTTAACCTACTGAGCCACCCAGGTGTCCCTAGGCTACTGTCTCTTTCAATAGAAATGACATTATGGGGGCACCTGGGTGGCTCAGGAGGCTCTGGCCTTGATTTAACTCTGCCTTCGGCTCAGGCCATGATCCCAGGGTCCTGGGATCGAGCCCTGCATCGGGCTCCCTGCTCAGCGGGAACCCTGCTTCTCCCTCTCCCACTCCCCCCTGCTTGTGTTCCCTCTCTCACTCTCTCTCTCTCAAATAAATAAATAAATCTTTAAAAAAAAAAAGAAATGACTTTATGTAATTATAGATCCTTTAAAATTTAAGAAACTGTAATATAGTTAAAGGCACAAATTACATTTATTCTAGTGATGATTACCTTCCCAGCTATTTCTTCTCTTTTCCTTAAGGTTTTTTCTTTTTTCTTTTTATTTATTTATTTATTTGAGAGAGAGAGAGCACATGAGAGGGGCGAGGGTCAGAGGGAGAAGCAGACTCCCCGCCGAGCAGGGAGCCCAATGCGGGACTCGATCCTGGGACTCCAGGATCATGACCTGAGCCGAAGGCAGTCGCCCAACCAACTGAGCCACCCAGGCGCCCCTCTTTTTTTCTTTTGAAAAGATAATACATGGATATAGTCAACAGTTCAGGGTAGACAAGCTTATATGGTGGAAAGAAGATTTTTATTCCTAATTCAGGTGCTAGACTCTCCTTGAGGCAGTGAAAAAGACTGACATGGTCCCTGGTTTGAGATCATAGTGAGATCGTAGTCTAGCTAGTTTATCTTCTAGTAAATTTAGGAAGGTTTTCGGTATTTCTGTTACTAACAGATATGGAAAGGGGAATATTAATCATTCCTTTTAGGAATACGTCCTAAGTTTTCATTTTCTGTGAGTAATTTTGTTTTCCTTTGGTTAATGGAATTTTTGCTAAATTATGTTTTAACATCAGTAAAAAGTTTGAGCCCATTTTGGTAAGTATTTTTACATTTTATCACTTGAGTATCCAGTGAGGTTTTTGAGGGCATGGAGGCCAGTAAGTAATGACTGAGGAGTTCAAGAGACTGTAGATGTAGAGTTGAATGTCCCTACTTAGGGGTTCATCAGAATTTTTGTGAAAATGTTCTACTTTTCGTTGTCAGTGTTATCAGTGTTTCTTTAGGTGGTCCTTTTATGAATGCATGTATTTTAGGGATTTTTTAAAATGTTGATTAAAGTGGGGTGGGTTTTTGTTTTGTTTTAATCATCTATAGCCACGTATTAGGTAGTTCTTAGTGTTTTTTTGTGTGAAAGTTCCTTTTCAATTTACTGTTTATTTTTATTTTTAAAGATTATTTGGGGGGCGCCTGGGTGGCTCAGTCATTAAACGTCTGCCTTCGGCTCAGGTCATGATCCCAAGGTCCTGGGATCCAGCCCCACATTGGGCTCCCTGCTCGGCGGGAAGCCTGCTTCTCCCTCCCCTGCTCCCCCTGCTTGTGTTCCCTCTTTTGCTATATCTCTCTCTGTCAAATAAATAAATAAAACCTTAAAAAAAATTACAAAGATTATTTGAGAGAGAGAGAGAGAGTGTGTGCATGTATGAGTGGGGCAGTGGGGAGGGGCAGAGGCAGAGGGAGAGAGAATCTCAAGCAGACTCCCCACTGAGCACAGAGCCTGATGTGGGGCTCAGTCCCATGACCCTGAGATCACAGCCTGAGCTGAAATCAAGAGTTGGACCCTTAACCAACTCAGCCATCCAACCGCCCCAATTTCTTTTCAATTTAAATACACATTTTATCATTCCTTCATGGGTAATCTGACACCTTATGGCAGCACGGCTCAGGGAAGAACTAGAGCTCTGCCATGGACAAATATCAAACCATAAAACACCTCGTTTGCTTTATTCACAGAGGATATGGCATTTGAGTAGGGGCTTGAGGAGTAGGTAGGAAACAGGGCAAAGTATTTTGTAAGTAGAGAGTTCAGCAGGAGCTGAGGGCACGGAGCGGGGAAAGCATAGCACTTTTATAGGAACCATAATAGGATTGTGGGGTGTTGAGGAGGGTTTTAGAAAGATAAACACCAAGAAAGATTGGTTGGGGCAAATTGTAGTGAGTCTTGAATACTAGGTCAAGTAGTTTAAACTTTTAAATAGGCATGAGGAGTGAGAGTATATTTTAGGAAAAGAAACTAGAGGTTAGAGGCCAGGAAGTCATTGTAAGGCTACCTCAGTATTATTACTTCAGTTTGGAGAGCTAAGGCTGTTTGTCCTAAATATCATTGCTCACATTGTTCTTATAATTGAGAGCATGGTCAGGTGATACCTTAATACCTTAAAGTTTAGATAAATTTACACAAGTATTGTTTAAAATTTCACACTGTAGAGTTTTCTTTTAAGGAATGTTTATAAGACATTGTCATTGTTTCTCTCTCTTTTTTTGGTAGCATTTGAGGACAGGAGTTTTAGGGAATTTCCTCAAAGTGATTCAGGTGGACAAATGTATATATTAGGAAGAAGAGCAAATTGGTTTATTTGACCATTATTTAATCATGACAATAAAATGGTACATAGATCGATTGGTGAAATAAATGTGAGCTTTGTCAGAAAAACACAAGCAAATTTTCATCAGGTGTTATTTATATTTTATTTATAGTCAATATATTCATACGACTATGTTACAGATTGTTTTCCATGCATTCTCCCATTGTGTTGCTTGCATGATGCTAGTTGAATTCTGATTTTGAAGTAGAAGAGATATACAGAATATTGGCCTACAAAAATGACAGACAAACTTAGCCAAATTATCTGTCAATTCATAGGTCATTTTCCTGTACACCATTTCTTAGTAATGACTCTAATCTTCTTCCGTTGTCGGGTCCTTCGTGTGACATGACACTTGATTTAAGAAGATAGTATTAATTCTTAATTATTTGTGAGTTTTTTAAGATAGCATGAAAGGTTATCTTTTTTCCTCCATAAGCAAGTCAGAATCAAGTGACCATGATTTTGTCTTTCTTGGATCGTATCTTTCTATTGTAGTGAGTTGGTAACCATCAAAAGTAACAGCATCTCCACTGGAAATTGGCACACAGTCCACATGGAGTTGCTGTTACACTTGATAACCCCATTAAGCATACCAGAAGATTCCTTCTGCTTTTCTGGATGAAAGTCTGTAAGTTAAAGCCTTAATTATAGTTGTTTCACAAAAAAAAAAATCTTGATTTATTCACACTCTGAATAGGTTTAGAGACTGTTAGATTTGAAACTCTGATGTTTAATTTTGATTTGAATTAATGTTCTCATCTGCACTTTATATTCACATTTGTGTTTGCTCAAGATATAATTCCATTTCTGACTTTAACATTATTGATTTTTCTTAATCTGCCATTATAATTTAGGTAGAAATCTATTCCTAGTTAATAAAGACAAATACTTTTTAGCATTAAAAAAGGTAAAATTTAGGAACATTCACCACCTAGAAAGGAAAAGAAGTTGTTTATTTTGGATGATTGTATCTATTCAACAGTATTAATGCAATAATCTATGCATTTAGGAAACTTAGCCCCTGATTTCTGGAAATTAGGAGAAGTTTACAAGAAGCAATCAAGGAATTTCCAGTTCATTTTGAGTGCTAGATTTTTGTGGTTTTTTGTTTGTTTTTTTAAGATTTCTTTATTCATTTTAGAGAGAGAGATAGAGAGTGTGCAGGAAGGAGAGGCAGAGGGAGGGGGAGAGAGAGAACCCCAAGCAGACTCCCTGCTGAGTGCGGAGCCTCATGCGGTGCTTAATCCCAAGACCCTGGGATCATGACCTGAACTGAAATCAGGAGTCAGATGCTCAACTGACTGCCTCACTCAAGTGCCCCGAGCGCTAGCTTTAACTACCTCTTGCTCATGTTAATAATAATGACCTTTTGGTGAAAAAATTTTATAATGTTCATTAAATTAAAAAAACTTTCTCCAGAGTTGTTTCCTGGAGCCTTTAAAACCTAAATATAGGATTAAATTAAAAATAGAATCCCCCCTTCAGATTTCATTGTGTTCTAGAATTAAATGTATAAATTTAGTAAATAAGTTGGAAATGTTTAGCCTCTTACCTCATTCTTATTCCAGTAACTTGCAGAAGAAAAGTTGTCTTATAATCCTTAATATTTTTCCTTTAATAAAGACAAAACACAGGAAACAGAATGACAGCAACAGTTTCTTCCTTGCTTAGTACATCTTAATGTTGCTTAATTTCTGATAACATGCTAATTATTTAGCTCAGCTGATATCAAAGTCTAGAATGATTGGATGGTGTTACAGTTGCTCATACTACCCAGTGGATTTTCACTGGTTGAAACCTAAGGAGGGACACATAATGCATGTGTTTAGATAAGGCCCTTGCATAAAGTACAAAGTTTTATGACGGATTTATTGCTTTATGAAATACAGCATTAAAATGGAAGTATATAGATTATTTAGTGATAAGTGGTTTCACCCACTTTTATCAACAGTAATTTAGATTGATCTTTAGGTTATAAGTTAACTATATGTTTGTGTTAAGTATAGAATATTATCAACATAAGGGAAGAATTCTTAAATTTCCAAAGACAAATTTTGACTTTTTCCTTATATTTTTTTATGAAAAATGTTCAGTATCACTAAGAAATACATACTGTTTTTAAAACAAATATTGTTTAAAATTGTTTTAAAAACTTTATAAAGCATAATCTCTGTTTCATTATAAACAGTTACACTTGTAATATATTTATCCATAAGAAATAAGAAGCCTAATGTCTCTTGTATGAAGATAGATATGTAAGGCTATCTCATACAGTTGATTATAAAGGACCATGATGATAGAAATAATCTAAGTCAGTTTTGGAAGAATGAACGTGCAGCCATTAAAAATGCTAGTTTAGCTCCTAATAATTGCCTAGTTCCCTACGTATGAAAATCAAATAAATGTAGCCCATCCTGACATTTGGCTGTTTCTGGGTTTTTGCTACAGCATTATAATGACTATCTTTTAAGCACTTGTGGAGCATTTACTTGTATTTCTTTTCCAGATTATCCTCTCAGATTTTGTTTGAACTAACGTTAAATTTATCTTTATTTTTATTTGAACTAACGTTAAATTTATCTTTATTTTATAATCTAGGATAGTTACCTCAAGTTTGTAGGTCGCCAGTATATATTTATTTTTACTGAAAATTTTGTTTGTGAAATTCTCTGCCACAGTTTTTTAGGGTCATTCAGACCATCAGAGTACAAGTCAAGAAAAAGTTCTCACTTTGTGGTACCAAATCTGTGCACTTACATTTTGATTTGTTTGGATTGTGAGAGTATTGTCTTTGAAGTCTGCCTTCTTATTTATCATAATTTTTGTTCAGTTTTTATCCACGAACTCCAGAATTGTCTTTGGCTTCTTTTCCTGTTCTCAAAAATACAAGTAATTTGTGTTCTAAGATCTCAAAACAGAACTGAGTTGCAGAACATAATGCTTATTAAGGTAAATTTAGTACATGATATTTTTATATTTCATGATACAAAGTAAGGAAGCAAGTCTTGCTGTAAATATTAGTGAGACTTGCCCTGTTAATGAGGCAGAGCTTTTTCCCTCCCCTCTTTAAAGTGTGTCATATTTCTTTTGGATATATTGAAAAAAAAAATTCTTTCATCCAGATTCACATGCATATGTTATGAGGGAAAATACTGGGTCATTTACACTACATAAAATATGTAGTTTTACTTATGACAGCTTTTTTGAAGTAAGATGAAAAAAATTAATCATTAGTGTAGATAACATTGTGTGGTTATGTCATTTTTAATAAATATTCTTAGGTAAACTAAAAGAAAAAATCAAACTAACTTTCCTCCTCACTGAAACAAGAGACTTACCAGTTTTTTTTAAAAAGTATATTTGCAAATAAGATGTATATAAAATGCTTCTTACACTAAAAAATTGTATATATGAATGAATTACTAATATCTTTGTAAGAAAATATAACAAAACTTCAATTTTAGTTAGCTCGGAGATGGTTGACTAAACTTGGTAGGATTTTAGGGTTGCCTTAATAACTTGTCACCTGCAAAATTGGGATCTTTCTTTATTGTTTGGTATTTTTAGTTATAGTTCTAAAACTTCATTGAATTATCTGCTAGTTAGGGATATAAAAAAAGAACTTGGTCTCATTAGAGATGAATTTGGTCTTCTAAAATGGATGGGCATCATCTATAATTTTAAGATTACTGAGTATAATACTAGGACTTTTTCCTTCTTTAAGAATAACATTTTTCACATAGCCTTCTTTCTGACAGCATTTCCCAGTGTTCACAGAAACTGAAGCTCAGGAAAATACTATCATGTATTCCTGTCAGTACCTAATAATTCACAGGTAGAATCTGGTCTTTGGACTTGCTGCTTGTTCTGTCAACACTCTAATCTCCGGAGACTGACTGGTTCCCTCACTTCATCTCTGGGTCAGGGGTTCACTGGGCATGGGTAATAGAGTCTTTTTGCCTTTGCTTAGCAAACCCCGGAGAACAGGAGTGTGAATTTACAGTTACAGTGGTTGTCTTGATAGATGAGTTAGAGAAGCTGAATGGAGAAGTAAAAACAGAATTGAACCATGATTTAGGACACACAGTTTTAAGGCCTGGCATTAACTATGTTACTTGCATAGCCTCATGACTGAAGGATCCCTGAGGCACGGAACAGTGTATCTGTCAGTACAATGTTTCTGTGAATCTGATTAGATAATGCTGGTAAAGTGCTTTGAAAAATACAATGTGTGGTATGCATCTAAATGCTTTTATGTTGATTAATAATATTAATCCTAATATCTCTTCCTTATTTCCTAAATTAATATGAAATTTGAACTATTTGCTTTTGGTTTTGTGTTATTTTTTAATCTACTTATTTCCAGCACATTTAAAACTGTTTTACTGTTTTATTTTACTGTTTACCTAAAGTTACAGCCTAATGATAATATTTGTAAAAATAAAACGTCAAAATGACACTCGTATTTAGAATCATTCTTTTCTATGAGCGTTTCAGAAGTGGTACGAACATTTTATCTTCTGTAATTGTGTATGTGTAAATGTACTTTGCTAGTATCTCTGTAGAGGGGGTTCTTTTAGGAAAATAGAGTTACGTTATTCATATTTTCTTTTCCAGTGTATTCTGATTTTCTTAACTGTTAAAATGTTCTGTGCAAACTATATAAAATAGTAATATGTAACTATTGTCATATAACTAGGTATTGCACAAAGTTTTTATGGTCTCCTATCACAAAAGTTTATCTTTACTGTTAAAGTCCATTGAAAATGTATGACTACAAGAAATATGGACTTGTGCCCATTTTAATATTATTGTTCTCTTTAAAATCGATGCTGATAACATTATACTTATTCAGTCTATCCTTCCTAGTATACAAACTTAGGTATTTGGAATTTCCATTTTGAGAGCCTGTCTAATTCGTAATACCCGTTTGATTTTTGCTTCCTACAACAGTTTTTTCATAAACATTTTATCTATGAATTATCAGACCAAGAGAGGTTAAATGATTTACCCTACATAGTCATCATTAGTGAGAAGCAGATCCAGATTGAGAATGTAAAGCTTTTCCTACGCACTCCTCTTTCCATGTACGTCGACTCTGACAGGCCTGCAGTTAATTCTTAGTTACTTGCGTTAATGGAATGTGGTAGAAAGGAAGATAATTCAAAAGTTAGCTTTAGTATCTGTAAATATTAATATGGGCATGTGTTTTGGTAATTGGTTAACAAAATTACTGTCTGAACTTACCTGACTTCACAGAATCAGTTTGAATAATAGCTAATGCTTATATAATGCTTATTAGTATGTGCCAGATACCGTTCTAGGCATTTTATATATAAGCTTAATTAATATCCATAATAGCTCTCTTGATGATGCTATTATTATTTGCATTTTACAAACAGACACAGAAATGTTAAGTGTTGTGCCTGGGGTCACATAACTAAGTGGTGGAACCAGGAACTGCACCAAAGCTCTATGGTTCCAGGGTCCATGCTCTTGACCATTATGTGTCCCCTGACTCAAAGGAAAGCAACTAGAGGAAGTTCTAATGTCAATAAAGCTGTGATAATAAATTAAAAGTACATTATTCCTGTGAGAAAATTTAGTATAAACTTCCCCTGATTTTGATTTTCAAATAATTTATAATTGTGTGTCTTCCCAAAGATATGGTCAGTTAAAATATTCATTTGATGTGTATTTGTTGGCTTTTTACTGTATGTCGGGCACGTGCTAAGTTTTTCGTGGATCATCTCATTTAGTTGGCAGGCAATCTGAGGGAAGTGTCTAGACTTGCTACAATGTGAGCTCCGTTAGCGCAGGAACCTTATCAGATGCCTTGTGAACTGCTGTACCTCCACTTCCAAGAACAATGTCTAAGATGCTGGAGGTTCTCAGTAAATGTTTTTGAACAAATGAATTCTCCTTAACAGAGGAACAACCAAGACTTAAAGACACTTAGTACTTGCATGGTCGTACATAAAGTTTTAGTACTTGTGCGTGGTCGTACGGGAAGTTTTAGTAGTTGTGCGTGGTCGTACGGGAAGTTTTAGTTCTTGTGCACGGTCGTACGGGAAGTTTTAGTTCTTGTGCACGGTCGTACGGGAAGTTTTAGTTCTTGTGCACGGTCGTACGGGAAGTTATAGTTCTTGTGCACGGTCGTACGGGAAGTTATAGTTCTTGTGCACGGTCGTACGGGAAGTTATAGTTCTTGTGCACGGTCGTACGGGAAGTTTTAGTACTTGTGCGTGGTCGTACGGGAAGTTTTAGTTCATGTGCACGGTCGTACGGGAAGTTATAGTTCTTGTGCACGGTCGTACGGGAAGTTTTAGTTCTTGTGCATGGTCGTACACGTAAAAAGTGGCAGAGTCAGGATATAGGCCTGGATACCTGTTGTCAGAGTTGTGCTCTGATGTGGCCTTGCCTCTTATGCAGGTGAATTTGGACTTAGTCCCCTAAGTGCTGGAAGTTTGGAAAGGGGATTGGTGTGATAAAAGCAGTTTTAGGAATACAGTGCTGTCAAAGACGTGTCATTTAAATTAAAGAGATAAGGGGTGCCTGGGTAGCGCAGTCAGTTAGGTGTCCGACTCTTGCTTTTGGCTCGGGGCATGATCTCAGGGTCCTGAGATCAAGCCCTGCGTCCCGCTCCAAGTTCAGTGCGGATTCTGCTTGGGACTCTTTCTCCTTCTCCCTCTGCCCCTCTCCCCCATGAGTGTGTGCTCTCTTTCTTTTTCTCTTTCAAATCTTTTTTTAAAAAATAAATTGAAGAGGTGAGAATAGAGGAAAAGTCAGACTACTGCATCAATCTAGTATTGAGACAATGAGGTTCGACTAATATTGTATCAGAACAGAACAAAGAACAAATTTTGAGTAATATATCAAAGGTAGAATTGACAGATGTGGTGTCTTAATTTGAGCAGAGATTGGAGGGAAGGGGGAGATAATTAGAAGATTTTGAATATACACCCCTTGTTAGAAAATAGATTGATAGAAATAGGGAAATCAGTAACTAAAACAAGGATATCAGAAGAAGTCTTTTTTTTTTAAAGGGTACATGTGATCAATTTGATTTTATTTATTTTGAACTTAAGATGATAGCCGTAGCCAAGTAAACAAGTAATTGAAGATAATACCGCTAAGGTTTGGAGGAAAAGATAGGAAAAAAATACTCTGCAGATAGGGGAAACTAACTATTCTCTTTCTTTCTTTTTTTATTTTAGCAGTTTCTTAATTTTAAAATGTTCAGTGTTAATCACTGTAGTTCATTGAGCAATTCTGCCTTTTCCCTCCTAAAACAGCCAAACCACTGAGCATATTATTAAACTAGTGGAACAACATGGCAGTGATGTTTGGTGGACTCTCCCCCCTGAGCAACTTCTTCCTGAAGAAGTCTTATCTCAGGTAAATTTGCATGTGTATTTAACAGCCTCTGTGTGCGCTACGTGACTTGATGACAACATGAAGGATTCCTGGGAGTTAAAAAATTATTCTATCATCATGTAAAGTTAATGAGTTTATTCCCTATAAATTAGGAGCCGGTGCAGTTTGAGAGTAGACATTTTTGTTTAACCATAGAAGCTTCGTATTTAATATAGCAGTAGAGTACAAGGGTTATTTGTTATCTTTTTGAGGGCCAAGATTGATTTTTACTGATTTAGTTGACTAAGCAGATAACAGTTGTGAGTATGAGAGTAGTTCCTAATGTTGGTGCGTCAGGATTTTGTAGGGTCTAAATTCGAGTTAACTGATTGCATCACACATGAAAAAAATCCAAATTAGAAGATCATTTCAAGAAATGAAAGCAGTTTATATCTATGTTAGTAAATGTGTAATGAAGTGGCCACAATCATCTTTACATGCAAATGAGGTGGTTGTACTGAACTGCAAAATACTTAGAAGTGTTTTAAATTTCATTTTAAAATGTGAGTTTAATGCTTGTAAGCATTTGATTTTTTTTAAGACTTTTTTTTGGTCCTTATTGTATATATTGTGATCTTTGCATAATTAAAATGTTTTCACATTATCTTCTTAGATTGGTGGTCCTGATGCCTTGGAATATGTGCCTGGTCAGGATATTTTGGACATCTGGTTTGATAGTGGAACTTCATGGTCTTATGTTCTTCCAGGTAATTTTAAATAGTAGATTATAAACCAGCCAAGCAGTTTTGCAAATACATAAGTTACTCAGAGGAAATCTGTTAATCTAGGAATATTTTTTTTCTGTATTTGGAAGAAAACCTTTTTTGGTGGGGACAGCAGGGAAGAAAATTGAAAATCTCCTGCTATGGTATAATTTTAGACCTGGAAGGGTTCTTGGAGATCATTTAATCCAATGATTTCCAAACTTTTTCTGTTTTTCCAAATGAAATTTCATATAGAACCACAATATGTAAGATAGATTAATAATGGGAATTTTCTTCCTCCACTCAACCAGCTTATTCTCCTTGAGTCACTTGGCAATCCCAAGGCACTAGTTGCGTTGTAAAGTTTAGAAATCACTGAAACAGTCTGACCCCCGTCATTTTTCAGAACAGGAAATGAGATTAAATTAGAGCCAAATTAGGTGATGGTCACATAGTTTGGTAGTGTCAGACTAGAACTCACATATCCTGATTTTTGGTTCTCATTTTTCTTACACAGCCTTGCCTTTTCACAGCTCCTCCCCCCTCTCTATGCAGACAGCTGACTGATTTTATACTTAATCATAGTTGGGGCACACTCTTGACTTCCGGAATAAAGAGAAGGGAGAGACCGGGCAGGAGTTAGAAGGGAGAAGTAGGAGAAGGTGCACATTCGAGGTTGTGTTTAGATGCTTAAGAAGATACGCTTAAGGATACCAAGTGAACAACAGAGGTAAAATGCAGAATAAAGCTCAAAGTCACTATGAGGTTAAAGACAGGAAAGTGGTAGGTGGCAGGAGAGGGGCGATGGAGCAGACACTTCCTCACACTGCTGCTAAGGGACAACTTCGGCCTAAGAGGTCTTGCTTGCTTTCTGGAGCAAGAGAATGTGGGAAAGTAGCTTGTCTCTGCAGCTGGTGGTTAAGGGATCGCGAGGGATTGTCCCCAAGTTTTACCTGCGGTGTACTTCTGCTACTGGGCCTCACTATTTTTGTTTCTGCGATAAAGAGATTTTATTTGGCTTGTTTGCAAAGTAAAAATTGGGGTGATCAGGAAATAACAGTATGATATGAAACAAATTCCATAAATAAGTGAAATGAAGTCAGTCAGGAAAGGATAACATAAGCCCTCTTGCTCAAGCACGGTGACCCAGCACTACATGCAGATGTTACACTTGATGCTAACCATTCAACTTCTGAAATGTCTCCAAGAACGAAAACCATCCAGGGATGAAGAAATAATAAAGGAAGGCTCAAGTATAGTTGCAAATGTTGCATTTTCTGATTAAAAAAAAAATTTTTTTTATTAGTGAAAATATGACTCCTAGTAGGTAAATAAGTTCATTTGGGCCTTTCTAATTGCTTAGGAAATGTGAAAAGCAAAATCCATGTAAATTCACGTTTCCTCTATATTACAGCTAAAATATATATGGTAATTCATGATGGCCACATATAAGTTACATATTGGTAAAATCTTTTACAATTTTTATTTGATAATTCTCAGAATTATTATTTCATAAGTTTCTCCCACCCTATCTAAGAGAAAAAACTGCAAGCTTAAGTACTTTGTTTTCCTAAATTATATTGAAAATATAGGCAGATATACTACATAGAGTAGGTAGGTGAAGCAGTGTTGTAAATCGGAAGAAGAGTTATTTATCTACTGCCACATTGGAGCAGCATCCTGAATTTCCAGAAAAGTACGCCCTATGCAAAATAGTGTCTTTACATTCCAGAGCACATTAACTTTTTGGCCTTGGTGAGAGTTGCTGCCAGAAGCGTTGCGTTGTAACCTCTGGGTGGTTTCACACCACTCCATGCGGCAAGCACCCTTCACACTCAGAGCCCTTGGCGGGGAGACTCCATGAAGACGCATTCAAACCTGCCTGTGCTGCTGTCAGCAGTGCCAATGGCGTTCAGTCCTGCTCCTTCTAGTGTGGGAGCTTCTTAGCCAGATATTTACTGTGACAGAAATACTTCATTGGGGCCGCCGGGGTGGCTCAGTCGGTTGGGCGTCTGCCTTCAGCTCAGGTCGTGATCCCAGGGTCCTGGGATCGAGCCCCGCATCGGGCTCCCTGCTCAGCACGAAGTCTGCTTCTCCCTCTGCCCTTCCCCTGCTTGTGTTCCCTCTCTCGCTGTCTGTCAAATAAATAAATAAAATCTTAAAATAAAATAAAATAAACTATGATATACCCATATCAATGATGTACTTCTCAGTTAAAAAACAAAACAAAAAAAAAACAAAAACACGGGCGCCTGGGTGGCTCAGTCTTAAGCATTCAGGTCATGATCCCGGGGTCCTGGGATCGAGCCCCGCATCAGGCTCCCTGCTCCGCGGGAAGCCTGCTTCTCCCTCTCCCACTCCCCCTGCTTGTG
>NC_138374.1:127950969-127977729 GCF_054177405.1 Leptonychotes weddellii
AAAAAAAAAAAAGAAATACTTCATTGAATGAAATGAGTGGTAAAAGTGCACCTAAGCAGTAAATCATTTTTTTCTGTCATATTTAGATAATTAATTCAAAGCAAGAAAACTGATTTGTCATTTAAACATGGGTGTTGCCTGCATGGAAGGCCACCAGAACATAAATAAACTACCTCTGAAGACAATACACAAGTCCAATTTTGAACTGTAGTTTCTACTTTTTCACTGCGATGCCCTGTTCCTCCTCCTCTTCCCCTAAATCAGTCAGTAAAAAACCTTATGAGGTCAGTCAGTAAGAATTGGATTAATTAGCTTGTATTTTATCCCATTTTCCTCTGAGCTTTTTTTATTCTTTTGCAGTAAAAAACTGCAAAAGATAGGGAGAAAGAATGAAGTGGGAAAGAGCCCAGATACTAAGTAAGTTCATAGTTCGAAAAGCCATAAAGCAAAGGTGATTTTCCTTAAAAGGAAAAGAGAGAGAGGAAGAGAGAGAGAAGGGCTTTCCTGAGAAAGGTTATTATACTTTTCATTCTCAAATGCTTGTATTAATTCTAATAAATGATTCAGTGTCTGCATATTTCCCTAAGAGTACATTGTTGCAAGATAAAGTCAGCTTGACTTTGAGCTTAATTTAGCTAGTCTTCATCAGTACAAGAGGAATTTGGTGATTATAGCATACATAACTGGTTTTACTTTTCGCGGACAGGTTTTGTAGCAGTGAAAGAGATTTGACTTATGAATGTTAACACCAGATCAAGTACCTGTTTCATTGTGAGTTCAAGTCAATAGTACTTAAACTGAAACTGAACACTTTCTGAAAGGGAATAGCATTTTTAAATGAATCATTTCTAAAAAAATTCTTTAAACGTTTACCAAAGGCGTTAATTATTGCAGTGATTTTAAAATAATTAATGTTTTTCAAAAATTTTAAACAGATTTTATTTTTTAGAACAGTTTTAGAGGAAAGTACAGAAATCCCATACAGTCTGCCTCCCCTCCCCACAGACCTCCCCACTGTCAACCAACACTACAGAGGTCCGTCCGCTTGTTACTGTTGATGGACCTCCACTGACAAATCATTATCATCCAGGGTCCACAGTTTACATTAGAGTTCACCCCTGGTGTTGTATGTTCTGTGGGTTTTGACAAATGTATAATGACATGTATCCACACAGAATAGTTCTACTGCATGGAAAATGTGCGCCACCTCCATCCCTTCTTCCCTGCTAACCCCTGGCAACCACTGATCTTTTCACTGCCCGTAGTTGTGCCTCTTTCAGAATATTACATAGTTGAAGTCATACAGTATGTAGCTTTTCGGGTTGGCTTCTTTTACTTAATAACATGCATCGATGGTTCCTTCATGTCTTTTCCTGGCTTGATAGGTCATTTCTTTGTAGTGCTGAGTAGTACTCTATTATCTGGATGGGCTGTAACTTATTTATCCATTCACCTAGTGAAGTAATTAGTATTTTAAAATACTTATTCTACTTCATTTCTGGTTTTTTTCCTAAGGTTTTATTTATGTATTTAAGAGAGAGAGCATGCCAGAGAGCAGAAGGGGAAGGAGAGGAAGAGGGATAGGATCCCAAGCGGACTCTCCACTGAGCACGGAGCCAGGCCTGGGGCTCCATCCCAGGACCCCTGAGGTCAAGACTTGAGCCAAACCAAGAGTCCAATGCTCAGTTGACTGAGCCACCCAGGGGCCCCTCTGTTGTTTTTTTTTAACAAATAGAAATAACTTGAAGCAAATAGAAAAACGATGATTTTTTGGAAGAGAAACTAAGATTTACAAGTAACTTAGATTTACAAATGACTTTTTTTAAAAGGTCACCCTTTTAAGAACATATATAATACTTTTTAAAAGCCTAATTTTAAAAAATTAATAATTATATTTTAACACTTTTTACAAATTATTTTGTAAATGTTAAAATGTTAGCAGTGAAAGAGATTTGACTTCTGAATGTTAACACTAGGTCAAGTACCTGTTTCATTGTGAGTTCAAGTCAATAGTACTTAAACTGAAACTGGAACACTTTTCTGAAAGGGAATAGCATTTTTAAATGAATCATTTCTAAAAAAATTCTTAATTAAGATGTTACATTGGTTAAGCAGTAGTTTTGACAAAAGGTTTTGTGCTGGTTCTACAACTTGCCTTCTTAAATGCAATAATCTTGCTTAAAATTTATCAATTAAGGTAAGTTAAACAAATCTAGTAATGAAATTATGGATTAGTCAAGTTTTTTTGCTGGTTTGCTTTGATAGTTTTTTTTTTTTTAATAATTGGCTTATTCTTTATTTACTGCCATGACTGAATCATAATCTTAGAGATTTATTGTTCTGAACAGTTTATTATTCCCTCTAAATACTAATTTTTATAACTTTCCTAGAGAGAAAGTTGCCATAATAGAAATACTTTTTGCCCCATGGTTAACTGCTACTTTTCCTGGAATTTTACAACTCCCAGGTTTATTTCTACCTCCATAAGAAAGTTGCTATTTTTTCTTTTACTAAAAGGTCTGGGGTGCATGGCTGGCTTAGCCGGAGGATCATGCAACTCTTGATCTCAGGGTCATGAGTTCAAGCGCCACGTTGTGGGTAGATATAAATAAAACCTTAAAAAAAAAAAGATCTATTCAGAAAAAAAAAAAAGGATAAAAGATTAAAAACTAGAGAAATAACTGGCGCCATTCCTCCCTCTTATACACTGCTATTGGGATGTAATTTGGTGCAGACTTACTGGAAAGAATGTTTGCATTATGCATCAAGAGCTTTGGAGTGGTTTTAGTCCTTGGACCAAAAAAATTCTGTTTGTAGACTTCTCTCCTGTTGAAGTAATCAGATCTGGATGGAGAATTATGTGTGAGGATATTCATTACAGTGTTTTTTTTTTTACAGTGTTATTTCTGACAGGACATGATTTGACACAGTAGCTCATTGTCCATGTGTAGATAAATGACTTTAGCAACATGATATAAGTTCATATGACAGAATAATATGCAGCCATTCAGTCATGTTTTTGAAAAGTAATTGTGGGTATGGTTTTATCTAAGGGCATGTTACATTTTAAAAGTGCAGAATACAAAAAAAAGCAGGATGCAGGCAAATTATCTTGATATGCTAACAAACTCATGGAAATATTGATGAGCATAGACAGAATACTGGAAGGAAATACGGTGAAATAAAGTGATTATCTCTAGGTAGTGGGATATATGTGATTTTATTTTTTTGAACTTTTCAGTGTTTTACCAATTTCTTGAAGTGAGAATGTACATTTGTTAGAAAAACTCATTTCTAAAAATAAACTTGCAAAAATAGGAAATAGTCCAGTAATTCATTATATGAGGTTGTACAGTAGTTCCACAGTATTCCAGTACTTGAGCTTGACTTTTCTTCCTATTTCTTACCATCCAAGACTAGACTTATTTTCATTTGGAGAGTTCACACAAGCTTTAATTTTTTCATTTGTTGTCCAGAACTTTGCTGTGCCCGATCTTCTCCTGGCCCCGACCCACTCCGTCTTTCTCCACTGGTTTCACACACCACCTTGAAAGGCTGTGGCTTGCAGAAATTTTCTGGGACTACACCCCCTTTTCTAGGATGACATTTTGCTTCTTACCCAGTTCCAGCAATTCAATATGTATATGAGAATGAAAAGACATTGAGACTTTACCCTTGATAAGTATTAGCTGTTTTGTCGTGCTCTTATTAATTGCCTGATATCCTCTTGTTTTATTAGAATGTTACAACATATATTTCCAGGACAGGATCAGAGACTATATATTTTTAAAATAGTTTAGGATAACTAATCACATTTTCACAAGTATTGTTTCATATAAGAATGGTTTGAAAAAAATACTCCTTTCGTAATTTACCATCAGGAAATACCAGTGCTCTTTATAATTAACATTTACTGATTGTTCATTATGTCCAAAGCATGTCCTCTTACTTCTTTAATCTCTAGAACAATCTTAGGAGGTAAACAGATTTTGGTGTTGTCCTCATTTTAGTGAAGAAGTGGGAACAATGGAAGGTTAAGCTGAGCCCCCACAGCTGGTCCACACCACAGCCGGACTCGGACCCGGGAGTCTGAATACAGCGCTTGCGCCGTCTTCAGATGGCTTTTGTCCTGACTCCTGTAAAGCCTTGGGGAGCAACCAGCTTTTTAGACACTTTAGGGCTGACGGAGATTTTAGAGATGATTGAAAGCCCTTGTGGTGTAGGTGTGTTAATCAAGGCTTGGGAACAGCATCTGTGCTAAGAGGCCAGAACTGTAGTCGGACGCCAGGCTAGGGACTGTGAGTGATCATTTCACGAGCCCACAAGCAGGCATCTTTCAGAGATGAAGAGGGTTTGCTGATACTTGCTGCTATTTCATTATCTACTTGTTTCAGGAGAAGATTGCCACCAGCATTCTGTTATTGATCATCTCATTGATGGTTGCCATATCCAAAATGTGGTCACCAGTAAGAAGTGAACATTCTGGGTGGGAGGGGATTTGAGCGCCAGTGTCATAAAAGTTTAGGGTCATAAATGGTTACAGATCAGGAGAGGAATAAGAAGAGTAGGGAACAGATGCAGCACTCTAGATGTTGAAGCTAAGACATTTTGTTCTTACTGCACATACGCATTTGTCTTGTTATAGCCTCTTAGACTTTCCTAGCTGCACAGACTGGCCGAGCTGTAGTTTTGCCTTGATGACACCCAGCACAGTTATTTTTATGTAACATAAAATCCATCTCACTAGTAATCAGCTCCAAGAAGGCAGCTACCAGATTTCTTTACATTCCCCCCTCCCAGTGTCTAGTACAGTACCTTTCGGGTAATAAGTGCTCAGAAATGTTGAATGAATTGAACTGGCTTGATTTAATTATTTTAATTTTGTCTCCTGCTCCACCCAGATACTCATTGTCACATAAGAATTACAACACTGAATCCTCAATATTAGGACATAAGGACAAATCTTCATTTCACAACTAAAAGGGATTACGGGGGCTTCTTAGAGTTGTGAGTTTAGATTTAAAATATGGAAGTAATCTTCCCCAAAGACCTCATGTTCTTTAAAAAAACAAAAAAAACTGGGGCACCTGGGTGGCTCAGTTGGTTAAGTGTCCAACTCTTGGGTTCAGCTCAGGTCAAGATCTCAGGGTCATGAGATCGAGCCATGTGTTGGGCTCTGCACTCAGCACAGAGTCTGCCTGAGATTCTCTCTCTCTCCCTCTCTGCCCTTCCCCCCCACTCACATGGGCTCTCTCTTTATTTTTTTTTAATTAATTTTTAAAGATTTTATTTATGTATTTGACAGAGAGAGACACAGCGAGAGAGGGAACACAAGCGGGGGGTGGGATAGAGAGAAGCAGGCTTCCCTCTGAGCAGGGAGCCCAATGGTGGGCTCGATCCAGGACCCCAGGATCATGACCCGAGCTGAAGGCAGACGCTTAACGACTGAGCCACCCAGGTGCCCCACGGGCTCTCTCTTTAAATAAATAAATAAAATCTTTAAAAAACCCCAACATTTTACTTTGAAAAGTCACAGAGTAAAGAAGTATCACATACCCTTCATCTAGATTTTCCAAAGTTAGCATTTTACTACGTTTGTTTTATATATTTTTTTCTCTGTATGTATATATAAACACTTTTCTGAACCATTTAGGGGTAAGTTGCAGACTTGATGCTCTTTTATCCCTAAATACTTCGGTGTATATTTCCTAAAAACACAACACTCTCTTGTATAACCAGTACAAATATCAAAATCAGGAAATCGACACTGATTCCATCCTGTTACTGACAGATCTTATTCAGCTTTCACCCAGTAATGTCCTTTATCGGAAAAGAAAAAAAATCGAAAGGGTCCTTGAGCCAGCCTAGGGTCATTTGTGGCATTTAGTTGTCCTGTCACCTTAGTCTCATTTTGTTCTTGTCTTTCGTGTCCTTGACATTCATGAATGTACAGGTTATTTTGTAGATGGTCCCTCATGATGAGATTTAGACTATGCATTTTGGGCAGGAATATCACAGAAGAGATACTGTGTCCCTTTCAGTACATCCTAACAGAAGTCACACGATGACTTACTGGTGATGTTGAACTTTGATCCCTTGGAGGTGGTGTCATCCTATTTTCTCTCTTTCTCTCTTGTGGTTATTTCTCATCCCATCTCCCTATAGGAATTGTTGCATTAGTAAGTATCTTGCAGGAAGATACTTTAAGACTGGAAATACCCTGTTTTCTCACCAAATTTTCACCTAGTGGTTAAGCACCCTTGAAGATTCTTGACTGAAATGATTGTTACTTACAATTACTTACAATGTTTGCCAAATGGTCTTTTATCTCAGATTATTTTAACTCTTAAATTAACCGTGGTTTATTGTTGAATGCAGAAGTAGCTCTCAAGCTTGCTTATACATATGTCCCAACAGATTTGACCACATTTTTTTCTTTTGCTATCTTTTTTAAAAGACTTGATTTATTTAGAGCAGTTTGAGATTTATAGCAACATTAAGAGGAAGGTATAGGGATTTTCCACATCCCTCTTGCCTCCACAGACACACAACCTCTCTCATTGTCTGCTTCCCCCAGCAGAGTGGCACATTCGTTATAAGAGATGAACCTACAGTGACACATCATAACCACCCAAAGTCCACAGTTTGCATTACGGTTCACTGTTAGTGTTGTACATGTTATGGGTTTGGACAAATGGATAATGGACATCTATCCATCATTATAATATCACAGAGTATTTTCACTTATAAAGTTATTAGATGCTCATTTTCATAGAAGATTTAACTGGAAATATTGATATTGGTAATTATTATTAATCAGTCCCTAATTTAGGTAGTGTTTTAGTCACCTGTGGTTAGGAGATCATACTCCAACATTTATTCTCTTTATCTTTTTTTTTTCCATTGAGGCATTTTATTTGCATGTATGTATTACATCCCTAGAAAAAGAATCCCAGGATTTTCCCTCCTGTGTGTTTCCGTCTTGCGTCTTCATGGTCCATGATGCCAGCTGAGGTTGTCAGTACAATGAAATCAAACTGGCGGGACGGGAGCAGGTTATTCTGCCATTTTTCTAGATCTTTCAGTTGTACATCACATCTGGGGCTGATCACTCCACACTTGTTTAACCTGCCCGTGAGGTTCACAACAATCTTCCCCGCTCTGTGATCATCAGTGATTTTAAATTCGCCAGTGTCACCATGCTTCATCATCACAGTGAGAAACCGGACGATGAATTTGGAGCACGGCCTAATAAGAACCTGGCATTTGCCTCTCTTCTCAGCATTGTTAATGCTCTTGAGAGCATCTGCCAGGACATTCATGCTCACCATTATGGTGGCACGGAAAGATGGTGGAAAGAGCTATTCTCTTTATCTTGATTAATAAGTGGGCAGTGAGGGTAAGAGCTCAAGTGAATGCAATCTAAGACTCAGGTATAACATGACACAGGAAATAACATGATTACTTTTATTATTTTAACACTTGTATACATATTTTCATTTTCCAATTTTAATTAACTTTAATTTCTGTGTTTTTTAATATTTATTTTTGAGGTACTGACCAAAGAGCAGATTTGTACTTGGAAGGAAAAGACCAGCTTGGCGGATGGTTTCAGTCTTCTTTATTAACAAGTGTGGCAACAAGGAAAAAAGCACCTTTTAAGTAAGTGTTAAACCTGAGCTAAACAAGTCTTCACACTTTGAGTACTTCTGCTGGGTACTTGCTTTATTGCGCTTCGCAGGTACTGCATTTTATTTTTACAAATTGAAGGCTCAAGACTTCCGTGGAGGAAGTAGCTGCAGATGTGGTAGAAACGGCAGGAGACCCAGAGTCAGAAGTGGAGCCTGAAGATGGGACTGAACTGTGCCATCTCCTGATACAGCTTTCACAGATGAGGGGTCGCTTCTCGTGGATGAACAAAGAAGTGGTGTCTTGAAATGGAATCTGCTCCTGGTGAAGAGGCTGTGCAGATTGTTGAAGTGACAGCAGAGGATTTAGAATATTATATCAGCTTAGCTGAGAGAGCAGCAGCAGGGTTCCAGAGGATTGGCTCCAAGTTTGAAAGTACTATTCTGGGTAAAATGCTATCAAATACCACATGAAACAGAGAAATGGTTCATGAAAGGCCGAGTCAATCACTGTGGCAAACTCCGTTGTCTTATTTTGAGAAATTGCCATAGGGGCGCCTGGGGGGCTCAGTCGGTTAAGCGTCTGCCTTTAGCTCAGGTCCTGATCCTGGGGTCCTGGGATAGAGCCCTGCATTGGGCCCCCTGCTCGGCGGGGGACTGCTTCTCCCACTTCCTCAGCCCCTCCCCCTGCTTGTGCTCACTCTCTCTCTCGCTCACTCTCTCAAATAAATAAATAAAATCTTAAAAAAAAAAAAAGAAATCGCCACAGCCACCCCCACCGGCAGCACCCTCCACCCTGATCAGTCAGCAGCCATCAACCTCCCCCAGCAAAACGATTACAAGTTGCTGAAAGTTCAGGTGATAGTTAGCATTTTGTAGCAATAAAATATTTCTAAATTAAGGAATGTACCTTGTTTTTTTAGACATAAAGCTATTATACACTTAGTAGATTACAGTGTAGTGTAGACATAACTTTGGTGTGCATTGGAAACCAAAAAATGCACTTGACTCACTTTACTGCAGTAGTCTGGAGCCAAAGCTGCCGTATTTCCAAGGTATGTCTGGATATAAAACACCTTTATTAGCTTAATCTTTTGTTTCATGAGAGAAATAAAGAGTTTGAAGTAAAAAAGAGAGAGACAAAGGAGACATTAATACAGAGAAGTCTTGTCACTGGTACACCCTGTTATTCCCACAAGAGGTAACATCAGCATTGACTGGAACAGTGGGGACATCTGTGAAGAGCTAGATCTTGAAATAAGGAAGACTTGACATGGAGGAATACAGAGAGGGGCACTCTACGTTGATTGAAGACAGCCTGAGGTCACATATCCTTATATTCGTAATATCCACAGGTGGCTAATGAACTGAACCATTCCTGTAGTGAATTTTACTAGATTGTTGCTGTCTCACAATGAAAACCCATCCCAGAACAGTTTCTGTGTTTGTTTCTTGTATAACATGCTTTTAAACACCAGTAGAACAACAGATCTATTTGTCTCAAATTGTCTTTTTGAAAATAATTTTGAGATGATAATCTGCTCTTTTTAAGACATACTTTTTCCTGGTTAATTTTAATGATCAAAATCAATACATAATAGATGCTCAGGAAATATTTGTGAAATGAATGTAAACATCAAAAATTTTTCTACGTATAAGTAAAGAGCTTACTGTCTGACAATCATGATAAATAGGCAGCTGAGAATTAGACTTTCAAGAAAAGCTTTCATACATAATCTGTTAAGAAAAATCCTGTGGGTTTTTTTTTTTTCAAGCTGAGGTACTCTTTTTAAGCTATAAATGATCTTCAAAGAGATCATTATAACTGTGTTTATTATCATAATGGCTGATTTGTCTTCTTAGGACAGTGGTGGTTCATGGATTCACCCTTGGAGAAAAGGGAGAAAAGATGTCCAAGTCTCTTGGGAATGTCATTGATCCTGATGTGGTCATCAACGGAGGACAAGTAGGTGGTTCTCTAAAACCTTTTTTGTTTTGGGGCGCCTGGGTAGCTCAGTTAAGCGTCTGCCTTCGGCTCCGGTCATGATCCCAGGGTACTGGGATCGAGCCCCATATCGGGCTCCCTTCTTGGTGGGGAGTCTGCTTCTCCCTCTGCCACTCTCGTGTTCTCCCCCACTCTCTTTCTCTCTCAAATAAATAAATAAAATCTTTAAAAAAACAAAAACAACTTTTTTTTGTTTTAATGCTTTTAAGTTGGCAGCCAAAACCTTAATGTAATTATTTCAGTGTAAAACAACAACAAAAATATCAACACCAACCATCTTTTATGCTAATAGCAGATGCCTTACCATGTTTTAAATCTAGACTTTTTTTTTCCTCCCAAATTTTTATTTAAATTCTGGTTAGTTAACATGTAGTGTAATACTGGTTTCAGGAGTAGAACTTAGTGTAAATCTAGACTCTTAATGATTTTAATGAAAAAGAGAAGGGCTGGGATTGTGGCCCTGTTGGCTCATTTCAGGTCTGAATCTCTAATTAGGTTCTGAACCATGCTATCCACCTCCCCCCCCCTTTTAAGATTTATCTATTTTAGAGAGAGAGCATGTACGTAAGCAGGGGGGAAGGACCGAGGGAAGGAGAGAGAGAAACTCCCCACTGAGTATGGAGCCCAACGTGGGGCTCGATCTCATGACCCTGAGATCATGACCTGAGCTGAAATTAAGAGTTGGACACTTAACTGACTGAGCCACCCCGGCGCCTGATCCCTTCTTTTAATTGAACTTTAAAAATTTGTGAAAATTTATTTAAAAAGACAAAAATTTACAGTTACATGGAAACTGTGTAAGAAAAAAATGAGATTGCAACTTCGTGTTTCATTATTATATTCTTGGAAATTATACACTTTAAAGCAAATCGTTGATGGACATCAGATCTGGGGTTGCTAATAATTTCCTTTATTTTGGAGTTGCTTTCAGAAAAGAAATCACTTGTCTGTTATTTTACTCCTTTGGCTTTTTACTGCCCTCCTGTCCAAGAATCCTTGCTGTATGTGGAGTTGCTGGGGAGTGCCGGAAGGGAAAAGCAGCCCCTATATTCCCCTCCGCCATCAGAGAGGCGTCGGGGCCCCACTGCGGCCCCAGCTGTGCTAGAAGGACGTGTGCGGACACGCCCGCATCTGCGCAAGCAGCGAGACTGCAGAGCGCACGCTTTCGCAGTGTGGTTTACGCGCAGCTGATTCTGAGATTGTTAGCCCTGTTTCATTACGGTGCAGAGGGGTGTGATGCCCAAGTTGTGCTCAAATATTTCTGAGGAGGAATACCTGAAACATTTGATCACCTAATTAGAATTGAAAGCCATTTATATGTTTACATGTCTTTTTTCTCCACTGAAAGGATCAAAACAAGGAGCCTCCCTACGGTGCTGATGTCCTTCGCTGGTGGGTAGCGGAGTCCAACGTCTTCACTGAAGTGACCATTAGTCCATCTGTACTTAATGCTGCCAGAGATGATATTAGCAAGGTCAGAGTCATTATTCTTCCTGTTTCTGAATAAAAGGTCAGCTGAATAACTTTTTTTAAAAATGAGGAACATTTTGTTTGGTATTGCAAAACAGCAATGGGAAATGAGTTTCTATATGTTGTGAGCATTTAAAAATAATGCTGTGTTTATTTGTTTAAAAATATTAATAGTGTAATCCTAAAAACTTTATATACTGTCTTTTATACTTTATAAAATATAATACAAAATTATAATTTCATATACTTCTTAAAAAAAATATTTATTTGACAGAGACCTAGCGAGAGAAGGAACACAAGCAGGGGGAGTGGGAGAGGGAGAAGCAGGTTTCCCACGGAACAGGGATCCCAGGACCCTGGGGGTCATGACCTGAGCCAAAGGCAGACGCTTAACAACTGAGGCACCCAGGCGCCCCTGATTTCATATACTTCTCATGTGCTCAATGACCTTTCACATTTATTCCGTTTATCTTTATTTTTGCCCGTGAAGCAGGTGAAAATAACATTTTTACCTATACAGATGAACAAACTGGGCCACTGAAAGGTGGTTTGGCTTTATAAGGTTACAAGAAATATAATGAAAAATCAGTCTTCATGTGTAAAGTCCAGGGGTTCTTTCTATAACTCAGCTATTGAAATGAGAGTCTCTTTTTTTGCATTTGTAGTCTCATTTAGGAATGATATTTTTTAAAACAGTATCCCATTAAGAAAGTAACATGAGTTGTATAAAAATTATAGAAAAATAAAATAACTTTTCAGCAAGAATTGAAGGCCTCGTATATTTTTTGACTGCATATTTTTTCTCAACATTAATAGCTCAGGAATACACTCCGCTTTCTTCTGGGAAATGTCGCTGGTTTCAACCCAGAAACAGATTCTGTTCCTGTTAACAATATGTATGTCATAGACCAGTACATGCTGCACTTACTGCAGAATTTAGCAAACAAGGTAAGTATGAATTAATAAGCTCTTGGAAAATAGAAATATCAGTACTGCTGAATGTTGAAATTGGAATTGTGTGCCGGCAGAACAGATACTACTAGAAATAGTAACCATTGCCCTGAGAAGAGTTGTACTTGATAAATTCCACACATTCTAAGGTTGACTTCAGGTATGAAGTCTTAGGATTTCTTTCCTGGTTTTTCAAAAGACTATCAGTACCTGGTGGAAACGTAGGCCCAGACTTCCCCTCAGACAACATTTTTCTCTCAAGATCAGCTTTATGTATTTCTCCAAGAAGGAATAAAGTAGGGCCGTATTTTATCTGCAGATGAACCCATCAAAGTATAGAAATAACTGAAATGACTATTCCTATGTGTTTTGTAAGATACTTCTCATTTATATATAAACACAGATAATGTGTTTTCTCAAAAATTGGAAATGTGGTTGCTTCCATGTACCGTTAAGTCAGAGACATGCAGATTTTTGCCCTATTTTACTTTTCAGGCATAAATGAGGGAACATTGGTAACTTGCATTCTTTGCTGTTTTATAATGGTGTAGTTTATCAGTTTAAACCTGATCCCTTCCTTTGATGAGTGTTCTATCTAGTTCCAAAGTAGAATAATCAGTATTTTCTGACGGTAGTTGAATTTGATACCCAGAAATGTTTGAAAGATCCTCAGTCACTCTTGCATATCTCCTTTTTTGTAGTTGTCTGCCTTTGAAACATATTTTGAAAAGGTACATATTTTGCTCATGATGACTTGCATTTTCGTTGGCTTACCCCAACTTCCAAATTTATTTTGGCTTTTGTCCCCTAGATTACTGATGCATATAAACAGTACGATTTTGGAAAAGTTGTTCGGCTGTTACGAGCATTTTATACCAGAGAGCTCTCTAACTTTTATTTCAGCATAATCAAAGACCGGTATGTATGACTGAATATTAAAATATTCAGCTATTTCTTGAGTGTCTACAGCAAGATGGGTGACATTGTGCAGTTATTAAGAAGTTGGGTTCTCAAGTCAAGTGATAATACAAACCTCATAATGTGATTATGAAAAGAGAGAATGTAAGGAATGTGCTTTGCGCTGTGTTTGAGGAAGTCAGTGCTCAGTAAGGAATAGGTGCCAACACAAGGTGACGAGTATGGTACCTCTTCTCGGGAGTTTGTAAATTTTGAGGAGGAGAGACAAATAGACAGGCACCTGTTACCATGATGACACATCGTGTAGATCAGTGATGCGCTTTTAGAGGAAGGCTTGGTGCTTGGTCTTCACTGACAGCAGCCAGGCCTATGTGAGGATCGGCCCCAGGCCATCGGCACCTCCAGGACCTTACACGCAGGGATTGGGACTCCCTCTGAACACACTGCTAGGACTGGAAGAGAAGCAGCCGCAGCTAAAACCTCCGTCGTCCTCTAACACACGGTTGGCCGTCTCAGCCAGGCAGTGGCTAGGGCACAGCTGCTGAGAGAGGTGCGGAGGAGGGAGGTGGGCTAGAGGACCCAGCCGTACAGTTATGTGACAGTATCTGCTGCTTGAGTCCAGCGGTGCTCCGAACCGTAGCATTCGCCCCACGGCAGGAAGGAGCCCGCCTGAGGCGCATCCTGCCTCCGCGCCGCCCTTTGTGTATAAAACATCCCTGCTGAGCACATGCTTCTCGTTCAGGCTCTACTGTGAAAACGCAGGCAACCCCAAACGGCGCTCTTGCCAGACCGCATTAGCTGAAATTTTGGATGTCGTGGTTCGTTCTTTTGCCCCCATTCTTCCTCACTTGGCTGAAGAAGTATTCCAGCACATACCCTACACTGAAGGTAAGGAGTACTTGATGTGTTCCTGAGATGAGAAAGGCCCTTGATGAGGACTGCAACCTCAGATCTCATCTACTTTGTGGAGGGGGTACTTTCTCGTCCACAGTGAGCGCTTTGTGGCAAAACATGTCTTGGTCCTTTAGTCCTTTGCCCTCCTTCGTCACGGAGTAGGACGGATTTCAGACAGCCTTCAAGCCACCTTGGGAGTGCATTCTGAAATGTATGGGCAGCTTGACCATACTGCAAAATCAGTTTCTTAAATACCTTTATAAGTGTCTGAAATAATGTTTTAGGTTTTATTGAAACCAAGTGTAGGGCCTTTTAGTGGATATCTTTATAGTAGTCTTTTCCCTCTGTATTAAGCTTATAGAAAATTAGGAACTATAGAAATTTAGAAAGAGGAGGAAAAGTCACTCAGAATTTGTCTTACTATCCAAAGACAACTGTCAATATTGGGCTATTTTTTTCTATTTTATTTTCTTCTAGGCATCCTTTTTTCCTTTGGGATTTTACTATAATATTTTATCCTTTGTTTAAATTTCAAAATGTGAATATAAATGGTAGGCATTTAGAATAGCTCCATAATATTTACTGTAAGTACCAATTCTTGTTTCCCATGAATAGTAAATATTTAATGGTTAGATCTTTCTATACAGTTTGGAATGTATGTAAATTACTTTCACTTATTTTTTATTTTTTTATTACTGTTTTCTTTTTTTCAAAGACGCCCAGAGTGTTTTTCGTACTGGGTGGATCAGAACCAGTTCTGTCTGGAAGAAGCCTGGGTTAGAGGAAGCCATAGAGAGCACTTGCGCCATGAGAGATTCATTTCTTGGGAGCATCCCTGGTAAAAACGCAGCCGAGTACAAAGTCATCCTTGTGATTGAGCCTGGGCTGCTTTTTGAGATAATAGAGGTGAGAATCCGTTTGTCTCTTCGGAAGGGATGTTCGTATCCTACCGCTTCACCTGAAATTTGGCTTTTAAAAATCTCTGTATAAGTAAGGTTTTTTTAGTTTAGAGATCTTGTAATCCTGATATTATCACAGGTTCTTTGTTTCCTCCTTCTCTATGTTTCCTTTCCCTTCTACAAAACATGCACTCTGTTGCTACATGCTTTGTAAGTTGGGACAGGGAAGGTGCAACAGAGTCCTATTTGAAATGCAAATCCTCAGGGCTGTTTAGGTAAGTGACAGAAACCGATGACATTATTATTACAATACACAAAAATTGAGGGTTTTGTGTTAAGGAGCTAGTTTTTGAGAATTTTGTCCATCTGAACCAGGTTCAAAACAAATCTAAAAAAGATCTCCATCTTTTTCTCAGGAGATTTGAAGAAAATTCATTTGCTCCAGCAAATTACCATGCCATCTCAAAGCATTCCTCCTATTTTTATTTCCAAAAGAACCATCAAGGTTTTCTTCTTGGCATTCTTAATGGTTCATTGGCCACATTGGCTTATAGCTTAACATATTGACTCAGGATTTTTTAATGCTTGAGAAGAGAATTGACAGTATGCTTTTTAAAGTTTTACTGCTATCATAGTTTTCTAAAAATGACCATCTCACTTGGTTGGTATGGCAGTATCGTAGCCAATGAGGTTTATCCGAGGCGCGATTATTGCTGATTGGTTGGTAAGCTCAAGTTCAGTTCTTAGTAATGTAATTAAGATTTGAGGCTTGCAGTCTGTAGGAGATTATTGATCAGACAGCAGATAATTTAAGTAAGATACTCACATTTTAAAATTTATAAGTTGGAAGGCACCTGGGTGGCTGAGTCCGTTTAAGCATCCAACTCTTGATTTTGCCTCAGGTCATGCTCTTGGTCACCCGATCGAGCCCTGCGTGGGGCTCGTGCTCAGCACAGAGTCTGAGATTCTCTCTCTGCTTCTCCCTCTGCCCACCCCCCCCACACTCTCTAAATAAATAATCTTTTTATAAGTTGGGAGGGGTTTGACTCTGACTCCTTTATTTTATGAGCAAGGAAACTGAAGACCACTGAAACTGTGACCTAGCTAAGGCTACCCAGCCTGGTATGGGGCTTTTCTCCTACATGTCTTGTGTCTTCTTGACTTCCTTAGTTCTGAGTAGTTAGGTTAAAAAAAATACAGCTTGTTTGGATCATTTATATTGGAAAAAATACTTTGGGATTTTTAAAAATAATGTATTTTTCTTAGGAATTACACTAGCTGTCAGAGGGAGTTCTGAATCTATGAATTACTAATTGCATGAATTTGTTAAAACTAATCTCTTTGAATCTCCTGTTTTTTTCTTGAGTTTTTAAAAATTTCTATTTGAGAGAGTGTGCAAGCAGAGGGAGAGGGGCAGAGGGAGGGAGAGAGAGAGAGACTCTCAAGCAGGCTTCACACTCAGCACGGAGCCCAACTTGGGGCTTGAGCCTGTGACCCTGAGAGCATGACCTGAGCCAAAATCAAGAGTCAGCCACTTAACTGACTAAGCCATTCAGGCGCCTCTTGTTTTGTTTTTTTGTTTGTTTTTTTTTTAAAGCAATGTCTGTATTAGCTTATAAACTCATTTTGAAGATCAGAATTACAATGAAAAGTGTAAAAATGCTTATCAAACATCCAACTTTATTGTACTTGAGAATAGCTCTGTGCTTTATTCAGTTGGCACCTTTGGTCTGTGTTGCTAAAAGCAGGTCTATTTAGATAGTATCTTACCACCTCTCCTGATGTGGGAGGCAGGACACAGGGAAAAGCATTCTGGGCTCTGCGGCTCACAGACCTGGGCTAGAAGTACAGCTCCACCACTTACTGCTTGAGAACCGTGAGTAGTTAACCCCTTGGAACAGGTTTCCTCGTTTGGAAAATGGGATAAGAAACACCATGATGATTAGAAACAATGGACATTTAGCATCTAGCATAGTGAAGTGCCTGTCATAGAGCATATTATATAGAGAGCACATACTATTGCCTGGAAATTTTTAATTAAAACCTTTCATTCTAGGGGCGGCTGGGTGGCTCAGTCGGTTAAGCGGCCGACTCTTGACTTTGGCTTAGGTTGTGATCTCAGGGTCATGGGATCGAATCCCGCATCCAGCTCCCTGCTCATCAGGGAATCTGCATAAGTTTCTCTCCCTCTCTCTCCCTCTGCCCCTCCCCCCACTCACTCACTCTAAAATAAAACTTTCATTCTAATTGATTTAATAGATTAGCTCAGGAAATAAGGGTACTTAAGGGGCACTCACTGAACATAAGAATTTGCAGCGTTAATTCTTCTAACCTCAGTTTGCAGTAAACATTTAGACAGTAACCTTGACATGCTTATTCCCAGATGCTACAAGCTGAGGAGACTTCCAGCACCTCTCAGTTGAATGAACTAATGATGGCTTCCCAGACAACTTTACTCTCTCAGGAACCACGATCAGTAACTACAGATGTAATTGAGCGCAAAGGGACATTCCTGATCAATTTAGAAGGTAAGGAAGAGGGAAAGATAACAGGTGAGATGTGGAGAACAGTGATAATCGTAGGTCGTCTCCAGCTTTGCAGGGGATCAGGTGTGTTCTAAAGGCAGGTATGTTCTTGGAATACATCTTTTTATGGAAACTGGCCAAGTTTCTAAACCAGCTTTCAGAAGTGTCCTACACGATGATCTTGGGAACACAGGGCTGGTGAGAGGAGAGCGCTTTCCTTCCTGTCCTGTGAATAATGGTCATCGTAGGTGACGTTAGTTGGCCTCACTCAGGATCCTGGTCCTGCCTAGCCTGCCCCTCCCATTGTGGACTCGGAAATTTCTTACTTGCACACCCTATATTAAAAGATTTAGCCAATCTTCATGAAGGGTTAAGGAAGAAGTTTTCTGGAACTCATTCCCACCGTGGGATCTCACGAGCAGGCAGTTGGTAGGTATTCAATAGGGGACTTTTGTCTGCCTACTTCATTCTCAGTGATGGCGTGGAGGCGTGGTCACGTAACAGACAATGGCCGCAGGTACTGTGGGGACGGCAACGCTCCCCGTGTTCCTCATGGTTGTTAGGTGCCATCAGGAGGCGGGAGGCTCATTTGTGGGCATCAGTCGAAGTCTGAGGCCTGGAAGCACTGACCCTGTAGTAAAGATCCTCACTTGCTTTTCAAAATGTGAATGTACATTCTCTATATAATGGCTAGAAAATAATTTTCTTCACTGTGTATTATTTAGGCTGAAGTCTGAGAGTACTCATAGTGGAGAAATTTTTGTTTTTTTGTCTAAGACAAGGTTTTGTGTTTTTTTTTTTTTTTAAGAGAGAGGTGTGAAAGAGAGAGGTGGAGGGAGGGGAGGAGGAGAGAGAGCTTGAGAATTGTAAGCAGGCGGCACATCCCACTTGGAGCCTGACCCTGAGATCATGACCTGAGCCGCAATCAAGAGTTGGAATGCTTCACCAACTGAGCCACCCAGGCGCCCCTAAACCAAGAAGGTTTAAGTGGGGACACTGCAGTTGGCACTGTAATTTGGCTTTTTAAAAAATTCTTGTCTTGCTGGAGAGGCAGTGTAATTTACCAGCACTGAGCCCAGATGAAGAGCTAGAAGGCCTGCTTTGCCTGGGGAGATCGAGAACTTGTGACTTGGGGAACATCAGTTACCCTCTCACTCAGGGTCTCCGATCCCTCAGCTGTCCTCAGGGGTCAGGGTGTGAGTCCACTGTCATGGCCGTTTACGTAATGTGGCAAATGAAGCCGTACTGACCAGCTTTCCCCAGGGGAGGGAGAAAGCTTTGAAAAAGAAACACTGGCAGAACCACTCAGGAAAGAGAGATACAAGTTGAAAGGCCTGTCAGTCTTCCTGTATCTTTCTCTCACAGGTGGGGATATTCGTGAAGAGTCTTCCTATAAGGTAATTGTCATGCCAACTACCAAAGAAAAATGCCCACGTTGTTGGAAGTACACGGCTGAGTCTCCAGATGCACTCTGCCCCCGATGCACAGAAGTGGTGAGTGGAAAGTAAGAGCCACTCGGCCGTCGACAGCTCTCTGAGCAGGAACACCCTGCGAGCACCGAACGCGAGTTCAGAGGGACTGTTCACAACACTGCAAAGAGGAAGGCCTAGGTTTAGGTAACGAATGGAAGAGTAAATGGTGGAGGATAAGGGTCAAATTTCAGAATTACAAGTTTTTCCTGTAGCAGATAAAAAATAATGTGTGTGTGTATATATATATATACATGCAGAAAAATACAAATATGCAGATGGGTCTCGATATATCCATAATGGATTTATTCAGAACAGAGACACTGGGTATGTTTGACTTTAAATGTGGCTGACCAGAAAATGTTTTCTATTTTATAAAGCTTCTTGACTCCATATTTAAGTTCTGTAACATCTAAAAATAAAGGCAACTGGAAATTTACTGATACTGATGAAGTTGTAAAAATCAAGTAAAAAATACAGTCTTGAAGGAGAATGGCAAGAAGTGTGTTTCCCTTAAGAGACAGAGTGATTTCATTCTGCCTTACTAGTGAACATCATCCTTTTCACAACAGCTAGGTTTTTTGTGTGCATTAGAAAGAAAACATCACCAAACTTGTTATTCTCATACAAGAGGGGAAAGAAAATCTTAATACTGGTATTTATGAATGTTGAAACAACATGAAAGCTGAAAATTTATTTCACTAATATACATAAGTTCACAACACTGGACACAGAAAATAGAAGTATGTACAGAATGTCACTACTTACAGTACATTACAATAGATAACAGCATTTTATAAACAATTCAGTATTGGATTAAAACCTTTCTAGGGACGGCTAATTCTATTCAGCAGAAATCTAACTTTTAGAAGCCCAAAAAATTCATTTCTGTCAGGGTGAGGGAGGGCTTTCAGTGTTGCCATGGAGTACTTTAAAAAGATTTGTCTCAAATGAAATGAACCACAGCAACTCAGTAAGTGAACATTATATTCCATGTAAGCTTAATATTACTGAATCTGTTTTAAGTTGTAATTAACCACTTAAAAAAAAAGCAATTTAAATGTAACAGTGCTTACTTGTACCTTAGACAAATTTTTATAACAAAGAGTGAAACTCTCTCCATTTCTTATTTTTCTTTTTGCAAAAGTATGAAGCATTTAGAAAGTTGGTGATGTGTTCCTCTTCACCTACGTTTATCTGGCTCTTCTAGTTCTACATTTAAACATAACCTGTAATGTAGAAGTTACGATTATTTGAACACTTCTGTTTTTCTTCAGCGTTATAAAGTGGAATTTAACAAGGTACAGATGCCTGTTTAATGTTAATGAAGAAAGGTGTCAGGGGAGCGGGCAGTTCTCGCTAGGAAAACACTACTGTTACTGGCTTCCCATCAGAAAGTGCAGCATACCTTTGTTTCAGAAATCACCCATCCCACATACAATTTAATTCCTTTATTTGTGGCTCTTTCTTGGTACAGAATGTATACACAGGTATTTTCTTCTCTCAGATTTATTTTAAAATGCCTTGATGAAACAGTAAAATATTTCACTGCTTTTCTTAACCATATAGCTCAGAATTCAATTTTAAAATTCTTTGCACGGTAAACTTTAGGATCACAAAGGTAACTACAGATTTGTAATTCAGTGATCTGTTATGGTCCTATGAACCATATTTCAGCTTATTAATATTCTCAACAATCCCCAGATCTGTGTGTCCTACGAGAATAAGTTTAACCAGGTTTATTATCTAACATGTTTATCAGGTACCCCCCTTCCCCCAAAAGTGATAATCGAATCAAAGTGAGGGTGTAAAGTTTCTTTGACCAGCCTCCAAAATTCATAACTACTTTCAGAGTATGTAGAAAAATCACAGGAAGAACGAATCTTTTAGAATGCATATAACACGTGACTAGATAAAGCTAGATAGGTTTACAAGAACTCATAGGACCGTGTCTGGATGGGCCAGTGGGGATCCCAGCAGAGGCGGGAGGCTGGACTAGCATAAGGTCCTTTTCGGTGCTGCTACTGTACACGGTGTGCGCCTCGGTCAGATTTACCGGCCCTCACCCAAATACCCAAGACCTCTTAAAACTTTATCTTTCAAGATTTTTAAATTAAACAGTAATTATTAAGTTTTAGACAAGTCTTACTTGGATGTCATCTTTTAGTTAAAAATAATTTAAATTGGGATATCCTCAAACATGAGAATTTTTTCTTCATATCCTTGAGGGGCCTACTCCTCAGCTTTATACAGTTGGTAACGTTGGCTTCTTACAAGTAAGTGAAGCAACAAACTTCCGTATCACAATGAGTTACTATGAATAACAATTGTGATCCATGACAGAGAGCAGTAATTGCACTGCATGGCTACATTCCAAAGATCCACCCTAATAAATATTTGGTATTTGTAGAGCTCAAAACACTTTGTCTACAGAGTTTTGGTTAATCTGGTTTTAATCAACAAGTAATTATTCAGCACTTGGACTGCTCTAGGCACTCTAGGGTACAAAATTAGTTGTATTTTATTCCCTCAACCCAGCTGTGAGGTAGGTTTGCAAAGCTACAATATCACTAGGCCTTTACTGTTCCCAAGAACAGATAACGTTACCATATCCCAGAAGCAGACATTTCTAAACACTTGTAGGAAAAATAAACTGGACTTAAATTTTTAGCATCTTTGCCTTTTTTTAAAACATAAATTTTACAAGATAATACATTTTTACAATGACCTGATGTGGATACAACTTCGAATCTTGGCAAAAAGTAAATCTTAACTTATATCGTACTTAATTTTGCTGTGTTGCTTGCGTCTCAGAATCTCAGTTTTGGCAAGGACAACAGGTTAAGGGTTCTAATGTTTAGTGTCCCTTCTGATGAATATGATGATCTCGAACCCATTCCTCCTCCAAAGCAAGGTCATCCTCCTCCGGTGGCGGCAGCATAAACCTCTGGGAAAGAACCTGTCCGCGTCCAGAACTCCAGGCGGCAGCCCAGGATGTTGGATTTAAGCATGCCAACAAAAGCGAGTGGGATGTTTCTCTAATTTTACTGATGGAGACTATACATGAACACATGTGAAATTTAATTACAGTAACATTTCGAGTACGAAATATAGAATCTGGTAAGAACATAATCTGTAAATTATAACCCATTTGAGATAGCAAAGTTTACCCATAAAGCTATTTAAGTGCTTAAATTAGAAATAAACAGTAAAACATCTGTGTTAGTAATTAATGGTATCACTGATATTTGTTTATATTTTATCTTCAATATTAACCAAAGGAGTGGAATTTAGCCAGGACTGCACTTTTAAAAAGTAGTATGTATTTTTATTCATTTTACAAAAGAAAAAAGACATACTCCCTCCATCAAATTCCAGAGCTTACTATGTAAAATTACCATGCACTAATTCATGTTCTAGTCACACAATTTGAGACCGTTTTCGGTAGGGTACGTGTCATAAAGAAGGGATAGATACGGCTTCCACAGCTTCAATGAGGTGTAAGGCTAAACTATACTGCCCGTGGTTTTCTGGTAAAAGCTCGATGACTTTATTTACTAGTTTAGCTGTCGTTGCAATTGGCACTTCTGTGTTTTGAAGATCTTGGGGGTTCTGCAAATGGGACACAAAAATAATCAGTTACACACAGCAGTAATCGTTACTCACTTAAGAGTTGTCAGGATAGTTCTTTCCCAGTAAGAATTCTTCAGAACGAACTTAAGCTCCTAATTTAAATTTTCTCCTTAACTGTTACTAAATACGCCTTTAAGAAACCATCCAGTGACCCGACCGATCTCACGCGCTCCTACTTACCATGGCTTTCAGCCAAGTGCAGAGCGTGGGGGGAAGTCTGGCCAGCAGCTCCATTCCTCCTCTCGTCTGGGCGTGCAGGAGCGCGTGAGCCAGTCTCTGCCCTGTTAACACCAGCAGCTGCGAGGCGAGGACCTCCTTGTCGTGCACCTGGAGACTGGCCTGAGGAAAGGAGCACGGACAAGTGTGTATGTGGTAAGAGCTGGCAGAGGTACTTAGTCTAGGAACGGCTTTGCCAGTGAAGAGTCTAGTTCACTTCTGAGCTGCGGCCATGTATACAACCAAAGAAAAAAAGTCCAAATCAAATTGAGCGTTCAAAATTCAAATTTCTGCCCACTACCGAATTTTTCTTATCCCCTAATATCTCGATGCAAGTTTCTGGCAAAGGGAATTCAATCACATCGTGACTGCTTAAAACCTTCTGAGGGCTTCTGAATACACTGACTGACTGTGCGCTGTGAGACACTGGACGTAACTCCTGCCCACCCCCGCACCTCCTCTCCGACGTCTTCATCCTCGCTCACTACGTACGGTCCCCCACACCGGCCCTCTAGCCTTGGCGCTTCTACTTGCATCATTTCCGCCTCAAGCACTGTCGGCTCAGTTTCCTGCGTGAGTGGCTGCATCTCATCCTTGGGGGCTCGGTTCAGCTGTCCCCTCTGACCACCGTATTGTAGTAGCTCCTGCTGATTCCCGTGGTCCCGTTTCTCTTCACGGCGCTTCTCACCCGGTACGAAATGGAGCACGCTTGCGGCGCCGCAGCCTCGGGTCAGGATCTCAGAGTCGTGAGATCGAGCCCTGCGTCAGGCTCGGTGCTGGGCAGGGAGCCTGCTTAAGTTTCTCTCTCTCCTTCTCCCTCTGGTCCCGACCCACCTCCCCCGCTTGCATGATCTCAAAAAAAAAAAAATTCAGCATGCTTTTCTGCTCCTACCAGCAGACTGTCAGCTCCATGAGGAAGGAATCCTGTCTGTTCTGGGTACCGCTATGTCCCTTTGCATAGAACAGGCCTGGCACACTGTCGGAGTTTATTGAACACAGGCCAGAAACAGGAATTTGGTTACACTTTTATATTTAGTATTCTGTTGTTTTTGTGCCTAGAAGTCCTAACAAAAGGAAAAGCAAAAAGCTCTACTGGAGACCTTATGGATTCTTTTTTTTTTTTTAAGATTTTATTTATTTATTTGACAGAGACACAGCGAGAGAGGGAACACAAGCAGGGGGAGTGGGAGAGGGAGAAGCAGGCTTCCCACTGAGCAGGGAGCCCGATGCGGGGCTCAATCCCAGGATCCTGGGATCATGACCTGAGCCGAAGGCAGACGCTCAACGACTGAGCCACCCAGGCGCCCCATACTCCAACCATAATTTCTGTGACTTGAGCCCCCACCTCACACTCAGAGGGTGACATTACCTCTTCTCCTAAGTGGTCCGCACCGTAGTTGTAGAGCTCCCCCACGTAATGCCTTCGAACCACATCTTCACTAACTTGAAGGTGATGAGCCAAATCCACAGCTAGAACTGGCCAATCTTGGTCTTTCCCAAAAGGAGTGGTCGGTGCCTCTTCTGGGGACTCTCTGTCCTTCACGACTGAATGCTGAGCCTGGACGGCCGCGCTAACGACTTTCAGTAAGAACTTGCCGACGGAGAAGGACACAGCACCGTCAGTATGCATCATTAAACAACGTCTAAATCACAGTAATTGGCTTTCCTGTCAGTGAGGGTGGCTTTTCCATGGAAATTATTTATCAAAAAGGAACGTATAATTGAAAGGAAAATTAGCTTTCAAGAATACTTTGGAAGTGGTCATTCTTCGAGGCCAGCTAAATTTTTCATTTCCTACTTTCTTCTGAGACAAAAATAAAATCCGTTAACTATAACTTACCTGTTGTCGTACAGAAATAAAATTTGGATCCATTTCCCCACTAGGTAATAACTGAATTGAAGTTAGGTCTTTGAAGAATGCATTTTTCCCCTAAAGAGAAAGAAAAGACCAAGAAAACGGCTAAGTATGGATTATTATTAAGGGAAGGACAGAAAGATTTTAAAAAATTAAGTCATCTAATTAGTAACTCATGGTTGATTCTACTTGAACAGTAACATTTTAGAATTTTATTAATTTTTTTAACAATTATCTAGTATGTGCTAGGCAGCCTTTGAGGTCTGGCCCCGCTTCCTCCTGGTACGCATGCCTTGTGTCGTCCGTCCCTGCCCCGTTCCTTGAGAGGGGGCTGGACTCACTGCTGGCGAACAGAATTAGGCGGACGCTAGTGCTGCTTTCAAGATTAGATGACAGAAGGGCTGTAGCTTCTGCCCTGGGTGCTCCTGTTCACTCTTAACTTGCCGTGAGGGAAGCCGGCTGCCATGGTGTGACCTGCCCTATTTTGGGAGTGGTGCCTATGGCGAGAAGAGTCTTGCCTGCCATGTAAGCTTGCAGGTGGATCCTCCTGCCGCCCCCAGTGGGGGCTTGAGATGGGACTGCAACCCTGGCTGAAACCCTAACTGCAGACTCAGGAGAGACTCTGAGCCAGAGGCACTTAAATAAGGGGCGACACACATTCCCACCCCACAAAATGTGGTTTTCAGCCACTAAATTTTGAGGTAATTTGTTATGCAGTAACCAATAACTAAGACCTAGCATGTACTCCGCATCCTTTTAAACACACTTATTCAACTGTCTGCAGACACCCTGTTTAAGAGAACAGACGTGTATCTGAAGACCCAAAGCAGAACACCAGAAAGTTGGATTTCAGAAGTTCCTTGGAAGGAAATGTAATACGGAGCAAAGAGCACCAGCCTTGGGAGGTTGGGAAGGCCCAGGCTCTCGTCCCAGGCCTCCCACTTCCCGCTAGGCCATCTGGGTTTACAGACGACCCCATCGTCCTGGGCTGCTGTGTTTTGCCCCGCAGTCACCCCGGGTACCTTCTAATGGACTTTCTAGACCCAACTATCTAGGACTGTAGGTCACCTAGTGTGACTGCCAGTTAGGATAAAGCTCCTCATCCTTTAGTGCACTGCAAATTGGACATCAGGGGCTGAAAGTTTTTCCACAGGGGCGCCCCCAGGGGTGGCTCAGTCGGTTGAGCGTCTGCTTTCGGCTCAGGTCATGATCCCGGGGTCCTGGGATCAAGCCCCGTGTCGGGCTCCCTGCTCAAAGGGGAGTCTGCTTCTCCCTCTACCCTTCCCCCCTGGCTCTCTCCCCCATCTCAAATAAATAAATAAAATCTTAAAAAAAAAGTTTTTCCACATACTCACACATAGTCTGTTACCCTGTAGTTTCCGCCCGGTGGTCTTAGTTATTATAAGGGGCTGCTCTACACGGGGGCCTTTGGGGTGGGGGATGTGTATGCACATCTGTAACACCATTTGGTATTTACTACGCTGCAGACACTGCTAAGCCCTTCATGTGCAGTATGTCGCTTCACCCTCACGACAACCATAAGGTAGGCCCTGGAATGAGCACTTCTGAATGAGGCAGCGGAGGCGAGGGGATACGCAGGAAGACTCACTGGCCTAGTCAACGGCAGGGCAGGGTCCTGATTCACTAGCCACACCGCACTGCCTGTCTGCATGAGTCTCAGGCGGGCTCCGGCACCGCAGCACGATACGGGCTGAGACCGCCGTGCTTGTCCAGTTCTGGATGTGTTCAGTTTCACAAACTCCCTTTTTGGGGGGAGGACTGAGCTAGGCACTTCATTTTGGGTTTTCTTTTAAAAAACAAAACAAAACAAAAAACTCGGGGTCTAGTGATGGAGAGGAATGGATGGATGTGATTTAAGGAAGAATCGACAAGAATGACTTATAGTCAATGTGGGGCTTGAAGGGAAGTTTCAAGAACTTCAAGGTTTCCCATCTGCGCCATAACACAAGCAAGCACCCACCCTGCCGGGGGTTTAGGAGGAACAGCGGTTTAGGTCAAGGGCGGGGGGGCTGAGGGGTGGAGGTGTGTTAGATAGGAGGTGTCTGAAGTCGCACAGCCCATCCAAAGAGAGACAGCTGATAGAAATACACGCTTCGGGGGCGTGCAGTTGGTTAAGGGTCCGACTCTTGATTTCGGCTCAGGTCATGATCTCAGGGTTGTGAGATCAAGCCCTGTGTCGGGCTCTCTGCTCAGAGCAGAGGCTGCTTGAGGATTCTCTCTCTCTCACCCCCCCACCCCCGCCCTTCCTGCTCGCGCTCATGCACTTTTGTCTCAAG
>NC_138374.1:127977829-127994260 GCF_054177405.1 Leptonychotes weddellii
GGACGTGCTTCTGCTCCAGGGCCAGCTCCACTATGGAGGTCGGTCCTTCGACCGTGAGCCACGCGTCCTCCGTATCCAGGACAGGCGCTTGCATTTCATCCCGGCTAACGTCGGCCTACACGTTTGGAGAATTCAGAATTGGAGAAATACGAGCTTGCAAATAAATACCTTAATGCGCTTACGAGGAGGAAAGTGCAAACCCCTTTTCTCCCCAGACCCCCAAGTGACAACAAAAAATCAAATCTAATTCTTCATAAGAAACCACTATTTGGGGGGCTTAAGTCAAAACTCAGAAATGAATAGATGAAAAAAACCTCTTTCTAGAGTCCTTTCTTAAGTCCAATGATTTTAAAAACGCTTAATATCTTAGAGAAGGTTCAGAATGAAAATAGACCTCTTCTACCTCCATCAAAGTCTGAAGAAGATCCAAGCAGGAGCCAAGGAAAGAGGTCATTGCTGTGTCACTCATCCCCACATCCTGTTCGTAAAAAGGAACACGATTAGCACCTGCAGCAAAACCGTTACAGGTACCACCAGAAAAATCAAAAACAGAACACAGCACACCTGAGCAACAGACACTACGCTGGACAGACGGGCAAGAATTTGAAAGTCAAGGCATTGGCACATTTTAATTTCTTTCTTGAGATTCAATGGATTTTAAAATTAGGCTTTAAAAAAGATGGTACCGCCATGGGCTTCATAAAAGCTGGTGTTGTTCATGTATCGTAAAGACGTGGCATCATCAGTCGCCACAGATCATGGCGCTGCTGGTCTCGGGCGAGCTCCCTAAGGCACGCTAACCACGGTACGTGGTCAGATGCCACATGGCAGCCCGATCTGAGAAGTTGTCAGGAAACAGCCCGGTCTGGCTGCAGAGCGTCCTTCAGGGACGGAACTGAACCTTCTAAACAAAACCGGAATCCCCAAGCCTGTGAGCTAAAGACCACCCTCATGCTGTGGGCAACAGGTAATTCCCATGGACTCCAAGGTGCCCCTGCATTCACCACCTTCTTTAAACCAACAACCAGGAAATCCCTCACATCCTAAGTACTTCATCCTGTGTCATTCACTGTGTGTGTGTGTGTGTGTGTGTGTGCGCGCGCGCGTGTGTCCCAACCACTCTCAAGAGCACAGCATCAGAAATCCCCCACAGTGGGGTTGTCAGGACTATGGGCCTAGCATGGCTGGATTCACGTGTCCCAGAATTTCCTAAGGTGTCTGTAATAAGAGTATTTCAAAGTTCGGAGCAAAAGTGGTAACTTTTGCTTAATCACCGGCCTCAAACAGAAGCCCAGTATCCGTGGGCTGGAATCTTATTGAAGACCATTTGTACAATGGTTATTACATAAAGTAGCTAAAATTCCCTCATGAATCTGCTTCCATGGGACACTGGGTGCTGCAGTTACAAATTTCTAGTTGGAAGCTATCTGACAATCTGGAAAGGTAAATTAAAATTGGCCACAGTTCATGACCAGTTTCCTTAACATCGTATTGTCCTTCCATGTTTCTCATCTCCTGATAGGTCGTCAAAATGGTAAAAGGCAAAGTCCAGCCCTGCAGTGAGTAAGGTACTACGTAAGGTGCAGGACGGACAGCTCCGCATCTAATTAAGAGAGATTCACTTACCCTGCGGCATAGCCTGTCCTTTGGTGATTTTCCAACCTAAGAACGGGATGCAAAATACTATAGTTATTTAACAATTTAAATAAAAAGGCATTACTATGGTACTATAGGAAGTAAAAAAGTAAGCAAATTAAAAAAAAACTCAGCTATAAATAAATGCTGGTTCTACTCATTTATTACATAGTGCAATTAACTTTGTGGTAGAACTTAAAAATATATTATGAAAAATATATCACTGGGCTCACAAAATAATCCTTTTCAAAAATAATATTTTTGAATTAAAAAAGAAAAAAAACAACTCTAAAAATCTGTTCCTCACTTTGTACAAATAACTGTTGCCTTAAAGTCCAGAACCAAACTCAAGGCTATGACTAAAGAGCAGCTAAGAGTTTTGCTTGTTGATAAAGATACACAATAATGTTAAATGGTCAGAAAAAAGGAAAAACAATCTGGTGCGGACAGAAGTCATATTCCTAGCTCAGAAAACAGGATGATTTTCTCGATTCATAAGTGCTTGGTGAGTTCTACTGCATACTTTATACAACACGGTAATAAGCAGGAGATGAAGTTCTGCTCTTCGGGAACATGGCTTGATAAGAATTCCCAGGAGGCAGGAGATCGATCAGGGCAGACGGGACTCCAGCACCAAGGACTCTTCGCCTCGCTGCCTCTCCCTGAGATCACTGCAATGGCCTTCAAACAACCACACTCGGTCCATCCCAATCCCAACATGTTTCACCGCTGCCAGAATCATCTTTTAAAATGCAAATCTGAACGTATCATTCCTCTGCTTACAACTGCCCCAGTGTCTTTAAGATAAAATCACAGCTACCACTTACTGAGCCCTCACACTAGGGGCCAGACCCTATGCTGGGCAGTTTACACAGAGTGTTAGAAAACCCCAAGTCCACAGTCCGCACGGGAAATACTCCATGCTCTGCTTCCCGCTCCTTCCTCCGTCCTGTGCCTCCAGCACACGAAGCTCCTCGCAGCTCTGAGCCAAACATGGATTCTGCTAGAATACGTTTCCTTCTCACCCACGGCTTCCCATTGACTCATACATCCTCCACAATTCAGCTCAGAAGCCTTCCCTTTGTCTCGTTATTTACTTCCTCTTCTCAGTCCCCAAAGCACCCTATTTACCTTTTAGACTGTGAGTCCCTGGAGGGCAGGGGCTGGGACTTGCAACTCCGCAACCACAGCACCTAATTAGCACAGTCCTTGGCACATAAGAGATACTTATAATAAATATCTATTGAATGAATCATCAAAACTCTCTGCGTCCTCGTTCAGGACCGTTTAAATTCAAATCCACGTTGTGAGGCTCAAGCGTGGCCGTCGATGTGAGAACGGTATCAAACCACAGTGACACCACCTGAAAAGCTTCGCACGCACTACTCTTCTCCCGGAAGACGGCAGCCGGAGGGGAAGGAGAACGCAAGGCCAGCAGCAAGGCCGAAAGGAGCGAGTGGGGGAAAAAAAACCACCGAAGCGGGCCAGGAAGGTGAGCACACGGGGAAAAACCAGGTTTAACTAGAAAAACGTGTTACCAGTAACAGCAAAGAAAGCATTTTCAGGGGAGCGGTGGCCCAAAGTGGGTCTGAATGTAGTGCTCATGGTTTAGGAATGTCTGTCCACGTACATTTGAAAGAACATGCTGTCATGATGGTGGTCACTCCCCTCACATCCGCTTACCTGACGCTGCTTACATCTTGCCGGGCCTGGGAACACACTGACCAGGGCCCCCCCGGGGTGCCCAGCTGGGGGGCGGCGGCTAGTCCTGTGCCCACGTGCGATGTCTGTTCCTAACGCTACTTAGGCTGCTTGTCATATGTAATAATGGAATGATGTCACTTAATTAACTGATAAAATGTGAGTGAGGGAAAAAAAAAGGAGTTGTTATACGAACACCAGGTTGAGTGCTTTAAAAAGCTGTACGGAGTAGCTGACTCCTAGCTCTACTGGAGGAGATGCAGAGGAAGCAACTACAAAGATGAGGGCATAAATTTTAAAATCTAAAGATTTTGTACTCAGACTGCATCACCACTTTATAAAGAAACAGGATCTAGAAATCACACGCAAGGCATCAGCGGTGAGTTTTCTGTAGGAAAACCAAAGAAGGACGGCAGCTGACCCCATTCAAAGAAAATACCTTGGTCCTACACCCAAAGATTGATGAGTTAACTGTACATTTGTACACTTTAATTAAAAATAAGGTGCAAATCCTTCCCTCAATCAAGCACAAGTCTCACTCTCTTTGCTTAAGAGGCTTTTAGAGGAAAGTACTCTCGAGGATCTGGGAGGTTCTTCTTCAGGTCATCAAAATGCCAGCACTGGGCATTACATTTAACTGAGCATTAGTAAAATGTAATATCAAATAAAAAATAGTCTCACAAGGCCCACTGTAAATAATCTTTCTAATATCAATCAATCAAGGAAAGAAAACAAGTATATGAAATTTAAAATTACCTTACCTTATCCATCAAGTATGTAGCAGCAGAAAACCTTTTCACCAAGAATGTATTCCACATCATCAGAGCGATGCCTAGATAGCAAGTATAAGTAGTAAGTAGAAGGCTTATCTGTTTTTTCTTTTATCATACTTAACAAATTACTGTCTTTCCTAAGCTTATAAAGCTATATGGGCTATTTATTTAGATATCGTTTCTTACATCTTATGTAATATTTGTAAAATTAATAAAAACCTTTATCTTCAATGATAATCAGAACTGAGCTGGTGTAAGAGGATATCCAAATGGCTAAAAAGCCTAAGAAAAGATCCATATCATTAGTAATGAGAGAAATACAAATTAAAATCACAAAGAAATATCATTACACAACCAACACAAAGGCTAAATTTTTTTTTAATGACAGCACCAAGTGTCGGGGAAGATAAGGAAACAACTGGAAAGTTCATAGATTGCTGGGGGCATCAGAAAGTGATAAAACCACTTGGAAAACTGGCCATATCTACTAACGCTAACTATGTGTCTACCATATAACCTAGCAATTCTACTGCGTAAAGGAACACAACGATATGTGTAAGAGTGTTGAGAACAGCTTTATTCAAAACAGCCAAACAAGAGAAACAGCCCCGTGTCCAAAACTGATTTTTTTTCATATGTAACCACCAAATAAAGTGACATATAAGGAAGTAATAAAAAACAAAATACAAAACAACCACACAAGAAATCTGGGCTATATACTTCCATATTCAATAAACCATGGCATCAAAATTTCTGAAACTGTTGTCAATTAGACAGCTTCAACATGACATTTCCCATGCGGAAATGTCTTACTCTGCAGGTGGCTGCTTCTGCATCTAGGGGGGAGGGCCTCGGGCTGTGGAGAAGCCAGGAGGCTGACTCACTGTACAAACAGGTAAGTTCTTAAATACTAGCCCGACAGAATTCTCTAGAGACCCTATTTTCCAAATGAGTCATTTTCAGTCTTCTCTTTTCCTCGCGGGAAGAAGGTAAGATTCTAAGAGATGAATAAACTTTTCAAGTTTTCTTCACATAAAATGAGACATTTTAGAATTTCTCTAATTTGATGTCATACCACCTGCGAGAAGGGTACCGCTCAAGAGTAAGTACTTCCCTAAGCTTCATCACACGCACAGCAGGCTGCTACCTCCCACTATGTGGTGCAACGTCTAGGGTCACCACTTAGTAAAATAACTAAGTAGCCTCGTGCCGAGCCCCCCATTAATTCCTCCCAGGGAAACCCACCTATCTATTTAATGGAAGCGGCAGCCTGTTGACAACTTTTCCACCACACTGTCAAGGACGCACCAGCGGCCCCGTTACGGCGGCCGATGGAGAACATTCACACGAATTAAAAGCAGCACAAGACTGCTTGTACCGTATATTCTTAGGCTCGTGGCTACCTAACTTTTTCATCAGCAACTTCAGTCCTGACAAGCCTAGCCCTCTTTCCTTATCTACCTGTGGCCTAAAAAGAAAATCAGTGGTTTATGTCGAATATTCTCCTTACTTCTCCCCTCACATCCCCTTCTAAAGAGCATTTTTCCAAGCAGTTAAAAGACCAGTACTTTGCACGTCACGATCCACATACACATACACAGTTACGTGTTAGGAGGTAGGACCACCAGATAAAAACTTAACAGAATATGAACTTAAAGATTCCTGCCTCTTTCGAATCCATCAGTTATATTTTTATTTTTTTAAAGATTTTATTTATTTATTTGACAGAGAGAGAGAGTGAGAGCAGGAACACAAGCAAGGGGAGTGGGAGAGGGAGAAGGAGGCTTCCTGCCGAGCAGGGAGCCCGATGCGGGGCTCGATCCCAGGACCCTGGGATCATGACCTGAGCTGAAGGCAGACGCTTAACGACTGAGCCACCCAGGCGCCCACCAGTTATATTTTTAACACTTATTTACTTACCATTCTGAACATGTGCATTAAGAATGTGCTTCAAGTGTTCTATTGACCTAACAAAAAAACGTGCTTCCTTACATACAGGAAGGAAAAGAGAGAGAGAGAGAGAGAGAGGAAAAAAAAAGAGGTATCATTTAACAGATGTTTCAAACACAATGGTGACTTCTTACATAAATTTCTACATAAAGCTACCCATGAATGTGGTGATAAGAACATGGAAGTATTAGGCAAAAGAAAATTTTTCATAGCACAGTGTCAACGGTCTCTCCTAAATTCACATTATCTATATGATGATTGATACCTAGAAAAACCCCAGGTCATATATGCTGACATCTGGAATCAAAAGTCACTGTGGCTTGTGACAGGACAGCAGTGTTTTCTCTAATAAATACTTGAATTTCACACAGATGTGGGTTTACTTCGTAGCAAATATCATTCATTATTCAACATTTATTGAGCAATTACTATGCACCAGGCTGTCTGAGGCGAGATACTGTAATGAACAAAGAGACCCAAATCCTTGCCCTCACTGAGGTTACATTCTAGCAAGGGAGCTGAATAAATATGGTAAGTAAATTATACAGTAGGTCAGTGATATGTGCCAAGGAGATAAACTAAAGCAGTGAAGAGGAGCATGTCTGAAATTCAACTCCTTCTAATCGAGGTAGTTGCTTACATATACACACTCATATATAGCATGTAAAACCGATGAAATCATCCAGATCTTTGCTAAATAATTTTATAGCTACAAACACTAAACATACCACCTTTGATAACACATATCAGTGTTAGCGATTTCCCACAGATAATTTCAATTGTTTTGATCCTAAGGAAGCTGTGTGTAAAATGGTGGAACTGGAGTAGGGGTCGGATGGGGCAAAGAGAATTACTAAACAAGAAAAAAAAAAGAAATATGGCCACTTATTTGAAATATTAACAATTTAAATAGACAATGATAACACCAGTCAAAATGGCAGGCACTATGCATGCATTTTCTCTAGAAACTGCTACAACCCTTCAAGATAGCTACAGTCCTCATTTACTTTTAGTAGAAAAATCAAGAACAAAGGGTTCAGAAATGTTCCCAGAGGTCATACAGCTGGTGAGCAGAGGCAATGGGGCTTGACCTCAGCTCTGTGTCTGCAAGCTGCCTTCAGTTTATTTTTTATTTTTTTTAAGATTTTATTTATTTATTTGAGAGAGAGAGAATAAGAGAAAGCACATGAGAGGGGAGAGGGTCAGAGGGAGAAGCAGACTCCCTGCCGAGCAGGGAGCCCGATGCGGGACTCGATCCTGGGACTCCAGGATCATGACCTGGGCCGAAGGCAGTTGCTTAACCAACTGAGCCACCCAGGCGCCCTGCCTTCAGTTTATAATGAATGATGTAAAACAGTTTTCTTCTTACATATCACTGTGTTAGACCTGAATCTGGAATTAATCTATTCAGATTTTAGAAACTATTATGTCCTTATTATGGTCCTAACATTCGTTTTTCATGTAGGAAAAATTTTCATTTAAGTAGAGAGCCCAAACACAATTATCATGCAGGCCACTGAAGAGGGTGACTCGAGGGCCATCAGGAGGGTCCCCTGGGCTAACATCACTTTTTGGTCAAGATTTAATTGATCAAAGCCCATTCGTTTGTTTAAAGCACTTTTAAAAAAAATCTTTTCCTTTAATATGTGATTACATATTAAAGACAACATTTTTGGGGGGGAGGCAGAGTATCATTAATTAATGTATTAGTGTGAATTGGTTCATCAGTGAGATTTTTTTCTTCAAAAGTGCAACCTGACATAAGGACAATAAAGTAGTTTGCTTTGAGAGGGATAATTTACCAGAGCACCGACTAGGGAGACCTAAGTGAAGGACTTACTGGCAAAGAGGAATATCCATCCTATGTTTTTACATCTTACTTAATCCTGGCATCAATCCTGAAGGATTGGCACCTTCATTAAAAAAAAAAAAAAAGGGTAGAGGAAGGAACAAACAGTTTCTGAGATTCAGTGACTGGCCCAAACCCAGACACTTGTCAGAAATTCAGCTAGGACCCAAATTCAGGTCTCCTGCCCCCCAGCTTGGGGCCTTCTTCCTATTCTGCTTCAGACTATGACTGTCCTGGGAGAGAAAGTGGCAGAAAATGATGCCCCAGCAGAGAGCTGAAAAGGCATAGTTAGCTAACCCTGGACTAGAGTCAGCCTTGTACACAGCATGGCTTTCTTGATTTTTCTGAGACAAACCTAAGAGAAGTGATGAACAAACACAGGGATATCTAAACAAGCAGACACTAGGTTAACAACAGGATCTTCACCCTGGCTTTTATCCTGATAACTACGATATTAAAAAGTTTCTGTTAAGTGGGTGCCGTCTCATGTAGGAATTCAAAAGGAAATAAAAAATATACTTATCACAACCTAACTAGGATGGGGCAAAACACACTGGCTTTAAAGACAAAGAAACCTAGGCTTAAATCCTGGCCCAGACCCTGACTTAGCAGTGTGCCCTGGGGCATGGAACTGAACTTCTCTGAGCCTAGTTTTCTCTTCTCCAGAGTGGGGTAGTGACAATGTCCACACCTCACAGGTTCTCTCTGAGGACTGAGAGAGAATGCATGAAAAAGGCCTAGCACAGCTCCTCGTACAAGAGGCATCCCAAAGGGGAAAAGTCCAGTGTTTACAGTAAGTTACTGAATTAAACAGTCCCACATATATACAACATGAGCACAACAACAGAATTAACAGGAAAGAAGGAGCGAGAATCTTACCTCTGGATCTTTATTCCACTGCACAACATACTCCCAACAGCAATGTGCGTGCAGCATGTCTAGCTCAAGGCTACACGGAAACTGCTTATAGGCTAAATGCAGCAAGTCTGAAAGCCACAGGAGAGTGACAGATTTATTATTCTTTCCCTAACAAAGACGCAGCCACATCCCCTCCACTCTGGACTGTATATTTCTCCGTATTTATGGATTACCTGGTATAGCTCCTAGGTTCATGTCCACCTCTGACACTTCAAGTAAATCTCTGTTAATACCTTCTTTGGGTTCATCTGGGTTTTCTGCATCTCTTTCCTTATTAGCCAGTTTTAATACTTCAGGGCTGAAGTCCTGTTTAAATATCCACTTGGCTACACTGTCTGCTATGCCACCTACAGTGTGGAGATAAGAAAATGAAAATTTACAGTGTTCACCAAAAACAGCAAGGGCAAGTGGGATATCTGGTATCTAAGGACAGACAGCTCTATACTCTATACTCTGTTAGATATATATAAATGCATGTACCTATTTGTATACCACACAGCTTCCATGTCCACAAATTCAAAATATACTTTATCAGACACAGATGAAGGGGTGAATACATCTTTAAAACACTTTCATTCATTCATTCATTCCTTCATTTATTTAAGATTTTATTTATTTATTTGACGGAGACAGACACAGCAAGAGAGGGAACCCAAGCAGGGGGAGTGGGAGAGGGAGAAGCAGGCTTCCTGCGGAGCAGGGAGCCCGATGCGGGGCTCGATCCCAGGACCCTGGGATCATAACCTGAGCCAAAGGCAGACGCTTAACAGACTGAACCACCCAGCGCCCCTAAAGCATTTTCATTTACATAGAAGTGAAACAGACTGATTAGTATGATACCTATCTAGGCTTCTTAGGGCAACATATTACTTTGAATAGTCAACTAACTTGCCTACATGGAATATTTATGGGCAAAATTTAGCCACATCTAAGAAATCATTGACACAGGCCAAAAAATTCTAAATGCAAACTGAAAAACACTCAAGACAAAGAGTCCTGTTTATTACCTAAAACAAATTATACATTCTTCTATAATTTATCAATACCTTTTCTTTCTTCCTATTTTGATTCAAATATAAACCTTTCCACAAAAAAGAATGCTTCACAGTAAAATCACCATTATCAGGGATAATAAACGGCAGCAGTGTGCTGGCTATTCCAATTTCTTATGTTTGACTTCCAAATCGTTTGGTAATTTCCATTCCAGAATCAAGCCCTTGCTTATATTGCTTAGGTTAGTATCACAGTGATGGTCCTACCCTATCAGCAGGGGGCAGCAAGGAGTGTAGAGTTTATAATTTAAAAATTTTCACGTCTTTTTTTTAAAAAACATAATTTATTTAAACTTAAAAAAAAAAGTTTCCATTTGCATGGAGTATCTTTTCCCATCCCTTCTCTTTCAGTCTCTGTGTGTCCATCCATCTAAAGGGAGTCTCTGGGCAGCATATATATGGGTCTTGGTTTTTTTCACCCATTCAGCCACCTTCTGTCTTTTGATTAGAGAATTTAGCACAGTTATAATTAAAGTAATTACTAGTAGGTGTTGCTCATTGCTATGTTATTCTCTGGCTGCTTTAATCATTCCTCTGTTCCTTTATTCTTCTCTTGCTCTCTTCCTCTTTGTTTTGCTAACTTTCTTTGGTGGTATGCTTATAGTCCTTTATCTTTTGTGTATTTACAACAGGTTTTTGCTTTGTGGTTACCATAAGCTTAGAACTAACAACTTATATCTGCAACTGTCTGATTGGGTGAGTTCTACTGCCCTGCCTTTGGGTTCACCTAGTCTGCGGCTGAAACCCTCTAGCATATACTGAGTTCAGTTACTGTATTCTTCAAGCTCTGTGATGTCTACTTATTTTCCATCTCCTTGAAGTTATCACTATGTTCATCCATTCTTCTCCCCAGTTTGGTGAGCATTTTTCGGACTATAATTTTGGGCCTTTTATCAGGAAAATGACTTATATCCATTTGATTAAGGGTTTCCCCCCCCCCCCGAAGTTTTATCTTGTTCTTGGACTTGGAACATATTTCTCTATTTCTTCCTTTTGCTTGACTCTTCCAGTCTTCAAGGAGTGGCCTTGTGTAGGAGATGAAACTTGTCATTTATCCAAGCAGCCCAGTAGATTTTTAAAAGCTCCCAGTAGCTGAGGAAGTGCCAAGACCAGCCAGTGTCCTGTAAGAGAGGATCTTCACACACCTACATTCAGGCTGACTGAAAGCCAGAACCTCAGGTATCAGCTTTCTTCTATTTTAAGATTGATTTATTTATATGAGAAAGAGAGAGCGCATACAACACAAGTGAGAAGGGCAAAGGGAGAGAGAATCTCAAGCAGACTCCATGCTGAGCACAGAGCCCAGGGTAGGGCTCAATCTCACGACCTGAGCCGAAACCAAGGGTCGGACGCTGAGCCAAATGCACCACCAAGGTAACTTGTCAGACATCAGCTTTTAAAAGTATGGGACCACACGCATAAGCTCCACTGGCCACCAGAGCCAGGGGATCTGGAGATGTCCCCTGCGTGGCAGTCACAAAAACCAGAGCTCCAAACAAGTGTATAAGCTCTTTCCGGGCTACACTGGCAAACTGGGACAAGGCAGAAGGCAAGCGCCAAGACGGCATCTGCAGCCTATGTTCCTTGAGAGCGGCTCCGGAGGCTACTACGTGTGTGCCAAACCTAAAGCCTACCTCTCGGGCTGAAGCTTACAGTCTTATAAAGAATAGGAAGACACGTTAACTAAATAAAAATCTATAAATACATGGGTATTTAGAAATCCAGGAATACAGACAGTCCAGTATCAAATGCCTGACAGAGCTGCTGGTAAAAAGAAAGTACACCAAGACAACTAAAAATTTACGATGCTTATGGTCCTGCAGGATATAAGCACAAGAACCCAATGGTTCCAGGACAGCAGAAAGTGATAAATCACAGAAGAGGTATAAAGTTACGCGGAAGTTAGGAGGAAGAAGAAAAAATTTGCAGCTAGTGGACCATGGGCAGTTTCTTAGAGGACGTAGTATTTGAGCTGGGCCTCGAAAAAGGAGTAAGTACAATTTAGAATCCAGAATGGGACAGGCGGGGAAAGGGAAGGGGCCAGGCTCAGACCTAGAGGTGGGAATCACACAGATGCTTCATTTGAACCACAATCAAGCAACAAGCAAGAAATGGAAAAATCGGTTAGATTCAAAGCCAAAAGTTCTTAGAGAACCAGTTTCTATTTGTTCCAGAAGTTCTTGAATTTCTTAAGTCTCAGAATCTCCTTAAACTCTTAAAAATTACTGACGATCTCAAAGAACTTTAGCTTGTGGATTATATTTATTCATATTCATGATCTCAGAAGTTAAAATTGAGAAAACTTTAAAATATTCTTATTAATTCATTTTTAAAGACAAATAATAAACCTATTACATGTTAATAACATTTTATGAAAATATATTTCCCAAAGCAAGAAAAGACGTTTCATGAGACGAGTAACACTACAACCTTTGCAGATCTCTTCCACTGTCTAGCTTATATCTGGATTCTCCAATCAGCTTCTGCATTCCATCTACTGGGATCTGCTGTGCTGGCTGAAGTAAGGGAGGCAAAGCCAGCCTCCCACAGACATGAAGTCGGAAAAGGGAGGGCTCTTGAGGTCCTCTGAGCACTCTCTGAGAACCACGGCTAATTCTCCAAGGCAGGGGGAAGTAGTGCAGATTCCCGAGCAGGGAACTGACAGAAGCAGACTTTGAGAAGATTAACTGAGAAGAAATACGCGTTGGGTTATTTTTAGTTTTTAAAATCTAAATGTATTTCTCTTTCCCCATCCTTTCGATCATTTCTCTAAGAACCACCAGAAACGCCCACACCATAAACATGTAGATCTATATGTGCAATGCTCAAATAACTGCAGCTTACCTTTTCCTCCTTCCAATAGCTTTTTGACAGAAAGCCTCGGGAGCGGCTCAGCCTGCAGCAACGACACTTTGGAGGCTGACGAGTCTGCTTTGCTGTGAAGTAAAGTCTGAAGTATGAGACAGTCCTCCAGCTGTTTCAGTAGAAGCTTCCAGTATTCAGTGTCCAGAGAAAGGGCCTCCCAGGAATCAGTGAGGGCCTCAGAATCAGCACCCAAAACTGTCTGGGAAAACTAACAGGAAATGCAGTGGTGATTCTCTGGCTAAGGTGGTGGATCAACAGTCACTTGAATGAGCTTTTGACTCGAGAGCTGAGGGACCGTCAGGTTACGTCATGAAGCAACACACAGACGCCGGTTCACAAATATTACTGCTTGGCCGGATGGAACATGAGTGACAGGAGAAGACTGGATTCGGGGGCAACAGTGACAGAGCCTGGACATTTACAGAAAGACCTGCGGCAAGGCCCCCGATTCATGCGATGCGTACTAACGAGTCTGCAGGACCATCTCGGACAAGGGCCACGGTCTTTTCTGTCAGTACCAGGGTAGTGCTCACTCTTCAGAAGGCACTCGCCAACATACAAAATGTGTCTCAAATTCCTTCTCTCTCCATTTTCATAAACATCTTAAGCCAGTAATATTCAGTTTAGCATATAAACTACTGAGATTGACCATGTTAAGTGAATCTCTACAGGCCTATTTAAGTGACTCATCCAATTAAATCCATGTCCCTCTAGAAAAAATTTGATGTACCATGAGATACAAGAGATGTTTGTTTTGTTTTTTTAAAAAATAAATTTGAGTCTTTATAAGACATGAGGAAAAATCACAAAGCAAAAGGTCAATAGGAAACTTTTATTCAAGTCCTTCAACACTCTACGCCCAAAACAACTTTTGTTTATAAAGGGGGGAGGGTTATAAATACAATTGTAGAACTCAAGAGCTACAACAAACCTCAGAAATAATGCAACCTAACCCTGACCTCCTTCAGACGAAGAACCTGAAGTAGGAGACTCATGTTTAAGGGACTTACCACAAATCCCCAGCTGCAGACAGACAGCCAGGTCTCTGCCCTCCAACTGCAGTACTTTTCCCCTCGAGGTGGAAAGTACGAGGTGACGGCCAAGTTCAAGTATGCATGTCATCGGAATAAACCAGTTAAGGGCAGCACCCCTCACTCCCACAAAGACAGATGAGAACTTGCTGGACACACACTTCAAACTCTACATGTTCCATAACACCAGAGACACTGCAGCCCCAGACGAGGACAAGCAGGCTGGACAGCTAGAGATCCAGCCTATCCAAGGACAGGTGCACCCCCGCCCACTTACTTTTTTCTCGGTCATGATGTTCGAGATCTGTGCGGCAACGGAATGCCCAACGTGTGCAGACAACAGAGCAGCTCCGTTGTTCTCAGACTGAACACAAGCCATGCGCATCTGCTGCCACCAGGGAGACACAGACTGGGAGTCCCAGGTCTCATCGACGGCCACTGCGGGCAGGAAGAGAAAGTCAGAAACTGAGCTCGTCGGTTCTCTCGGTTCAACCTTTAACATTAAACATAATGTTGAAGCTAAATTCCCCAGTATGTATTTGTAAATTTCTGAATTAGAAGATTAACCCACGGGGCGCCTGGGTGGCTCAGTCAGTTAAGCGCCTGCTTTCAGCTCAGGTCATTTCCAAGAGCAGTGGTCCACATCTCAAGGGCCATGGAACTGCAACAGCCACCAGCCTTTTACCTTTCATCTTGCTCAGAAGGGACAGCATCGTATGAAGACAGCACACAGACCGTGGTTTATCCAAAATATCTTTCTCCTTAGACAGCCAAACACTCAGGAGCAGAGACTGAAATCAAATTTAAATAATTTTCAGTAATAAAAAAAGCAAACAAAATGCTGCAGTTTTCAAGGAAGCACACACGTGTATATGAGGGATTCAGTCCTTCAGGGTGAGAAATAAGGGGCTGCTCATTACATCACGTAACATGAAAGGCAGAACAAGGTACCCTGTCTACTTAAGAGATTCTTTACCATCTGTTAGATATGGAACTTCCACCGTTTCCATCTCTTCTTTGGGTTAAGCATTGCCTTCCAGGTTGAACCTTGATTAGGGGGCATATTAACAAAAAGGTTACTACCAAGTTAGCATAGATTGTTGAGTAGATTGGTGGGAAGCCACTCAGCTGATGGGAGGAAAGGGAGGATGTGGAGCTGTGGACCTTACCCCACACTGGCCACAAGGTACTGTGGACTTGGGTGTGGTGAATAGATAAGTAAAACTATCAGATTCTAGTTTTTAAATCACTAATAAGACATGAGAAACAGACTTTATAAGCAAAAACACCTAAATCAATGTAAGTGACTTTTGAGATGCCCATGAACCAGCCTATCTACTTAAAACTGAAATATTTTAAGATGTACAAAATTTGCATATAGATAATTCTGGGACAATGAGAAGTTCAATAGCATGGCACCGCACCTGTAACTGCTAGTGATTGTGAAAGGCCTGGGGGCTTTAGTTCTGCAGGACCTTCGTGTAAAAAAACAAAAACAAAAATAAAAAAAGCTTGAGAATAAAAGGTTGATTACCAGTTTAAATATCTTAGTACAAATACTTTTCAAAAATGAAGAAGAGTAGGAAGCTGAAGCCGTGTGTGAAGGAAATGAACTTGGAGAATGACCGAAGGACCAGGAGGTGTTAGTACTCGCCAGGCATCACCCCGTCCAATCCCAACAACCTCGTGGCAGGAATGGGCTCCCAGATTTTACAAATGATGAAAAGGAAAAGGAACTTACCCGGCACAATACAGCTAATGAGTCAGGACTGAAGTCTGAACCAAGATCCGCCTGATTCTAACACACGTTTTTTTCTCTTTAAAAAACTGTACATGTATATAGACATGTACATGTACACATAATTTGCAAATAAAAAATAAAAACACACTTTCAAAAGGAGTCTATTTCTCCCTTTTCTGTTCAAACCTCTTAGCTCTCTCCCTATGTCAGCCTCCTTTCTACCTCATCTTATCCAGAAACCTATTTTTTTCTTTAAAGATTTTATTTATTTATTTGACAGAGAGAGACACAGCGAGAAAGGGAACACAAGCAGATGGAGAGGGAGAGGCAGAGGGAGAAGCAGGCTCCCCGCTGAGCAGGGAGCCCGATGCGGGGCTCGATCCCAGGACTCTGGGATCGTGACCTGAGCCGAGGGCAGACGCTCAACGACTGAGCCACCCAGGTGCCCCAAGAAACCTTTTTTTTTTTTTTCCAGCCAAAAATGTGCTCTCATATTTGCCTGCATATTCGTAAGACAAAGACAATGCTAACAACAATAAAGGCTAATGGTTGCAGAGAGCTGATTATGCCCAAGCCACTGGCAGCTTTCTAAGTATATACAGAGAGCATTAGGGAGCGGGCATGCGGGAGAGGTGGTCACCGCTTTAGAGAACTGGGGTCATATTACATCACGTGCATCCCACCTGCCACACAACATCCCGTGTGGTCCACAAACTTCTGACTTTATCCATTTATCAAGGTTATTCCCTCTCTTCTAGACCTCATCACCTCACACAACACGGCTACTTATAACCACCAGGCAGGCTAAAAAAAACGAGCTGCCTGTACAAGCAACAAAGTCATTCCAAAATCAACTGGAAATGACCCTGTCTCCGTGTTGTGGGCACACAAAGCAAATCAAAAGGAAATGAGGCGG
>NC_138374.1:127994760-128112869 GCF_054177405.1 Leptonychotes weddellii
GGTGGCTCAGTTGGTTAAGCGACTGCCTTCGGCTCAGGTCATGATCCTGGAGTCCCGGGATCGAGTCCCGCATCGGGCTCCCTGCTCGGCAGGGAGTCTGCTTCTCCCTCTCCCACTCCCCGTTTGTGTTCCCTCTCTCATTGTGTCTTTCTCTGTCAAATAAATAAATAAAATCTTTAAAAAAAAAAAAAAAGAAAAGAAAAAGCTTGGGAGGAAATCATCTTCAAAGTGGACTGACTCCGTTGGTAGTTCTTCCTCTTCCTTTCTTCCTTCCTGGATTGCAGATAGCAAGGCTGGAGCTCCAGCAGCCATCTGAACCATGAAATAACCTTGAGTGGGGAAGCTCAGGAAGTTAAACTGGGTTCCTGAGGATGTCATGGGCATATTATATCAATCCTGAACTTGGGTCTTTTATTAGCAGCTAACTACAGCTCCTAACTGACAGACTCCTAAGAAACTTAAGTAAATTGATCCAAGCATACAGATGTGGAAGTCAAGTCAGCAAAGATGGGTTTTTGCCATCTTTAGTTTGACAAACTTAGCATTCTAGATTTGAAGAGAACATCTGATTTAAACATGACCTTGTGATGTGGAATGAATGTAACAGAGGCAAGAAACCGACTTCAGGAATTTAACAATGACAGTGAGAAATGAAAAGTACACAAGGAAGAGAATTAAAAGTGCCTATAAATTAATCAAACTTAAAGGATAGAACAATTGGACTACTAAATCAAGTGTTACTGACAAGAGTTCATGTTAAAAAAAAAAAAAAAAACGATAGCATAAACATAAACGAATTAAGCAGTATTGTCCACCAGAAGCTGAAGGACGATAATATTGCTCAACTATTGGGGTAAAAAGCAAATTAACATTTTTTTCTGGATTTTTATAAGGAAGTACCTTTCCACATGCGTATTGCAATTCCTCTAGCTACATCCAATAAAATTACTCTGCCAAAATCATCTGTTACTGCTGCCAGTGTGTTACATGGAGACAGACATATACTTTCACCATGGCGTCTAGAATCTGGAAGTCCAAATCTGTTATGTAAAAGAAAATAAAAAGCTCAAATCAAATTCCCGTCTAGAAAAAGATGACAGAATCACGAACTGCATAAACAAAATAGGTCAAATCTGCTTTTATATAAAGAAACAGAAATCCTGCATGGGTTAATAGTTAATTTAATAACTAATTACACCAGACATTTTGCAACACAAAATGCCTAAGAAGTTTCTTCCATTATAAAATAAAAACACCTAAGTTTTATTTCATAAATTTTCTATATAAATATCCAATCTTATATTTTTAGAGAATATCAAGTATAACTATCTTTTCTTGATTAACTGTTATATCATAGGAAACAGTACCCTCATAACCAATTAAATTTTGGAATATTTTGCTCCTACACAGGCATCTTTGTCTAAGTTCATATTTCTAATCTCTTCTTTCTGCTAGATATCATATCCTGCTGACATCCCTGTATCTGCCTGAAGAATTTCCCCTCTTCTAAATAATTATCTCTCAAATGTTCTTGGTCTAGAACCAATCTTACTGGAACTGTAAGATAAAAGGAAAGAGGTCCTCTGAAAGGAGAGGTGCACTTGTTAGGAGGGAAATCCCTGAGACAAGGTGCCCCAATGCTGTTAATTTATTTGGAAGCACAGAGCCATCTGGCTTACTTCTTGATTCTTCAGTGAATTTAGAAAATATCTGAGATGTTATCATATTTTTAAAAAGATGAAAAAAACCTTAGAGGCTCATCTTCAATAAATTTTAATAACAGATAATTAGTTATATCTCTTAAATGAAGAACATCTACAAGGCGGGGGAGGATTCTGTTTCCCTTCCTAGTGGTATTTTATATTAGGTAATAAAAATGATTTTAAAACAAGATCAAGCAAAAATCACACTCTCTCATCCCAAAACCTGACACATACACTATCCTCTAGCACAACTGAAGTAAATAAAAAAGCACAACCCTGCATTCTGAAGAGTGCTTGAATGCATGGGACTCCTTGTTTTTATGTTTTTTAAAGAAATCACTAAGCACTTTTTAAGTCTATACAGCTTACTGATAAACTATCTAAGCTCTTTAAAAAATTTCAACAGCTCTCACAAAACAAATTTTCTTGCAACTTAAGCTCAGATTATAGGTATCTGTAAAAAATCACACTCGGCAAATACACACTGAGCACCTACTATAGGACAGGGAGGCAGCTGTGAACAAAACAGGCAAGAACCACTCTCCTCATGGAGTTTATATTGTGACAGCAGCTCCAAAAACTCATGAGATCGACCAATCAACTGAGCACACTGAAAGACCATAAATTTAACAGCACACTTTTTAAAATACGAAAACCTGAGAGGAGCGTGACAGACTTGCCTGACAGCTAACGGGGTGGCTGGCTCCACCTTTGGCTTTTGCTTCTGCACTGCTTCTTCTTCGTGCTTGCTTTTCCAACCAAGCCAACCACTGAACAGAAAGAAAATGGAGAATAAAAGCAGCGCTCCTAGCATTTTCATGTGCAGGCGACCAAAACAGATGGTAAAAGCAAGCAGATAATTTTACAGATATACAGGTAATATCAAATGACTTTACACGGAATTGTGATAAAATTACCTGGCAGCATTAAATAAAGCAGAAGTGAGTTTACTTGCGACCGCCAGCGCCACGTGAGACAGTAATGGTTGGGAGCTTCCCTGGAAAACAGGGCACAGGAAAGAGAAAACTGAACAGCTGACAAAGAAACAAAACATGCTTTCTACACAAGGCTTACTTTTAAAAGTTATGAAAAGCTGTAAAGCCTGGACTAGCAAAAATATTCAGCATCTTTCAGACCACACAGTAAAAGCTTTGTTTTAGGAGGCAGCAATATAATCAAAAGTTTTAACTCTACAGTTTAACAGTAAAATTGCTTGTTGTCTATTTTGTCTTCAGGATTTCCCTCCTTAAATTGTAATTAACTTAAAAAGTTTAAACTAGGACAGTAAGATGGCATTATTCTAGCAGGGCTATGGATTTCCTATCTACATACAACTGGCTTCTGTCCCTCTCTCTCTCTCTTTTTAATATATATTTTTATTAAAGTAAAGAGATAGTCTGGACAATTCTGAGAAGGCTGGTTTTTTTAAGCGAGAAATAAGAGACACCAAGTCCAGCACCTAACGGTCCCCTACCTTAGGAACAAAATCAATTTTCACCACTTACATCTACTATAGTCGGCAGCTTTACAATTCCTGATTTACTCAAATCCCTGGTGGGCCGACATTCACACCCCTGAGCTGCTGATGACTGCATCAATATTTAAAGACAAATCAACTAAGAACCTGGGGCATCAGAAACAGAGAAGTTTGTTTTACGCTGACTTTAGTACCTTCTCAGTTCACCTAAAGAATTTAGAAGAAAGTCAGCGGAGACTAGTTTTAGCTTCCAATGAAACTTAGAAATGTAAACTGATGAATCTTTCTAAGGCTAACTCACAATATCCAATTTGTAGACAAACTGAAAAACCAAGAGAGGCCTCACTCATGATCAGTGAGGAAACTCTTACCTCTAAAGCATAGAAGAAGCCGGTAAATGGATTGGACCCGACAGTGATATACTGAGACATGGCGGGTGGACTGTTTTTAATTGCTGCGTTAAATCCACCTATATTGGAGGCAGTCTTCATTTGATCAAAAGGGGACAAAGTCATAATACCTATTTTAAAACAACAACAGCAACAACATGTGAGCGGAATGCACTAAAACGACGCTGTCATTTTAGGTCATTAAATTTTTACGTCAACTCCATTCGAAGACGCAAACTGCTTAGTTTTATTTAACGGATAAAAGTCATTTTTAAAAGCTACAAAATCAATGTCATAAAATATTCGTAAGATATTAAAAGTGCCATCTATTCCTCTAAGCCATAAAATACTAAAAACAAAATTTAAATATTAATTTTTTAACAGACACAAAATTCAAACAGTACAAAAAGTATAGTCTGCCTTACTTAGAGGTATCAGTCAGTTCTGAGAGGCCCGAACTGAGACAGTCTCTTATGCTGCTGTCCAGAGATGCTGTACATACATAAATGATAGCACACCAAGTCAATTTTTTCATTTAATAAAATACCAAAGAGACATGCCTCATTCTTCTCGATCACTCGGAACATCCCACTGTACGGCCATACCGTAACTGATCTGACCTACTGATGGACATTTAGGTTGCTTCCCATCTTGTGCCACTACAAATAATGCTACAGTATATACATCTTTGATATGTCTTTGTGCACCTACAGAACTCTCTCTGTATGGAAAATTCTTATACAGAAGTGTGGGCTCAGAGGGGATCACGTTTTTAAAAATTTTATTAAATACTGTTCTACTGCATTCCATAGAGGTGGTGCTAATTTACACTCCCACCAAAAAGGTGAGAGAGCATCTTTGCTCCCGTACCCCTCCCAACACAGCAAAAACAAACACTTTCAAACCTTTGCTTTGTAGTCCAGAAATCCCCCACCTTTTCTAAGGAAGAGTTAACTTTTCATTTCCCCAAGGCTCTAAGAGCAAAAGCAGACAGACTGAATGCTGGCACCCACATGCCTATGTGCAGCAGAGGAAAAACCAAGGTCATGTAAATTCACCTGGGTGGCAGGGAGAGAAAGCCGGGGGGGGGGCGGGGGCGGGGGCGGGGAATAAGCTTAGAGAGAGTAAAGATGTACTGCTAAGATTCCAACCTATGTGGACTCAGGCACACATATGGTACCTGGGTACTCATATGGTACATGAGGATAACCAGTTGGGAAGTTCTGAACTCAAATACACTGTAGAATGGAATTTTCATATACAGGTGTTGCCTCTACTTTGTCTGCAAATGGTCAAAAACACATTGTTCCTAAAGAAGAGTCCTGGGAAAGGAAATACTTTTAGGGAGTTCATGAGCAAACCATTTGCTGGACTTACGGATTAAAGTGATGAAATAACTGTTGCAGAAGCTGGACTATTCCAAAAGATCAGAATGCCTGGCTCACATTCATGAATGAATTCATGACTCAATATACAAAATGTTTTTACTACATGATAAAAATTTGCATAAGTTTGGCCTGACTTTACCAGAATGAAATCAAAGGGTGAATTGTGCTGCATATAAATCGGAATTTAAGTTTTAAAATAACTTCTCTCTGTACTCCCACATACGATAGATGGGAGTATAAATTGCTACAAGCTATCCAGAGGACAACTTCCCAATATGTATCCAAAATTTTAAGTGGGTTTATTCTAATTTATTCTAAAGAGATGGCTGATCAGTTCTTTCCATCCTTACCACTATGATCTTCCCCTTCCCACAATTTCAGTCATTCACTTTCAGTGCCACACACACCCTAGATCCTGTTGTCAACTCTACAGCCTTTGAAACCTTGGTTTCAAGCATACCACCTTTTGACAACCTCCTCTTAGCTTTCTATCCTACTCTAGTAACCCCCGTAATAATTCCACAATTTCATCAAGAGTTTCATTAATCCTACTATTTTTTCACTATCAAGCAACTTCCGCATTCACTTCCCTTCTTATCTGGCTTAGATTTGTGTTCCATCATAATCATTCTCTTGCATACACCTACCTACAATTGCCCTGTGTCTCTCTCACATACTAACCTGGCTGAATCCTAACCTGGATGACCTAAACTTTCTGCATTCTCTGCTGTTTACAGCAGAACAGCTGAGTATTGCCAGGGGGGAAAAAAAATACACCTGGATTTCAGAGTAAGGCTCACAAACAAATGGGCATCCAAGACCAGCCCCAAATCCTACTGTCCTCCTCGACCCCCAACTCCCATGCCTCCGTGACACTCCTCTCCCACAGTCTACAGCTTGCTGACTAAACCCCTGGGCTGTTATCTAACATGCGGTCCTGCTCTCTATACTGTGGCCAAATGGTGGGATCTAGAGGACCGTTGTCTTTGAGTCACCAATCTTAGCATTACTTTTCACTGATTTAAGGTAAATGAGGATATAGCATAATGACAGTCTCTCTTCCTCCCACCTTATCCTTCCAGTATACACATATTTCAATTTTTTTATTAAATTCACATTCACTGTTTTCATTATTAAGAATGATGTAAATATTACTCACTGCTGAGATAAGCTGCCTACTGTAATTACATTTCCTTAGTTGTGAGGTTTTTTTGTATTTCCTGAACATCTGAGGCCTTTCCACACTTTGCAACACCTTAGTATAAATATTAACATAATTTATATTATAAATTATAATTTAGTTTAAAATGCATATTAAAATATAATATTTATATAAATAGAACACTAATTTGAAATACACTTTATTAAATATTAAACTATTAAGTATTAAATATCATTATTAAAATATTTATATTAATTTAAATCTTAATATAAATTTCCATAAAGTCAAACTCATTGGATAATTTCCTAGGTCTATTACAGTAGACTACAGTAGATTATTGTAGACAAAGAAGACTTCTTTGACAAAATATTTGAGCAGAGACCTGAATGAAGTGAGACAGCGCCATGTGGCTAGCTAGGTAAAATGTTCCAGGCAGAAGGAGCAACAATCACAAGTGCTCTCAAGCAGGAGGATGCTTGGTGCATCTCAGGAACAACAAGGAGACGAGCATGGTGGAACACACGGAGCAGGGATACTAAAGAAGATAAGGTAAAAGATGTACCATAAACCAGGCAATGTCAGGCCTGGTATGCCTCTGTAAAGCCTTTGGATTTTATTAAGATGAGAAGCTGCTATAAATAACATTTTGTGCAGAAGAGTGACAAAAACATGACTTACATTTCAAAAGGCTATTAGCTACTAACTGGTGAACAGAGTTTAGAGACGGAAGAAAGGAACCAGAAAGACCAGCTAGAATGTTTTTTCCCTCGATAGTTCAGGCAAGATAGGATGGTGGCTCAGACCACAGCGCTAACAGTGATGGAGATGAGCGGTGGTCAGATAGGGTCTACCGTGCCGGAAGAGACAAATGGGAGGCTGGATGAAAACATGAGGAAAAGAGGGGTCAAGGATGACTCAGAATCTTTTGGTGTGAGCAAAAGAAGAGAGGATATAGAAGAAAAAAAGGAGGAAAGGGTTCAGGGGAGGAAATCGAGAATTCTGTTTTGGATATGTTAAGTTTGGATACTCAGGTGGACAAGTTCAGCAGGCACTGGAAAAAGTATAAATTTTAAGGAAGAGGTCAAGACTGGACATAAAAATGGAAATGCTGTGACATAGCTTCTTGTTCTTGTGTTTCTAATTTTTGAAAGTAGGGGTGGAAATATTTCTTCTCCGACCTACTCCAATCTGGCTTTCATCCTCACTGGTCCACCACTTAAAAGTGCTCACATCAGACTTAATGAAGAGCTCTACGTTGTCAAATCCAGTGGACCTTCTCCCTTTCTTGGATTCTATGAAGCATTCCACAGTCAACCTTTTCCTCCCAAATTTTTATCAACAATCTGGACTTCTTCCCTAAACTTTAGACATGTATGTCTAACTGCCTACTTGACACCTCCATCTGAATGTGGAATTGTGTCAGAAGTTAACCTGTAAAAAACATAACTCCAATCTGCCCACCTCAAACCTCTTCCTTCTCCTTATTCTCATTTTAGTAAAGTTTGATCATCCACTCTTTTCTCAAATTTAAAAACTAAGAAATCCTTAAAATAAATAATAAGATAAAAACTAAGAAATCCTTGATTCTTTCCTTTCTCTTATTTCTCAAATCCATCCCTCTCCAAGTGCAAAATATGTTAATTCTGTCTACCCCTCTCCAACTCCACTGCTCCGACTGTAGGCAAAGCCGTCATTCTCCCCTCCTGCAACAAACTCCTTCCTGGTCTTCCTGCCTTTACTTTTTATTTTACAAGCCTCTCTCTAAGCAGCAGGTCAGAAGGATAATTTTAAATATCCCGTACCTAGACTCCATCAATGACATCCACCATATTTAGAATAGAATCCAAACTCCTTACCCTATGTGATCTGACCCTAGTCTACATCTCCAACCTGACCTTGTCCCATTGACCCTTACTCTTAACAATCAAGTCATTATGGACCTCCTTCCTGTTTCTCAGGACTCTGAAGCTCCACAGGCTTATCTCTTTGCTGCTTCCTCTGCCCAGAATGCTCTTCCTACACCTCTTCACATAGCTAGCTCCTTCTCACATCCTTTATATCTCAGTCTGAATGTCACTTCCCTGGAGGGACCTTTCCTCACCAGTCTACCTGATGTGCCCTCTCTCTTTACTCTCCATCATAACCCTCTGCTTATTTTCTTCATGATACATACCAACATTTTGATATTACCAAATTATTCATTTGGTTCCATTGTTCACTGTGTGTCTGCCTATCACCAGAATGTAAGCTTCATCAGGGTAGGGTCCTGTCTGCCTTGTATTTCTAGCTCCATTATTAATTAACACCTAGGACATAATAGGTATTCACTTATTTGTTGAATGAATTCATCAAAACTTTACATAAAGTTTTGCAAAATAAAGTCCATTGTACTTTTTTTTTTTTTTTGTAGATTTTATTTATTTGACAGAGAGAGCACAAGCAGGGGGAGCGGCAGGCAGAGGGAGAAGCAGGCTCCCCACTCAGCAGGGAGCCCAATGTGGGGCTCGATCCCAGGACCCTGGGATCATGACCTGAGCCAAAGGCAGATACCCAACCGTCTGAGCCACCCAAGCGCCTCCCCATTGTACCTTTTTTTTAAATCATTTCGTAGGCTGGGAGATAAATGAATAGAATAATATTTTCTATCCAATCATTTTTCCTAGCCTGTTTCAATGTTCCAAAGTTCAATTAACAGAACAGGGAAGCTACCCTGAACTGAACTCAACACTTCGGAATTTTGCAGCAAAAGTAAAGACAAACTGTCTACCAGTAAAGTGCTGATTGCAGAGTATTCCATAGGAGAACTATGCAACAATAAACAAAGAGATCTGTGTGTCAGGTATTTTCTGTCTGACTCTGTGGATTCATATTCGTTCCTTTTCTACCCACCCACTCCCAGGGGCCAGTGTGTATACATTATGGTGACCTCCACTTGGGTTCAGACAATGGGAAGTCTCATCAGGAGAGCAAAGACAGAAAGGAAGCTGAAGTCAGGATACCTATTTCCCTGTGACATTTGTGCAAAAGTCAACCTGCTCTTAAGATGCTGATTCTACTCGTCATCTCCAAGTTCTGGAACTGCTCCAGGCCCTCACCCTGTTTGGCCTAGGAGTGGTCAACAGCTGGGCTGCTAAGAAGCCCTGAGATGCTCTATCATCCCTTGTGGTTCTCCAACACCACATCTTTCTAGACAGCTTCTCTATAAATAAAACGTGTTTCAACTGTCCTATTTCAAGGGCGCCATCTGTCTTCTATTAGGACCCTGATAAAAATGGGTGTCAGCAAAATTGATTGAAAGGCTCTTTAAATACACTGATTAGAAAAGAGCTATAATACAGTTGCTATGATATAATCCTATTTTTGAAAACCTATTTCTCTATATAACCATATATATATTACACATGCATTTCACACACAAGTCTGTAAGGATGCTTACCAAAATGCCAATGGTGAGTATCTCTGGATGGTAGGGCTAAGGGGATATTTTTTCTTTTTCTTTTTATATATTTATGTACTATTTGAATTTTTTAACAAGCATATATTGATACACAGGAAAAAAACAATTTTTAAGTAGTATTTTCTTCTCTGCCCCCATTTCTACTACCTTAATTCAGAAACTGATTACTTCTTACCAAGATAATTACAGCTTCCTTACTGTGCCTAGTTTCTAGTCTTGACCCCTATATTACAGCCTCTAAAAAGTTCCACCAAAGTGATTTTTCTAACAGGCCAAGTGGTAACACCATTCTCTTGCTCTGAATTCTTCAATGGCTCTCAATGCTGCTAGGAGAAAGATCTAAATTCTCTGCACAGCATACAAAGCCCGTCAAAATCTGAGTCCTGTTTACACGCTTGTTGCCAGTGGTCCTTAGTGCCCATTAGTTTTACAGCAGACACTGTGCCGCCACCCCCAGGCTGTGTACAGGTCGACCAGATGCCTCCTCTGGGCTTGTTCTCCTGGTCAAGTCCTACTCATTCTTCCAATGTCAGACCGGAGTCAGCCTCCTGCTCCCTCTTTCCCTCAGTGTCTGGGGCTTCTCTGCTCCCATTCCCGCTGGTCCCCTCGTCCACTACTGTTGTAGTCCTGCAATTGTTTTCACATGTGTCTTCCAACTCAACTCACGCTTCCTGGATGAGACCATGTCTTTTCATTTCTGTGTTCCCAATGCCCAACAGAGTGAGTCTTCAAATATGCTTGCAAGGAGAAATCTGTTTTTATCTATATTCTGCTGGTCTAAAGGTTATATTTTTAGAAGACTGATCTATATGGTAATTACACGGATTAAACTTATCCGCAAAAAAAATTCAGACAAATAGTGAAAGACTTAAAACTGCTCGATACTGCTGTAGACATAATTATTAAAACTGCTACCACTTCTTAAACACATACACCTATCATAATCCGTAAGTCTGGGGTAACTTCCAAATGTCTCACTAAAGGCGATGCATTTTCTTTTCACATAAGAATAAATGTACATTTCTAATAAATGAGACCCATCAGTTAAAAAGTAAAAAAAATAAATTGCATAAAAATTTGAACTAGTAATGCTTACCAATACTAGCATAATCAATAATAGTGTCAATATCTTGGAGGCCCCATTTCTTATAAGCTAATGGTGGAGGCTGTATGTTCTCATTGCCCGATGCCGCAGCTGTTAAAGACAAAAAGCAAACAATCCAAACTATAATGGATGAAGTTTTACAAAAACCCATTAAAAATGGAATAACTTGATTTATTACTCTAAAGCTTAAATGATAATAATGAGGCAAGGCAATGTAAACAAGGTTAAAGTGAACTTTATTCATGCCAAGACAATACGTGTAAAATGCAAACATTAAGGGTAAGTTGATTGTCACAAGAGATTTTTGGAAAATTCAATGTAATTGGAGAAGGTAATTAAAAACCCTAGACTATTACTAAAATTTAAGGTGAATTCAAACTGCAACTGATGACAAATAAGCTAATTTCTTCCCCCTGAGAAAGACAGTGGATAAAATCCTGGGAACAGCTAATAGTGCCTTAACTTGGTGAAAAACTAAAAACCTGATGATATGCCGGGCAGGAGCGCCCAGACAGCAAGGTCCGTAAGGCAAGTAACCACGGCCAGCCTTGATAGAAAGACACGTTAACAGCAATAGCATTGCTAGAAAGAATGAATAAAATGCCCGTCACTGCTCAGTATTTCTGCCTAGTGAGTAATGAAAGAAAAAGCAATTATTACACTTCTTGCCACAGGATCAGGCACAAGGTCCTATTTATCAGTAAATTCTCATGCTACATATTAGAATATAGCTGGGGGCGCCTGGGTGGCTCAGTCGGTTAAGTGCCTGCCTTCAGCTCAGGTCATGATCCCAGCTGAGTGGGGAGCCTGCTTCTCCCTCTGCTGCTCCCCCTGCTTGTGCTCACTCTCTCTCAAGTAAATAAAATCTTAAAAAACAAAAACAACAACAAAAAACACCTAGCATACAAAAAACCAAAAAGAATACAGCTGGATTCTGGTTGTTTATTCTAGAAAGTACTATTATAAGTAAAAATATATTCCTCTAAGCACTTCAGATTTGACAGTAAGGCCAAGAAAAGAGAATTTCCCTATATGTGGAAATAAAAAGCACAACAATTTCTTGGCTATGCAATCAGAATTCTTTTTAGAGCAACTTACAATAAGAGGGCCCTAAATGGCTTACTGCCTTCCTAGGAGACAAAATGGTCTTATGGTCTTAAACATACAAATAAACAGGAATTCAAAAATAATAAAAATTAAATGGCTGACAATACCAATCATAATCATCTATTTCTAGTTTATTTCATTGACTGAATTCTTACCTGCAGAAAACTGCCAGGCTCTGTAGGTATACATATTAATGGTGACTACTTTAAGTAACCTCAAGATAATAATGCTTATTGTGCCTAAATTTAAATAATTTAAAAGATTATGAAAATAGGTATAAAAATTCAAACAAGTTCTGGCCTAATAGAAAAGTATGTAATATTAAAGACCCACATAACCAAAACTTCAGGATTTTACCAATCACATCAATCTGCAAACAAAACAAACTTTGTTTTAGGGCCATTAAGGCCCCTCTACCCAAACCCAGAAGAAAAGGAGGAAGTCTACACTAGTCCTGGTATTTTCACTGTGTTTAATTAAGGCTTTTCTAAAATTGGGATCGTAAAATCGATGATGTGTTTTTCTCTGGCAGTTTTGCTGCTTTGTGGTACATAAAATACCAGTGCATCTACAAACAATGGCATCTTGAATTTGATGAAATACAACTCTGCTCTGTATTCTCTTCCAAAGGTAAACTCTGAGCAGTAAGAGTAAGAACTCTTATTTGGGCCCTTTTCACCCCCAAGTCTGGAAATAATGTAGTTGCCCATATACACATTGTTCAGGCCTCTAACTAGTCCATTCAGAAGTGTTCCAGGTTAGCAAAAAGAAGCTGGTGTTGACTCCCTGTTGGGTCATGCCTGCCAAGGGGAAAACTCCCCCTGCACACAGTGGTATCTTTACCCTCAGTGAGGATGGAAGCAATGCAGAATCACAGGATTCTAGCACACCAGCCCGAGAGCTGCTGATCTAGTGAGAAATTTGGTTCCCTTACCCCAATATGTAGAGAGTAGATTTTCAGTCCTTGCCTTTATCTTACTAGGCAATCTACCCAACAATGCACTCCCATCTCTACAGTAGCAGGGTTTTTTTCTGTAAATCTAGTACAGAGGCCTTTTTAATGTCGAGCACATGTTTAATTCTCTAAGTAGGTTAAATTAAGTAAGACGTTAGAAGTTAGATCCGTCTCGCCAAAAAATTACCTTTTGCTACCTGATTTCGACAAGCACGAAGAGACTGAAAAAGGCTAAATCCATCAATAGTCACAATGGCACCTGGATATAAGATACTCAACTCTTCATTCTATTAAAATAAGAAAGAAGGAAATAATATATTTTCATCATTGCCAAAAGAACTTATCTACTTTTGTATTAGAGCTGAATGTCAGGATTAATGAAAAATAGAAAATACTACGAAAATATTAATGAAAAACAGAAATAACTGTCAACCACCCATCGCACAAGACATTATCAGGCAAAGGAAAAGTAAAAATAAAGGAAAAATTAATTTCAGAATGCCTTTTGCCCAAGTACTTAAAATTCTTTTCAAATACGCTTTTTATACATGATATATAATGCTTTCAGGATAGGTGGTAAGATTAACAAAAAAAAAAGTACAAATTTCATAAAAATGAAATATAGTCATTGTGCAAATACAAACAATATATAAAAGTATACAGTATAACGTGCTTTTTATTACTCAATAGGTCAATGATATTTTTCCTTTTCAGTTAGTGAGCAAATCATTTTCTGTTGTGGCTCCGCAGTCCTGGATCATATGTTCCAAATTATAGTGAATGAGCTCTTAGTGATGGACATTCAGTTTGGGAGACACAGCACATCAAACCAATCTGCTGACTGAGGCTCTCCAACAGCTTCTTACTGCACTCAGAATAAAGCCTGGCCTAGGGGTGCCTGGGTGGTTCAGATGGTTGAGTGTCTGCCTTCGGCTCAGGTCATCATCTCCAGGTCCTGGGATCAAGCCCCATGTTGGGCTCCCTGCTCAGCGGGGAGCCTGCTTCCCGCTCTCCCCCTTGGCTCTCCCCTTGCTTGTGCTCTCTCTCTCAAATGAATAAATAAAATCTTAAAAAAAAAAAAAAAAAGCCTGGCCTCTTTACCTAGGCCTGCAAGATGGGGTACCCATCTCTAAGGTCATCTCACCTCTCCCTGCCCCCCCCCGCCTTGCTCCTTGAACAATGACCATCATCATCTCAGTGCTCTGAATGTTGCCTGGACCTTACCTCCCAGATTGTCACCTGCCTAATTCTTTTGATCATTCAGTTCTCAGCTCTAATGTAGTCCCACAGAGAGGCTGCTCCCGAGCCTCTAAATCAAACAGCACCTCCGTTCTCCTGCCTGATTACCATCTCATCAACATGATTATTTCCTTCCTAGCACCTATCAGACACTGGAACTATCTTACTATCTCTAGTTGTCTATTGCTGGTTTCTCTCCACCATCCCCAAACTAAAAGCTCCATGATAGGAGGATCCCTGGGGTGTCTAGTTCCCCAAGGAATTCTCAGTGGTTAGAACTGGGCTGGGCACACAATAGGCAGTAACTAAATATTTATGAATGAATTAATACATTTTCATTATTATAAACATCACTGCAATAAACATTCTTCTGTGTATATCTTCTCACGTTGCTATATATTTCTTCAACTGGATCTCTGGGTCACAGAGTATTCTCAATTTTCATTCATATTATTAAATTGCCCTCAAGAAAGTACCTGTCAGTTTACACTTCCACCAATACACAAGAGTGCCTGTTTCTCCATACTGTCGCTAACAGTTTTGTAAATCTTGATCTTTGTCAATATGAAAGGTGAAAAATTATCCAAATGTAGTGGTTTATAGTTCTTAGGTTATTATTTACATTCAAAATTTTATCATACGCTTTTTGACCAATTATATTTCTTCTTGTGAGAACGGTCCTGTCCTTTTTTCTACTGAACCAGTAGGCTGTTTCCATTTTTAAGAGAGATTTGTGGGCCACGAGGGAGAGGAGCCAGGGGAAAGGAGGTGGCATGGGTGCTCATGTGACAGGTTTGCAAGGCTAAGCTTGGATGGCCCACTGACCACGACAGCAGGCCAAGAGCCTCCTCACTGACTTGGAGCTAATCACCAGCAAGTCAGTTATCTCCAAAACCAGAAAGCCCTCCTGAAGAAGGTACTAATATGAACACCAATGGTCCAAAAGCTGCAGAAATTATGCTAGATGACAGAGACCTTTGTGCAGAAGACACAGAAGGAACTTCTTTGACATTCCAGAAAGAGGTCTTCTCTCTTTGGAATCGTTTGCAATGACCTGCGGTCACTTCTACTACACTCATTGCCCCCAGAACTGAATCAGGAAATCTGCTCTGTGATCTTTCGTAGATGTGGGAGTACAATGAAGAAGAAGCAAATAGGTACATTTGATGTATAAGTTGATGTATCAGATCCAAAGATACATATGTAGAATACAGAGTAACAACAAAGACTTCTGTCTCCTTTCAGTAAGAATTATTTTTCAACTAATAGATTTTCTTGACTCACAAATAGTATTTAAAAGTGATTTTTTTCCACCCGCTCTAAAAACAAGAGAGTAGTACAGACATAAGCAAGCTTAAAGGGTTTAAAGAACCTCCACTATCCAGAGAATAGAAAAATAAAAAAACAGCTCTTGAGAAGTATCTTTAATGAACAGATTATCTTCTTAGATTTCCAAGAGCTCCTTCTTCATTTCATTCAGTGGTTTTATTTCTCCTATCTTCTGATGGTGAATATTATTAAGATTTAAGTTTTCAGTCTTCAGTTTTATTTTCCTGTATCCTTCACCTGGAAGAATTCCCTCGTCATCTAGGACTTAACCACACTCTTCAATCTAGTCTCTGTACCTGTGTAGGAATTCTGTATCATTACAGCCATCCCGGTATTTTCATTTTATTTCCTACCATCGCCTCAAACTCAACATGTCCAAAATCAAATTTAAAAACCTTAATTCACTGCCAAAGCAGTCTTCTCTTCCAACTTTGTCAGTGGCACTCCTTGGCACGGATGTCTTAGAGCCAACTCACTTTCCTCTTCACTAGGTCTTTATACAATAACCAGTCATGTCCACTGTTCCTGTAAAATGATTTTTGGACTGGTCCTTTCTCTCTTCACAGCCATTACAGAGTCTTGTCCCAACACTGCACGTCTGATACAGATAACTTCAAAAAGTCAGATAACTAGCCTCCTCGATTCCAGACTCTCAAACTCCAGTTCCTCCTGAAGAAAGAGTCCTTCAATATCCCTTTGATATATCATTTCCTTCTCATCTTCAGTCACTCTGCTCATCTGAATCAATTCTGATTTTTATTCAGCTTTCAAATTTATGAAAAATGTGGCCACTCTGCCTATTCAACAGTTTCTCACTATTTACTGACCTAGGTTTCTTTTGTTGTCTCATACACAGTCCTACATTTGAATCTCCCTTCATGGTTCTCCTGATTACCTAAAATATTTCCCCCTCTTTTCCTATTATATAACCATTATTCACAGCTTAATTCAAATCTCGCCTGCTCAATGAAAGTTTCTTTTACTGTCCTCATTCTAATTGAGCTCCCCTTCCCCCACTTGTACAGAATCTATTCTGGCCATGTAAAATAGCAGTTGACTAGGTACTGCTTTGTATTATTGATTAACTCATTCAAAGGTATTAATAGGAATTAGTCTAGTCTCTCTTACTAGATTAAGTTTCTTCTACAGCTCCAGTCCCCATAGCTTCAGGCCATCCCTCATACAATTTAAGTCCACACAGGTACACAATACATGCATCTGTTTACTTTAAACCTTTTGGAAGCAGGATAGTAAAAAGAAGGCCGGCATATTTACATCATTTGACGATGTATACTGTGAGCCAAAGAAGAGCATATTAGTTTATGTGGCTCTACAATTATTTTTTTTTACTGTGAGACTATCAAATTCTCACACAGCACCTGCGAAGTGAAAACTGTACATTTGGAGAGCCTTAGATACGAAACAGAATCATTTTCTGTCCAAATCTTCAGTTCAGTGAATCTATTTTCCACTATAAACAAAAACTTCACTGCCTTTCTGAGAAACAGGTAAGTACAATGTAGTAGTAGTATTAAAAATAAAGCCAGAGGGGCGCCTGGGTGGCTTAGTCATTAAACGTCTGCCTTCGGCTCAGGTCATGATCCCAGGGTCCTGGGATCGAGCCCCGCATCGGGCTCCCTGCTCAGCGGAAAGCCTGCTTCTCCCTCTCCCACTCCCCCCTTCTTGTGTTCCCTCTCTCACTACATCTCTGTCAAATAAATAAATACAATCTTTAAAAATAAATAAATAAATATAGCCAGAACTTTTTTCTTTTATTGTGTATAATTTTGACACCTAAATCCAAATAAAAAACATATATACCACATCTGTGTCTTAAGTCGCTCTCAAATTCCAACAATAAGGAACTCTTTTGGGCTTCTGACTAAAGTGTTTTATTGTATTGTGGAACAAAATGTAGGGTATTTCATTAAATAAGTAAAAGCAAGACTGGAGTTCTTGACTCAGTTATAAATAGGCTGTATCTCTAGAACATAACCGTACAGCTAACTATGCCACAAGACAAAGATATCTGTGAGTTTCCTAAAAAAGAGAGAAAACACGACTTCAAAGTAAAGCCATGGTCCCTCTGAACACAGTCGTTTATAAAGCTACCTGTTCAGTCACGCCAGGATGCCGTGGGATTTCAGAGGTCCTGCACTTCAGCTGTAGTGCTGGGTCTTCGTTCAGAAGCTGTGCAAGCAAGAGCACACCATTCTAGGAGGAAGCACAGAGAAGAGCCCTGCTTATTTCCTCATCAGTAGACCTGAACAGGTATGACCAGGCAAAGAGTGTCATTTCCCCCACTGTTTTCCATGGATATCAGATACTCTCTTTCAGAAGAATACAGCTTCTGTTCTCTATAGTGCTACCAGAACTTTCCACCACAACTCCCCCACCCCCCCAGGCCCTGCTTCCACCCTCATGAAGTAGCAACTCCACATTACCAAGCGGCAGGTAATTAGTCACAAAGAAGGATAATGGGGATGCATAACTAGATATTCCAGCCAAGTGCTGTTTTCTAACTGCTCAACACTCCACTCACCTCAGTGTAGAAGCGTACATAACCTGAGGTAAAGCCCACCACAATGCAGGTCCAGTCAGGACGCCCTGTGGAACTCCTGTTACAAACAAAGTTTATGATCTTAATAAGCTCATAAATCAAAGCAAAGAAAACGAATAACTTATTTATCCTTACCTCTTTTGGCTTGCTAGTGGGATGCATAGAGCACTGGTTACACGTTCTCTAAAAATGAAAACAAAATCATATGCTTACCTGATGAATTTACTAATTACTTTTATTTCCCTATAATTTAATGTTAAAGGGCAACCGGTGGAAGATAAGCTCTGTGGACCAGTTCTATTCAAGGCATAAGTAAAAATACAGTAAAACTCCACAGTAAGTTGAATCATAAAAATCATTCACATGAATGTGTGGTTGGTTCGGCATCTGACTCTTGATTTCGGCTCAGCTCATGATCTCAGGGTCATGAGATCGAGCCCCCATGGGGCTCCGTGCTGAGCCTGGAGCCTGCTTAAGATTCTCTCTCTCTCCCCCTCTGTCCTGCCCCTCTCCCTACCTCGCACGTGTGCATGCTTGCTCTCTCCCTTAAAAATAAAAAATAAAAAAATCATTCACATGAAAGGTAATGTCACATTCACTTGGAAGTTAATAAAAAACAGTATTTTTTCATTCTGTGTTATAAAAAGCACAAGAGAAAGCAAAAACTTTACCGTACACAACTGATTATACAGAGAACTGAGAACTAGCAAATCATCACCAGTCATTTCCTGCAGTACCCTCTCTTCTGCATCAGCTAAGCACTGATTGGGCAGAGCGTGGGAGGAATGTCAGTCACATTACAGGCAAACCATAATCCTGCAAGTACATATTCTAGGGACGAAATGCATTTCAACTAGTTGGCTTCTTCCTTGATACTTTGCAGAAATTGCCCCAGATAACCCATTTCCAAGCACATGCTTGGCTGGATGTTCCCTAAAAGATTCTTTTTGTGACACGTGGACTTGAAAAATCTGTCAGGAGCTCAGAGACTAAGCCTCAAAATTAAAATAACTCCTACTGACTTTAATTTAACCTGTCAACCCTCAGGACCCATCAATCACCACCTTATTCAAGATACTATAAACACTCCTGCCTCATACATCGTATTAGGCAACCACTGTACAAAATTAATCTTTTTGTTTGTTGTCTTTCAAGTAATTGAGCCATTATGTTTGCTTTGCATTTCTGAAAGAAATTAAATGTCTTCAAAATGGTTAGACTAAATGACTTAGGGAGAAATATTATCATTTATTTTGGTAAGAGAGAAAACATTCCAGTGAGTATCTATGATGTGCCAAGCATGTCCTATGTATGGGCTTCCACTTGGTTGTCTTTTATCTGAATCCAAAGTCTGAAGTATCTTACTCATTCTCATCAGATAGTTTTCAGTCATAAAAATTTAGGTGAAAACAGGTTCCAGGTTAGCAGCTCCTTCATATAATCACACTAGAGAACCACCTTACTGGGTCATTTAGAAATGTGAATTTACCAACTTGCCTTTCTGAAGTACTTGTGAGTTTTAAGAATTAATGTAGCACTGTCCCCTTTAAGCACAAGGCCAATGCTACCCAAGCAGAGAAGACAATGACTGCCTTGGACTTTTTGGATAAATAAAATTAGTAATGAAGAACACAGGAAACAACAAAACGAGAAAGAATGGGATTCTCTCTGAGTTCTTCTTTAAATCTCCTCTGCAAACAGGAGTTTAAAAAAAAAAAAAGAAATCACATGAGTAAAATTTAAAATTTGCTGGCCAAATCATGCTCTATAACCTCTAAGTTGGGATGAATAGTCACTAAATATCCCAGTGATGAAACTTCTCACTTATAAGTAAAACAATTTCACATACACATTTAATGCACAGAGTAACAAAAAAAATTAACTGGTACCTACCCTTCTTCGACATTTAAAGAACCACTCCAGCCAATAGCAAATTGCATTTCTTCCTTTCCTTTATCGCTGTATTTCCATTTTGCTGAAAAAAATAGGTTATCATATAAAATCACTTTAACTATAGTATACTAAACAGTGATTTATGAATTTCATGGTTTCCCTTTAGAATGTGTACAGAATGTAATTATTCTATATTAATGGGTTTGGGTAAACACAGAAAAAATTTTGTAAGATTTTGATAAAACTCAACCCAGGCTACTTACTTGCCTTTAGTCTCTCCTTCCTCCAATTAAATTCATCTAATGTCCTAGTTCTTGCAGAATAAAGTTATTGATTCTTATATACCACCTCATCTCCCCATCTGTTGTATTTATAAAATGACTTTCATCTTCAGATGACAGAGAACACTTTTCTATTAGATTTACGCTATAGGAGGATAAACCTGCTTTTAAGACCACTCCACAGCCATTTAATATATGATCTGATTTTGATCAGTGAGGTTTTTCATCTTATGTAAACCTTAATTTTAATCTTCAACAAAAATTATGAACCGAAAATGTATGCCCCAAATAAGAAACTAGAGTCCAATGAGTTTTCAAATTATAGTTGAAAATCACCTCATTCACATTATTACTAAAAAGGTGTCAGCAGCCTTTTTAGCTCTGACTGCCCCTTGCAAGAACTGGGCAATGATCAGTTTGGCCTCTGACGGGCAACAGAGCCACAGTTCAAGTATAAGCAGTCAAGAAAGAAAAATAGGAAACAAACAATAGAAAGAAGGAAAGAAAATACACACACACACACAAATAAAAAATGTTATACAATATGTAAAATACACTATAGACTATAAGACCACCATACAACGCATCCAACATAAATAACATTTTTTCTTTCTATCTAATCCATTTCTGTCCTACTCTATGCATTAGAATAAAGTACACTGAAAATAACAAGAGTACTTACGCACAAGAAAAACCGCTTTTTGCCCTCGAGCTATAACCATAAGATCATTGGTTGGAGACAGGGATAAAACACAATCTTGCAGCCAGGAAGTTTTTTGTGTTTTGCAAGTATTTCCTTCTTCTTCCTGTGGGTAACAACTTCAATTACAGTGTATGCAAAAATATTGAAAGTATTGCATCTCAGCCTTTCTGCCTTGAAGGACGAGGGGGAACAAAAAGGAAAAGGAAATCTTCCCATTTCTTTTTAAAAGTCTCAATAATATTCCTTATGAAAACATGTCAAAGACCCGTAAAGAAAATAGCCACCAAAACTAATCTCAGTTTTGAATATTAATGCAAAAAGTTTTAACATAAGCACATATAAACCAGTAAGACATTAAAAGACTGTCACACAGGGATCATTCCAGGAATGATTCACTATTAGGAAATTTAGTGAATAATCCAATTCCAGAGATACCACTAGGGTATCTGCAGCGACACAGCAAAGAAAAAATTATCTGATGCTTATGACTGTCGAATCTGTAAAAGTATTTGATAAACTTGATACTCTTTCCTTCATTTGAACTGGAAGGTGTTTTCATTTTTAATTGAAAAATTATTTATAAAATAATTACAAAGAGGAAAATCCCCATGGTTAAGAACTCAAGAGATCTAAAAAGGTCTTCTTTGCAAAGTCTCTCTCTGACTCTAGTACTCTAGCCTCCTAGTTGTTCCCTCTAGAAACAACCAGTATGATCAGTGATACTTTGTGAACATACAAGCGAATACATGACTCCCCTTTGCCCCCCTTTTCTTATACAAATGGTAGCACATTATACACATACTTCTCTACACTTTTTTTCTCTTAACATATATCTTAGACTTCATTCCCCAGGAAGTTTATTTTTTAAAGGCTGCATAGTATTCCCATGTACAGACACACCGTAAATTATTTAACCAGTCCCCTATTGATGGACATCTGCGACATCTACACTCTTCTGCCGCCACATGATCATACAGTGAATAACCTTATACTCTTGTCAGTTTGTGCGGGAGTATATTAGTAGGATAAATTGCTACAAGTGAAATTGCCAGGTCAAAGGTAATATGTGTTAGTAAATTTGCTAGATATTTCCAAACTGTGCTCCAAAGAGGTGGTATTATTTTATAATCTGATTAGCAAGTTTTGAAAGTGCTTGCTTCCCCCACAGACTTTTCAAAAGATGCTTAAACTCTGGATCTTTGTCAATGTAACAGGTGAAAAACGGTATTTCAGTATACTGTCTTCTTATTAATGAGAACAGGACAACCAGTCTATTCCTTTCCTTTGCAGATTTCCTATTGGGTTGCTACTCTTTTTCTTCTTTATTTGTATATATTCTTTACATACAAAGAAAATTGGCCTTTTGAACATAAGAGTTGTAACATTTTCCCAGTCCGTGTGGTAGCTTAATTTGCTCCATGTAGAAATTTTTTTAATGTTATGCAGGTAAATTATCCATCTATTCTCTTATAGCTTCTAAGCTTTATGTCATGCGGACTCCTACCTCAGCCCTACCCAGTGGCTCTTACACTGAATTAATCAGAGGGAAATGGGGAGAGAGGGGAGGAGATGCAGGCTGTCTTCTTCCTGTCTTTTCCTTTCTTTCTTTTTTCTTTTCCTTTCTTTCTTTTCCTTTCCTTTCTTTCTTTTTTCTCTTTTCCTTCTTTCTTTCTCTTTCTTTCACACATTTATGCTTTTTAAAAAACTTAGCAAATAGAAATCAAATTGATCTGGAACCTTCTTCTTATGCAAGGTGAGCAAGCTAAGGAGGCTGCATGCACCCTCTCTTGAAAGAAGAGGAAATACTGGAAAAAGTCCTCATCTTATTAAAGCTCTATTTTTCTACGGAATTTAAAGCTATCCATCTTGCTGTTAATGTGTACTTTTCTACATACAAATAAGGGAGAAAATTAATCCCCTAAAGAGAACACTAATAAGGTAAAGGTTAGTTGTAGTTCATTTCTCCTTGAGCCTATAATTTCTGTAGAATAGTCTCTGTTCAGCCTGCATGCACCCAAGACTCCTCATAGTGGCTCACTGGTGAGCTGAAGGCAACACTGCCCTGAGTTCCCTGTCCAATAACAGAGATTCCAGTTGTACCAACTTTGAGATTCAGGACTTTTCAAGTGATTAGAGTAGCTCTTCTTCAGGTAGGTGGCTAGAAGCAGGGCAAGTCACACAGGGATATTTAAGTACTGTGAGAAGAAATCAGAGGTGCCTAAAACTCTTTCTAGTCTCTGACCTTAAAATTTCTATCTCAGGGCAATAAAAAAGAATCAACACACTGCTCCAGAAAAAGGATACAGCTCAAATTTTAGCAAGTTCTATAAATCAGGTTTTTTCCTTTTATCACACTTCCAAAATGATATTCAAACAATAGATCCCAAAAATTATCTAAAAGTTACTTTCCATTAAAGCACATTATTTCTGTTTCTGTCCTATGCTTTCAAGATAATGCCACTAACAAGGATTAGATCTACATGTTTATATTTGCTGAAAAGACAAAGAGTAAAAGAAATACAAAGATGCAAGGCATTTAAAGCCTACCTGGTTCAAAACCTCATTTTATAATAAAGAAAACAGGGTCTGGGGGAGGTTAAAGATTTGCTCCCTGCCATAGAATCAGTGTCAGAACCCAACTAGAACCCAAGCTTCCTGATATTTAACACAGGAGGGTCATCAAGACCAGACTGGGGTTGGGAAGTTATTTTTTAAGTTAAAAAAAATGTGCACACGAGAAAGAGAGCAGATCTGACCAGAGAGCTTTACTGCTCAAAAAATGCTTTATTGACTGCAGGTATCCTCAAGTCCTTTTGCTTGCACAAACAACAAAAAAAATCCTCCTACTGGAAGTAACTCCTATCTAATTCCTGCTGGGAGAGTAAAAAGTAGCCAGGTTGGGGGCAGCAGGAGAGAGGGAGAGGGGGTGGACGTTCCCAGACTAGCCCCATGTCCTATTTCTCTAGAAAGCCATGAACTCAACCTATCTGAAGGCCTAGAGGCAAACGAGCCAGCAAGGAGCTGCTGTCAAAGCAGAGTCTGACAGTGTAAGGTAAAAGGAGACAGTGCAGCACAGGTGGGTGACGAAGAGCTTGCACTTGATCTTGAGGATACCCGCAGTCACCGAAGCTTTTTTTGAGCAGTACGGCTATCTGGTCAGATCTGCTCTCTTTCTCGTGTGCACACTTCTTTAAACTTAAAAAATAACTTCAACGAGTAGCAATAAAAATGATTTTAGATTTTACATCCCAACTGATTTCAGTCACTTCCTCCCCTCCCCCCGTCCCTTCTTGTCTCCCCCTCCCTCTCCCTCCTTACTGCTCCATAAAGAAACAGACAGAAGTTGCCCAAAATAATATCTACGCTTACAACCTGGGATGTACTCCAAATTTTCAAAATTCTATTTTATTTCATTATTTTATTTTATTTTTTAAGATTTTATTTATTTATTTGACAGAGAAAGAGACAGCGAGAGCAGGAACACAAGCAGGGGGAGTGGGAGAGGGAGAAGGAGGCTCCCGGCTGAGCAGGGAGCCTGATGTGGGACTCGATCCCAGGACCCTGGGATCATGACCTGAGCTGAAGGCAGGCGCTTAACCGACTGAGCCACCCAGGTGCCCCCTATTTTATTTCATTATTTTTAAAAGTACCGGTCAAGACACAGTAAAGTGATATCCCCAAAAGTCAAGATAAACAGTTTGAAATACATTGCTCTAAGCCAAGATTTCTCAGTACTCTTGACATTATGAGTAGGATAATTCTTCATGGTACGGTAGTATCCTCAGTGTGACAACCAACACTGTCTCCAGACATTGCCAAATGTCCCTTGGGGGGCAAAACTGCCTCTGGGCTGAGAAGCACTGCTCTAGGCAATACAGGGTAGAAGCAAGGCTGGGGGATGGGCCAGGGAGCCCTAAATTAGACTGAGGTGATAAAGGAACCGGGTAGGAGAGCAGACAAATATTCACAGCAGAAATACAAACTAAGAATAAGGAGTGTGGGTCTGTCTGAAGTAGTTCCTGGGTCAGATTTTTCGGGGGAACCTCAAGTCCAAGCAAAAGTATCTGGATGAAAGTGTTGGTAGAGCAGAGATGAGGAAATCCCCTGGATCCCAAGGAACTAGCACTGGGTTTTACAAGAAGCTTACACAAAATTTCCAATTCATCAAGACAGCTCAGGCAGGAAAGAGGGTCTAATAAGAACACTCTATGAAGTCACACAGAGCATCAGCACACATTCAGTGGCTAACAAGATGCAAGCTTACCATTTTGCTTTCTACTATAAGGGCATTTGCCTACCAAATAGGTTTTCTGAGAACCTTCCCCACAATAATGGGAACTATAGTCACTAATACTGTTCTCCTGAAGCTACTGATTCACCATCATTTGACAAGGTAGTTAATTTCCCAAGCAACACATGAAATTAAAAAAAAAACTAACAAACAAAAACAGCACTACCAAGGACTACCTTGGCTTTCTGCAAAAAACTAGTACCTACCTGGTCACTGAAGTTAACATTAAATTTATCCATTAGCTATAAAACAACCCCTGCTTGGGGGATGGAAGGAGAGAACGTAAAATTTTATTTAAATGTGACCTAAACTTCAAGGAGTTTTCTTTGAATTGAGACCAGTAAAAATGTTTCTTAATATGCACAAATATTGAAGTCACCACCAATGAACATTATAAGGAATTCTGTCTAAACAATTAGAGCCATAACATATATTTTAAAAAATTTATTTCTTTTGATTTTAAGCCCACAAATTTGTCAACTGATTATTCTGTCACAATGCAGCAGATGGTAAAAAGCTGCAGTAATTTAACAAGCCTTTCAATTATGTCTGGCCTCTACAGAGCTGATAAATTACCAGTCTGTAAACATAGTGGCAAATGGTTTTTGGTGTATCAGCTACTGTGGTGACTACATGGCCATTGATGTAGCCAGAATCGTTTTTCAAAGGTTTTGACTTTAGCATAGTAAGTCTATCACCTGCAATTTATACTGTCATTGTGCTAACTTTCATAGACATTTACACCTTACAGTGGTGGAGAGTAAAATCCAGTGAAATCACAGAGTAGTCAGCACATTCAATGTAATTCTCAAGTCATTTACCACCTAAATCGTAGACATAAAATAGTCACATATACTTTTTAAACCAAGAGACCTAAGTGCTGCAGTAATTCTGAAACACAAACAGTAAATGATGCTATACAAATAGGTTTTTCTCGTTTTTCTAGTCTGCGATTAACATACATAATGCTCAGTGTTTCTCAAAATTTTTTTAAGGTAGCAGACTTTTCATTCCCAAACAAAATACTGTACAAAACTTCAATATTATGAAATAGATTAAAAACAGGGATGAGTATCTAGCTATACAGCACCTTGACATAGACTAAAATTCTCAGATGAAAGCTCTTAAGGTCTTTTCAAAATTAAAATGGGGGCAAGGCAAGAACTCTTCCTAAATTTGATTACAAATCTGATTACAGACAAGCCAAAGGAAAAAAATTTACAAATATAATTACTGACAGAAACCTACAACTCTAATCTCCTTTTTTAAATTACTTTTCTTCCTAACCTTATGAAGTTAACTGTAATTCACTAACTCTTAGTTTTACTTGATCAATTCAAGTAGGATTAATTCTATTATTTACTTTTAAATTGTACATATATATATATACCCATTTTTATAGAATTTTCTGTGTGCCCATTCATCCAACGACTCAACCTATATACAGCCCCAGCAAAATGCCTACATTTATAACCCCTTAAAGTTAATAATGATAATTATTCTTAGATGTTAGGAAGTTGTTTATTTTCCTTTGTATTTTTCTGAAATACCTGAATTTTTGTAATAATCATTTTTTATAAAACAAATTCATCATTTTTAGTAGAAAATTCATTTCACAAATAATTGCAATTAACTCCAAACCTGAAAAGCGTACTTCTCTATTTCCTGAACAACTGTCTAATACTAAGCACTAAATTAGGCACCATAGGATATAGGAAAGCACCAAACAATTCCTGGTCAAAAACTTAATTATCTAGTTGGACAAACAAGACGAATAAGCAAGAAACAATTAGCACCCAACATAAATCAGAATACTCTAATAGCCAAACTAAATGCTATGGGCCTTAAATTGCTATTGGTGTTTATTAAAAAAACAGATGAATAGTACACATTCCCCAAAAAGATTTATAAGTGAAAATGTGAAAAGGTGACCAACAATACTCCCATCTTTAAAAATGAAAATTTAAACACTGAAATGACATTTACACCAATCTGATTTAGCAATAATTAGTTTGATACAAAGCAGGGGTTAACAGTTTCAAAAAATACCCGAGAAAAGCAGGCCTCTGTTAAAAAACAAAAAAAACCACACTCACCTCTTATAGTCTTTGTTTCTCAATATTAATAAAAATAGGGGTGCAGAGAAATGTTTTCACAAAATAAACAACAGCAATAGTCCATGATAAAAAACAACTGGGTCAGAGCTGTTCTCATTTCTGTAACACACAGTAAAGAACAGCAGTCTCATATTAACTGCTCTTTGGAGTACAAACTAGTGCAGCCTTTTGGAAGCACCAGTCAGTAATTTCTATTAAAATTTAAAGTACATATACCTTTTACTTTAGCAATTTCACTTTCAGAAATAAATTTATTCTAAAGGAAAAATAAGAACGGCTAACACTTATTGAGCACTTACTATGTTCCAAGTACTACTCTAAGCACATCTCCTACAACCGCCTTAACGATCCTATGGGTCTGATAGTGTTATTGGTCCCACTAACAGGAATGAGGATGCTGAACTCAGAAGTTAAATAACTTACTCAAGACTTCATGGTCATTAAGGAGCAGGGCTAGGAGGGAAATTCAGGCAGTCTGACTCCATCATGATGCAACCAAGATGCATGGCAGATACAAAGATGATTAGCATTGCTTGTGACAGGAAAAAACAAAAAGAAAAAAAGAGCCAACAAAAGCTAAATGTCCCTCAACAGGGGTATGGCTACATAAATCACAGTACATCTACACAAATGAGATATTCAGTATCCCTTTAAAAGAACTAGATGATTTACAGGTGCAGATATGGAAAAACCTCCCAATTACATTAACTGGAAAAAGGAAGGGGTAGAACACGAAGCCCATAGGACCTTCCGATAAAGAGAGGAATAAACACATGAATTTTACCCTCACTCTCCCCAGTGTTCTCAACCCCACTAAAAAGAGCAGTAACAGAGTTTAAAGGCAAAAGCCAGTAAGGGCAAAAAGAATGGGGAGGGGAGCCGCAAAATTCTGAGAGCCAGAAAGCAGAAGGGCAGGTGCCAACTGATTTCCCAGTCCCTAGAAAACTACCTTCTAAAAACTGAAGGGAGGAAAGAGGAGCAAGAAGCCCAGCCACACACAGAACTGCCCACAGGCTTAGGAACGGTACCAGGTCCCGGAGGAAGTGAGGGCAAAGCCTGGTCTGAGCCGCAGTCAGGTCTCCAGACCCCTTCCCCCACTGCAAAGTCAGATCGCTGTCCCTCCCCCTCCCTCCCTGGCAGAGGACAAGGAAGGTCCATCACTAAGCCAACACAAACAAACTACCCAGCAGGAGTGCCAGAGGAGAGCAGATGCAAAATAAAATGACCAACTCTAAGCAAGAGCAAGGAGAAGTCGTAGTTAGCTACAATAGGGAGACTAAAGATAGGTCTCCCTCAAACACTTAGACATAAATAATGCCACCAAGACTGAGCCTGAACTACTTGTTGATCTGTGGCCAAAGACTGAGGAACTACTTACATTCACCTTTGTTGGCAAACAATCTTTCAACTGCACTTTTCACACTAGCAAACCAGAATCTACTAAAAACAAATTAATAGCCATGTAGACCAAAAGTTTTGAAGCCCCCAAAAGAGGCCAAGGGATTTTATTTTTTTAATGTTTTTTAAAGATTTATTTATTTATTTATTTTGGAGAGCGAGCATGAGCAGGAGGGGCAGGGGAAGACGGAGAGAGAATCTCAAGCAGATTCCGCACTCAGCTCAGAGCTGGATACAGGGTTCAATCTCAGGACCCCGAGGTCAGATCTGAGCTGAAACCAAGAGTCAGAGTGCACCACCCAGGCGCCCCAAAGCCAAGGGATTTTAGAAACAGGAGGAATGGCAGAAAGAAGGATCGAGTTACACTGAAAGCCATGGGCTAGACCAAGATTTCTGAACTCTGGGACAAGTGACATTTTGGGCTGGACAACTGTTTGTTTTGGAGGGCTGTCCTGTGCAATGTAAGATGCTTAACAGCATCCCTGGCCTCTATCCCCTGAAATGTACCGCCCCCCAAATTGTGACAACCAAAAATGTCTCTAGACATTGCCAAATACCTCCTGAGAGGACAAAATCATCTCTCCAATTGAGAATCACTAGGCAAGACCCAGCCCGTATTAATGTTAACAGGAAGGTCATTGGCAAAAGGAGTATTTTAAGATTTTATTTATTTGAGAGAGAGTGAGAGCAGGGGGAGGAGCAGAGGGAGACGGATAAGTAGACTCTGTATTCAGCACAGAGCCTGACCCAAGGCTCGACCTCAGGACCCTGAGATCATGACCTGAGCTGAAACCAAGTCAGATGCTTAACTGACTGAGCCACCCAGTTGCCCCACAAAAGTAGTATTTCTAACAGTCAAATGCCAAAGTCTCAGTGAGAACCCATCTCAGTAAGAAGAACCTCTGTAGCCACTTCCCTCTTTGTACAAGAACTTAAACCTAAAACATAACTTTAGATAACCTGAGTGCTCTCCTCTGCCTCTGGCCAATCTGGTGCTTATGTCTCTTGTGCAGTAGATGACACTAAAATAAGGCAAAATGTTTTCCAGAATTATCCCAGATTATTAATGTTCTAAGAATCTCTTATCAGGTCATGCTATATCCTATTTCTCAGTCTGTAAACAAACATTTCTCTGGGGCCCTCTATCTGGCCAGCATGCTTTCCTTGTTAATCTGCTAAATCAAATTGCCTCTGTAAACTGTACTATATCACTTTCTGCAAACAGATGGAACACATTCTAACGTGTCTCTTGAATGGAAATTTTCCACACTTTCTACCTTCACTAAGGGCCTTGACCCAGAACCTTCTGTGCTTCCTGTTCCAGAAACCACTGCCAAGGAAATCCTTGACTCTATACTTCCTACCCTTTGGACTCAATACACCAATGAAGGAAAGCTCATTAATCTGCCTTACAACTAAAATTAAACCTTGTCAAGCTTCTTCCTTAACTGCCTCGATTTCCATTATAGCATGAGGGTAGGCAAAATATCCCCCTATAACCACTTCTTTCCCAAAGCAAACAAATTATAATCCCAACTAAAAGCCCTTGTAACACTGTAAAAAACACAACAAAGCTATTCACTATTTATTATAGGACCATTAATTGGTAGATGTCCTAGTACAACCATCTTCTTTTCCAATTTCTCCAAGCAAGACACTATCTCTCACGATGTCCACTTAAAATTAAGTTAGTACAGAAGATCTTTTTGCCTTTTTTTTTTTTTCCATCTTGAAAGTCTGTTTGCCCTTTTAATTCTTTAGTTTATTTACTCATGGGCAAGTAGGAATTCCTTAACCCTATTCTTCACACTTGCACACATAAGAGTTATGCCTGACATGGATCCATTATTTGGGGCATTTTTACAGACTCAATGGTATCCTCTCTAAATTCATGTGTTGAAGCCCTTGTCCCCAGTGTGACTGTTATTGGGAGGTAAGAAGGTAACTAGGTTCAATGAGGTCTGAGGTCATAAGGGCAGAGACTTAATCTGACAGATTGGTTATCCCTGTAAGGGGAAGGGACACCAGGACTCACTGCTCTCTCTCTTTGCACACAGAGGACAGGCCATGTGAGGACATAGTGAGAAGGTGTCCGTCTGCAAGCCAGGAAGAGGGGTTTCACCGAAAACCAACTCTGACAGCACCTTGATCTTGAACGTCTAGCTTTCAGAACTGTGAGATGATGCATTTCCGTTAAACCACCCAGTCTGCGATATTCTGTTATGGCAGCCGAGTGGACTCATACGGACATGAACTATCTACAGGAGAAAGACATTTGTCCTCCTCTCTAACTGAAGCCATCCTTAAAGTTCCTAAGCCTACCCATGTCACGGATGAACACTGTCTTGGCTGTGGCGGCTCCCACTGATAAAGGGTATTAGAACATGCTTTCTTTATTGAGCACTTATTACAGTGGACATCTCGGAATCACAGAAAGCTAAAGAGGCTTCTCCTTTCTTAAAAAAAAGCCTTGTCCATACTGGTACTAAATCTTTCTGATTATAAAAGCCCTCCACACTCTCTTCTGCCATAAAAATGAGAAACTACTCTCAAAGAGCTATAGGCTTGTGGAGATAAAAGCACCCTGAAGTTTTCGGCATTCTCTGCTGGATGCGACAACGCCGCTTGGCCTCCAGGTCAGCATCCAGGGCAGTAGCTGCTGCTGTTCTCTACTCTGAGCCGCCCCGCCTGTGGTTCACCTACACACCACCGCGGCCCCCCGAACACCAAAACACACCAGCTCTCTAATGTCAGGCTGCTCTCCTCTGCTGGTCAGAACCACAGCCCAACGGTGGAGAACCCTATCACTGTTTTCACAGTTACAGCACCCCGACACAGCCATAAATTGATTTCGAGACCTTTCTCTTGTTCCAATACTGGCCTCATCTTTAATGTGGACAAGACCTACCAGTGAGACTCTCAGGGCAGGCAGGTGTTGAGCTTGCGGTCTGTTCCTAACAAGGGACAGCGGAAAGTTCCCTCTCCATCCTGATGAGGTGGCTATATCTCTTACCTTAACTAGAGCGTGCAGTTCATACATCTGCCAAAATTTACTCTGATTCTTGTTATGCCTCTAGAGCTGGCTATGCCTTTGGAGTTGTTCATAATCCTAGACAGCAGTAGAAATAACAGAAGTCTCTTACCTCAGCTGTGTTAACATTCTAATAGCACTGGTATAAAACATTTTACTCCGCAAAACCTCATACTGATGTTATGTGTGGACAATTCTAGATGATGCTGCAGTGTAAGGCAGAAGTCATATCCTTTTCCCCTGGCCACACTGCCATTTTTGTTCTCATTCACCAAACAGTCTCCCTTAACAAAGATGCTGTCTTGAGGACAGGATCCAAATTCAGAGAAGCACTGTTAAATACAGCAAGATCATTTTAACACCCAGGTAACGTCTCAATATCACTGTCCTGCCCCACTTTTGTTGTCATTCAAATACCTTCTCCTTCACCATGTACGTAAAATCATGACAAGGTACAAGGGTTCATAGGAGGATAATAAGAATAGCTAGGAATGACTGGTACACCCAGAATTGTTGTCAACTCTTTCACTTGCCGTCAAATCCGCTGTGTGAGCACATCAGTTAAGACAAAGAGAACAACAAGCTACCCTCATCCATGAGGACCATTGGTAAACATTCAAATCTTATCCAAATGAAGAAATGGGCTACATGTAAGTTAATGTATTTTGGAATGAGTAGAAGCATATTTCAGCTTTTCACTGACACAGTTAAAAGATGTTATTCCTAGATTTAGGATATTCTTGCCAATAAAGAGAAGATGGCACACTTTAACAGATTTAAAGGAAGTCTGTTAAAACATACACAATCTAACTAGGAATCACTGTCCCCATCGCCCAGAACCAGCTGGAACAGTGGCGCATCAAAATGAAATACTATAAAATAAACTGGCCCATGACCTTAACAAGTATGAGAGGCACAACTAATAAAAAGACCCACTACAGTCTATTCCACAGAGCAGCGAAGGTGAGCTTTCCCGAACAGAAATAGATAATGTGGTTTCTGATCACATTTAGAATTCCAAATTCATAAAGCTTTACCTCAGGCCTATTGCTTCTCTGACCCCAAATTGTAGTTGCAGTAATTTTCTACTGTATTAGGTTGTAATACCATAAGGAAGTGTACGCTTAAGGAAGGCACACTGCTAGATGAGCCGAAAAGCAGGTCTATGACACCCAACAGTCAACGAACCCCCTTAAAATTAGCAGAGAAAACATAGCGGATGTTCATGAGGAAAACTAGCCTCACATACAACTCCTCAACTACGTCACTCACAAGTAAAAATCCGTTCCAAAAAGAACCAACTATGCACAGCAGACACTTTAAGATGGGGGCCCCTGGGTCTGTAAGTAAGTTCCATAACTCAGCACCTGCACCATCTTAAGTATTTTACAATAACTGTCCCAGGGGAACCTCCTCTTCTTTTTTTCTTTTTTTACAAATGCATGTGTCCACTTTAACATGCAGTGTCTGTGAGGTAATTCCTGAAAACCTCACACTTACTTGGGAGCTTGCCATATTATAGTCACTAGCTATAGGATTCTAGAAAATAAATACTAAAAGTAAATGTACCCAACACCACATGCAAAGTAGCTGCTAGTTACACTACCCCTTTCTGAGAAATTCTCAAAGCACAGCCATCTCCCCCTGAGAGGTTAGCTCATATCCAGCCATGCAGAGCCTCCAACCTTCTTTACACGTACCTCTCCTCTCCTTTCCTTCCACTCCCCACTCTTGCCATAGCTAACCAGACTGCTGGTGGTGTCCGGCCAGAGGGCAGCATTGATAGGTAGACTGACATCCCACATAGTGGCCTGGCATGAACACTATGCCCCACCCTCCGCAAATATCCAATACTGGATAGTGATGAACAGACCCCATCAAATCCTCATATGAGCTCTGGGTGTGAAACAAAGAGGAAAAAGAATCCAAGATAAATGAAAGATACAAATAACAGCCACGAAACAGTCTAAATCGTGAGAAAGCAGAAGCCAATCAGCTGTAGTAAAAAACAGAGACAGAGGACCGCTGAGTCTCCATGTTGACACAGCACTAGAGGGGCAAGGAACGAGGTGTTTGTTTGCTAAAGTGATGCCATAACCATGTTCCTTGAGCTGCATTACATCCTATTCAACACATCCCAATTCTCCAGGAGGTCTTCTGCAATGGTTTCCGGTTCCTCATCTCCCCTTGGAGCTTTTCTATAAATCTGTATGACATTAGCATGCTCTGCTTCCTACAACACCATGCTCCTTCACTTCTTCCCCAGACCTATTCTGTTAGTCTTCCCCAACTCAATAAACCACACACCATCCATCCAGCTGCTCAAGCCAAATATCTGGGAGGGTTTAAAAAAAAAAAAAAAAAAACTTATGGATATTTTCAAACATTGACAAAAATGAAGAGAATGGTACCTATTACCCAGTCTTGGGGAGTATCAATATCTTATTAAGTATGCTTTACCTATTCCACACCATATCCCAGATCAAAGAAGTTAATCCTGATTTTATTTTTCCCTTCAGCCCTCACAACCAACTTATAGGAAAGTCTTACTGTTATTTCTAAAACTTATTCTGAATCCATCAATTTCTCATTTTCACTGATATCACCTTAATGTAAGCCACATCATTTCTCAACTACACTATCACAACAGGCTCCTAATTGGTCTCCCTGCTTCCGCTTTTGCTTCCTACTTCAACTCCAAAAAGCAGCCAAGATGAACTTTAAAAATGAGAAATCAGCTATGTGTAGTTTCCAATCGCATTTAGAATAAACTCCAATTTCACAAAGCCTTACCTCAGGCCTGCTTACTTCTCTGACCTCATCTCATAGCCTCTCAGTCCTGCAAAGCCACACTGGCCTTCTTTATGTCCTCTGAACTCCAAGCCCAGTCCTGCCATAGGGCCCCTGCATGAGCTGTTGCCCTGGCCTGCAATGCTCTTTGCCAGATCTTCACCACACTGGCTCCCTGCTGTCTTTCAGACCTCAGCTCAAATGTCACATCCTCTGAAAAGCCTTCCACCCAAGCTATGGTAGTCCCTTGATCACTTGCTACCACATCACCATTTGAATCCTCTATGTAACTTTGATTACCACTATTTGATACTTTTATCTCTCTTTTTGAAAAAATTTCTCTCTCCCCACTTAAGTATAAGCTGCTGGGAACAGGGATGATTAGGAGACCTATCCAATATGTATGTTCATTCTTCTTTTTTCATAAAAAATCCTGATTTCGTTCAGATATCAACTCCTCCCCTATAGTCATGGGCCTCAGGAGAAGCAGACCCTTTAATCCTCCAACTCCAGGGAATGGCAAGGCTGACTGATGAAAAATCTGATATCCCTTGCCAGTGACCAGCTCAGAAATGAGTGTCTGGCGTTATTCTGGCCAAGAGAGATAGGCAAGGTTCTCTAGAGGCTTCTGAAAAAGTTGTTCCCTGCTCGTGTAAGAATCACAGAAAGCCCTAGTCTTTTTCTCCCTCTGGTCATAAATGAAGATACATGGTGCATACCCCATCTATTAGAAGAACAATCTTTAGGATGAAGTCAACACTACCATATATGCAGAGGAGACAGAAGGAAAGAACTTACGTCTTTGATGACATAGTTGAATCTCCTGATCAACCAATCTATGAGTCAATACTACCCTGACTTCCTTCTATATGAGCTAATGAATGTCCTTATTATTCAAGTCAGTTTAGGTTAGATTTTCTGTTACCATAGGTGAAAATACACACAGGGATTTCAAGTACCTTACTCATGGGCTATACTTGCAGCACCTAGAAAAATGCCTAGAATATGGTGGGCACTTAACAAATATATGTTGAATGAGTTAAGTGGAGGAGTCTAAAATAATAACTAATGAAGGAGAAAGAATCCTAAAGTAGTTATTCTCTGTTTAGTCTGCTTAACTATAAAGTCATTAAATCCTTAAGAAAGGTATCTACTTCAGTACTATTAAGCAAGCACAAAGATGTTCTTGATGAAGGTTTTAAAATGTCAACCTAACACTGGAATATGCCACCATCATTACAAACGGAAAATGCCACTTTCAACAAGCATGCACACATTTATAAAAACTTACAGGTTCTTGGGGGTCTGTTTCTTCCCATGCTCCCCAACCATCATCTTCCCAGTTTGATTTACCTATTATTAAAAAAGATGAAAAGTGCTTACATGAAATACAGAGCTTGAAATATTTTACTAAACATTATCTCTAAACATAATAGAACCAACACCTAATATATAAATATTACATAAATATGTATTATATAAATATAATGCTGGTATTAAGGAAGAAAAAAAGGTAAACTATACAACAGCAGGATTTTGCTATATGTAATAATAATTAGGAAACATTTGGCCTGAATTTCCAAATCTATGTAATAGTAAAACTGCAAGTTATTCGGATCTTAAGATATTGGATATCAGGTTCATCCACATTTAAACCAAACCACAAAAGTGAATTTTAAGAATCTTTAAAATGACAAATATTTGTTCCTCAGACATGAGACAAATTAAATATACAGTGACAAAAACACATCTAAAATTCCACACAGAGGTCTTCATGTAACTTATCCTTTCATAAGACAAGGTATCAATGAAAAAAAAAAACCTGAAGTTTGAAACAAAAGATCTACGATTTCTGATATTTTCCAATACTCTGTGATTTCTTACACATAAGAACAGTTTCTCAGATTAAAAGAAGATGTTCAACAAACACTGAAACAAAGAATTAAAAATCTCATAGGTATGGAGATTATGATCCCTTATACTGCTCCTATTAACTTGTTTTTCTATAATTATCTTTGAGTTTCTCTCTTATATCAGAAAAGGAGGAATAAAGCTATCACTTTTTGAGCAACTACTCTGAGACAAATATTAGATATTTTATATATATTACCTCAAACTAAATTAAAAAAACAGATAAAGTTCAAAGAAAATGTGAGAACAGGCCCTTACATAACTATATATTTAGGCCCCAGAATAAGATTGCCTAGGTTCATATCCTGGATCTCACACTTACCATCAGGTTACCCTATGTCTGAAAGCTTTACTTATCTCCATAAAAGCATGGAAAACAGAAGTGCTTACATCTAGTAGGGTTGTTACAAGGATTTAAAACAAAGAGCATACTAAAGTCCTCAGTGCCTGATGCACAAGTTCTCAATGCTAATCTCAAGATTTAGCCATTAAAATATAAAATCTAAATAAAATATTGTATTTAAACCAATCAGCTTCAAATTTCTAGGGAAGAATCATTTTAAAAGATGGGACTGAACCTGCTATCTAGGATGCTTACAGTAAGAAGGACACAAATACAACTTCCAATTATATATAATGTTTTAAAAGTTGCTAAAATGAATTACATATAGATGATAAGAAAGTTAACAGTCTGGTATTTGGAATCATTGCTCAATTAGCTTTGTGATAATATTCTCGTCTTTGGTACTCAAATACCAGGTAACTACTTCCTAACATGCCAAGCACATTGCTAGCCATATATTAAGTCCTAAAACATCTGATTAGCACTGCACAACTTACAGAAGATTTCCATATACGTGTCAATTAAATAATTTAACAAATACTCTGTTAAATGCCATGTGCCATGCCCTATAGTAGGAACGGAGAAAAATTCAAACATATTCCTTGTCCTTAAAGATTCTGTGATCTAACGTAACACATAACTATAGTACGTGGTGAGTACTGTAACAACTACCATAAAAGGGATGAGTGAGAGAGATGACAAAACACAGGGAGAAGTCACCTTAAACTAAGTCTTTAAAAAGCAGTGAGGAACTTTTCAAATATACTTGAAGAAAAGGTCAACATAAGGAAAGGCAAAAAGGGGTAACTCACATATAGGAGTTATCAAGCAACAACTAACATGTATTCAGCATTTCTATGTGTCTAAGTGCTTTATAGACATTAATTCACATAAGCAAGACAAAGATTCTCTATCATCCCCTTACTACAATGAGAAAACCAGATTACTTAGTTTATATAGCTTCACCAAGATCACAGAGGATTAAGTGGCAGAGTGGGGTTTCAAATCAGGGCTTCTGGAGTTCCAAAGCCCATGCTCACAAGTATTCTGCTATACTTCCTTCACCTATGGCTTATGAAGAGGCATAAAAATTAGGAAACATGGGGCTTACAGTTAAGGCCAAAGCGAGATTATTACATATTATTTTAAAATAGAAGCATTCCCTCGATATCAAGATTTGGAAGTTTTTTTCATAACCTGGAAAATTACAGTTTGTTCTTCGGCAATCTAATTCACTTAGGCAATTTCTTTATTCTGCTAATTTTTCCACTACACCAAAAACAACTGCCTTATTGTGGGCTGATGGCAACTAAGCCATCCCATCTACAGAGTTTTAGAAAATGCTGTTTTTCTTGTTCGAGAAAGCAAAGCACCTCAAAAAGCTTATCACTCTAAAATCCGGGTTTTGGTTTTAATATTGCTATAAAAATAATGTATCAAAATACCACAATCTCAGAAAGACCCTGTAGAATTGCAAGCACTTCATGGGGCCAGCTAATGATTCTTCATTCATTCATTCATTCATTCATTCAACAAATACAACATCTTTTGTGTGTTGGCCACTGTGCTAAGTGCTGGAGAAACAAAAGCAAATAAGCCTTCAAAGAGCTTACTTGGTGCACATAACCTCTGCTGAATGCTGTACGATACTATGAAAAATGTGTTATTTCTCCTCTATATTGGAATAAAAAGTACCTGACTCAATTCACAAATGACTCATACAATCAAACACAAGACACAGCAATTTGGATTTCCTGCCCCTGCAGAGATCCAGGATCTCTTAATGCCGTAATTCAAAACATCCAGGAAGAGAAGTCCTTGAGAAATACTTTCTTTATATATTTGCGTTCAATCGAAAGTTTTTTTTCCATTTCTCAAGGCCCCTGACTGAGAAATTTCTATTAACAAGAGAGAAAGGGGACTTAATCAGGCATCTCCTCCTATCGGGAATACATTTTCTAAAGTCATCGTACAGAGTTTAAAGGAAGGTGAAACAGAACTATTAGGAATGTTAAAGATGTGTTTGAGGGTTGGTCTGGAATCCTAAGTCTATTTATAATACTATAAGAAAATGCATTCTAGATTCTAGTCAACTTAAAAATGGAAAACATTTATTTTCTTTTATAGATTTTATCTTTTTGAGAGAGAGCGAAAGATCACAGGAGAGGGAAAGGGAGAAGCAGACTTGCCGCTGAACAGAGAGCCCGATGGAGGGCTCGATCCCAGGACTCTGGGATTATGACCTGAGCCAAAGGCAGACGCTTAACCTAGTGAGCCACCTAGGCGCCCCAACATTTTTTTTTTTTTTAAGGGAAACATTTGCAAACTGGGCATTACCTTTATGTCTATTTCTACTCTGTGCTGGTAATATAAATTCTGCAGTCTTCTGAGGTCTGTTGAAAATCATTTGATACTATTTTGCAGGCTGCTATTTGACAGCTACTGTCCGCTGTTAGAAAGTGTTGGAATCTTACCACTGTACCAAGGTTACTTCTTATGCCTTTAAACTATGCAAGCAGGCCAAGCACATTATTGGGGAAAAAAAAAAAAAGAATGGTGTATATTAAAAAATAGCTGATGAATGTCTAATCAAGTTGTCATTCAGGTGAACAATTTTATTCAGGCAGTCTTTCCCTCTGGTAACTTTTCTATGAAGGTTGGTGTTCTTCAGTTGATCCCATTATCAGTGTTTTTTAATTGATCCTTAATCAAGGTTGTGGATAACAAAAGCAACGTATTTAACATATATTTAAAAACTGTACACTGTTTAATGTCAATATGAACCATTAGTTTAAGACCTTAAGATCTATAAATTCTACGTACTCATGACAAAATAACACTAACTTTTTATTATCACTTACTATAAAGAAAAGCTACAAATAGTTCACCATGATTGTCTTAGAATAAATGGATTAAAATTACCCTGGCCCATAGGAGTTTTTTTGGTAACTCTTTTTGCAACTTGTAACAAAATCACCCATAGGAGATTTTGAATTTTAAATTTTTTTTTTTTTTAAAGATTTTATTTATTTATTTGAGAGAGAGACTGAGAGAGAGAGAGCATGAGAGGGGGGAAGGTCAGGAGGGTCAGAGGGAGAAGCAGACTCCCCGCCGAGCAGGGAGCCCAATGCGGGACTCGATCCAGGGACTCCAGGATCATGACCTGAGCCGAAGGCAGTCGCTTAACCAACTGAGCCACCCAGGCGCCCAGGAGATTTTGAATTTTAATACTAAGCTGTGGTATAACTTAAGTGGTAAATCAGTTTAACAAAGTGTATTATAGAATAAGGGCACCAGAACATACAACTCTTCAGGGTGGTTAGGGTCCTGTGTAAAAATTCCAAACACTCCACAGATCACTAAATCATAAAGCCAATGGCACTTACCCAGTTTGCTCACTGAGTTAAGTAGCACTCATTTCAGTCAAAGGCTAGACTAAATTATAAGGTAATTTTAAGTGTTTTCCTCATTTATTAAGTAAGAAGCAAGCACCCAATCTCTGAAAAGCAAATCTTTAACTGTCATCAACTTCCTATGTCTTTGATTTTGCTGAAGTCCAATTCAACAAAATTGATCAAAAAACTAAGAGAATGAGATTCACACTCACTGCCTTAATAAAGCCAGAGTTACTGTCTCTTCTGCAGCTTCCTTTCTCTCTAGGTAGCCTTAAAAACTCTGCAAGAAATGCAAATAATGGGGGCGCCTGGGTGGCTCAGTCGTTAGGCGTTGCCTTCGTTAAGCATCTGCCTTTGGCTCAGGTCATGATCCCGGGGTCCTGGGATCCAGTCCCGCATCGGGGTCCCTGCTCTGAGGGAAGCCTGCTTCTCCCTCTCCCACTGCTCCTGCTTGGGTTCCCTCTCTCGCTGTGTCTCTCTCTGTCAAATAAATAAATAAAATCTTAAAAAAAAAAAAAAAGAAATATAAATAATGAATTAGGGATGACTGAAGTTTCAGGGTTGGCCTCACCCTGCAAATCTGAGGCAGACTGTCCATGGATTACTCTAAGAACACTACCTTCAATGATAAACTTTAATGCCAATCGAATCTGATCCTAAATATCCTTTTTTCCTTTGACTGCCACCACCCTTCTACTCTCTCTCCAGTTAGACTCTTCAATCATTGGTAGGCACTTAGCAGCACTGTCCAATAAAAATATAATGCAAGCCACACATTCAATTTTAAATTTACTAGTAGCCACATTTTGATTTATTTTTTAAAGATTTTATTTATTTATTTATTTGACAGAGAGAACAGTGAGAGAGGGAACACAAGCAGGCGGAGTGGGAGAGGGAGAAGCAGGCTCCCCGCTGAGCAGAGAGCCCAATGCAGGGCTCGATCCCAGGACCCTGGGATCATGACCTGAGCTGAAGGCAGACGCTTAACGACTGAGCCACCCAGGCGCCCCTAGTAGCCACATTTTAAAAGAAGAAAAAAAAAACAGGTGAAACTTTAATAGATGTTATTTAATATAATACAGCCAAGATATCATTTCAATATGCAGTCAATGTTAAATTATTCAGGAGATATTTTACTTTTTACCCCCTACTAAGTCTTCAAAATCTGATGTGTATTTTACCCTTAAAGCACATCTATTTGGTCTAGCCTGTCACTGAAGATGACTATTGTGAACTGTCTAGAGGAATTGATAACATAAGCATAAACTGTTGTTCTTATCATGGTCAAGTTCAACATTTTGCCTGAATGAATAAAACCAGTGACTTTATTATTATTATTATTTTTAAGATTTTATTTGACAGAGACACAGTGAGAGAGGGAACACAAGCAGGGGGAGTGGGAGAAGGAGAAGCAGGCTTCCAGCCAAGCAGGGAGCCCGATGCAGGGCTCAATGCCAGGACCCTGGGATCATGACCCAAGTCAAAGGCAGACGCTTAACGACTGAGCCACCCAGGTGCCCCTAAAACCAGTGACTTTAACTTCAACATGTAAAATGTAACTACATCTCCTTCTGGAAAGAATTTTTTTCCCTGAAGAGCTCAGATTATACTGGTATAAAAAAAACTATTCAGTCTCTTACTATCTGATAAATGATACAGTCATTGAAACACAGAGAAAACACATTTTAATTCAGTCATCAAAAATTACAGATGTCTTTTTTAAGGATATTTCCAGTGAATGAATTATTCCACCAACAAAAGCTCAAATAAGAAATTCAATTTCTGTCTTCCATAGCTCTTTTTAATTCCAAAAATTTATTGTGATTTGCTTCTGAACAGTCTGTCCTCATAAACTGAGTGTGTTCCTCACATAACAAGAACCTGAAGCTAGAAAGGAAATTGAATCCTGAAGTGGGCAATTAATTTGGCACTATTTGCCTTTTCCAATATGAATATGTCAAGATCAAAAACTAAATGAGAAACTGAAATCATTAAATGTTAGGAAATGAAAAACTTAATCTCCATGGTCTAATAAAAGATCTTATTAGCACAGAAGCACATTCATTTCCACTCTTCTGAGACAAGAAAAAATGGAAAATGTACTTGTTTCAGTAAGGAGCAAAAACCTCTAGAACCTATGACTTGTAAATAATTCAAAAACTTCAACAAATTTTAGCCAGTTCTTCTTGGCCAAGGCAAAGAACCCATCACGTAGCAGTACAAAGTAAAAAATAACTAAAGAATAGAGAAGCTGCAGGGCGCCTGGGTGGCTCAGTCGGTTAAGGGTCTGCCTTCGGCTTGGGTCATGATCCCACGGTTCTGGGATCGAGCCCCGCACCGGGCTCCCTGCTCAGCGGGGAGCCTGCTTCTCCCTCTCCCGCTCCCCCTGCTTGCGCTCTGTCTCTATCAAATAAATAAATAAAATCTTAAAAAAAAAGATACAGATTAAAAAAAGAGAGAAGCTGGTTAATTTCCTATGCTTCAGAATTATTAATCTTTTTCTTTTTCTAGGGAAATGGGAAAATAAATTTCGTATTAGCATATTCTTTTCAACACATAAAAATACGTAGCAATCTAAAATGAGGCCATCCCATTTCAGCAAGCAGAGTTTCTTTCTTTCAAACCACCAACACTAAATAATACTAGATCTTTAAGGGCCCTTTCGTTTCTAGGATTCTAATGACCCCTGTTGTCAAATAAGTGACCTTACTGGAAGGTAAGGGTGTGCCATTACAGTATGTGGGTGAAGGTATGTAAATAATGCTAGCTATTGCTAATTTCTGCATATTTTAAAGAAGCCAATTCAACACTATTATTTAACCCATTCTAATATTCAACTAGTCCCTGTGAGAAAACTTTCTTTATATTTAAATTCTTCCAATACCAGCTTAACTTTGCTATTATCTGCTGCTTTTTAAAAAATACAGATAAAGCCTGACAATAATCTAATCACATGAGAACAACTGTTCACTTATCAGAAAAGCCAAAGTCAAAGGAACTGATAACACAAAATGACAACGAATGTGTATGTAAATAGGCATTTCTATTCACCATGGATAGGAATGAACCTGACCAATTTTTAGAGTAATCTGGCAACTGTAACCAGCATTTAAAATGTGAATTTCTATTATTCAGCAATTCCAATCCCGGAAATGTACATGTAGAAATACCAATATCCTGGGTGCCTGGGTGGCTCAGTCAGTTAAGCACCTGCCTTCAGCTCCGGTTGTAATCCTGGAGTCCCAGGATGGAGCACCACATCGGGCTCCCTGCTCAGTGGGGAGTCTGCTTGTTCTTTCTCTCTCTCTCTCACTCACTCTCTCTCTCAAATAAATAAATTAAAAAAAAAAAATACCAATATCCTACATAAAAACATGCATAAGGATGCTTACTGGAGCATTTTCTTATAGCAAATATTTCGTAAATAATCTAAACGTTCATTGATAGGGAAATAGTTAAATATAGCCTGGTAGTCTTCATTGGAACACTGTGCAGCCATTAGAAAAAAATGCTATAGAGTTACATATACAAACTCGGAAAGATGTTGACGTTATAATAAGTACAACAAAAAAAAGTTCCAGAATTATATTTTACAAGAATGAGATAATATAAAATTAAAAATAAATACCCAAGCAGCAGGTCTCAGAGCATTCTCACCATAGCAGCACAACAGAACTTTCTTTGATGATAGAAGTGTTCTAGATCTGTGCTATCCAGTAAGGTATCCACTAGGCATATGTAGTCAATGAGCACTTGAAAAGTAGCTAGTATGACTAAGCAACTGAATTTTTACTTTTATTTTCTATTAAACTTAAATTTAAATTACCACATATGACTAGTGGCTACCATACTGAACAGCATAACGCTAAAGTTATAACACCTAGAAGGTGGGATGAGTAGCCAGAAGGTGGCTTTCATGTCTTATTTAAAAAAAAAAAAAAAAAAGGCAATGTGATGACTAACTACGTCTCTCTTGACATTCTCTCTTCTGGGCAATTTATATGTGAGACCTAGGCTCACATGGTACAAAGAAAAGTGATCTGTGTTTGAAAGACTCTCTGATCTTTTCAAAGGCGAAATGTGGGCACAGCACACACCTAAGGATTCTAGGATTCACTGAATCAAAGGATTCAATGATTCCTTTGCATGAGGAAGGTTCATTTAGGGTCCCTATAGTTCCAAATGGTATTAGCACAGTAGTCATAAAAAAATACTTGTCCTTATAATTCCAGGACTGTCACTTTAAACAAAATTAAATAATGCCTGAGGAATACCAATGTAAGATTACCTCCCGTTCTGGAATACTGCAATGGCCACCCAACTGGTCATTCTACTTCCACTTTCACTCACCACTCCCATCCATTCTTTCTTTGCTGACATAAAAATGTCTCCAAAATATTAGCTGGTTAATATTCTCGGCTCAAATTCCTTTTTTATAGATTGCCACTGCTAACTCCAGCAAGTTTCAAACTCCATCACCATTGCTACTGCCTTAGTTCTGTCTTTACTTCTGAAGGCCCGCATCTGACTTCTATAAACATCTCCCAAAATCACCTACCTCCAGCTTTGCACTACCCAACCTATTCTTTTCACAGCCACCAAATCCACCTTCCATAGCTCAAATCTTGAAATGCTATGCTTTCACTTAAAACCATCAATGGTTACCCTCTGCCTATAGCAGAGACTCCTAGTAAACCACAAATAGGTTACAGGTGAACCAAGATATTAATCCTCTCATCTCTCAAGACAGCCAGGTAGGGCTTGGAGCTACTGGAACTTCCAGCAGGTCACTTCCCACCATGAGCAGCTTTATTTATTTTGTATGACCAATCTCTCTATTACCATATTAACTGACATATTTATTATGTTAAAAACATAACCTAACATTTACCATCTTAACCATTTTTAAGTGTACAGTAGTGCAAAGTATATTCATATTGTTGTGAAACAGATTTCTAGAACTTTTTCATCTTGCAAATATGAAACTCTATACCCATTAAACAAGTCCCCTTTACTCCCTCCTCCCAAGTCCCAGGAACCCCATTCTATTTCCCATTTCTATGAATTTAATTACTTTAGTGGAATCATACAGCATTTGTCTTTAGCATAGTGTCCTCAAGGTTCATTCCCATTGTAGCATGTTGTAGGATTCTCTTCCTTTGTAAGGCTGAATGATATTCCATGGTGTGTGTATGTATATATATACACACACATACACACACACCCCATTTTGTTTATCCATTCATTCATCAATAAACATTTGGATTACTTCTACTCCTTGGCTTTTGTGAGTAGTGCAGCTATGAATATAGGTGTACAAATATCTCTGAGACACTGCTTTCACCTCCTTTGGATATATACCCAGAAATGAGATTGCTGGGTTATATAGTAATTCTGTGGGGGTTTTTTTGAGGAAATTCCACAATATTTTCCATAGCAGTTGGACCATTTTACAATTTCACCAACAGTGTAAAGCTCCAATTTCTCCACATCCTTGCCAACAGTTGTTATTTTCTGTTTTTGGTTTTTTTAGTAACAGCCATCCTAATGGATGTGAAGTGATCTCTCATTATGGTTTTGATTTGCATTTCTCTTATGATTACTGATATGGAGCATCTATTCATGCTTATTAACCATTTATATGGCTTCTTTGGAAAAATGTCTATTCAAGTCCTTTGCCCAGTTTTTAATCAGTTTATTTTACTGTTGAGCTATAGTTCTTTATATATTGTGGATACTAATCCCTTACCAGATACATGATTTGCAAATATTTTCTCCCATTCCATAGGTTGCCTTTTTACTCTTGATCCCATCCTTTGATTCACAAATGTTTGAAGTTTGATACAGTCCCATTTGCCTGTTTTTGCTTACATTGCCTGTGCTGTGTTATATCCAAGAACTCATTATGAAGTCCAGTGTCATGAACGCTTCCCCTATGTTTTCTTCTAAGCATTTACAGTTTTAGTTGTTATATTTAGGTCTTTAATTCATTTTGAGTTAATTTTTGTATATGGTGTAGGACAAAGGTCCAACTTCATTCCTTTGTATATGGATATGCAGTCAGTTTTCCCAATGCCATTTGTTGAAGAAACTGTCCTTTTCCCCATTGAGTGGTCTTGGTACCCTTGTCAAAGATCATCTGACCATATATGCAAGGATTTATTTCCAGACTCTAGCCTACTGGTCTGTCTTTATGCCAGTACAAATTTGATTACTTTGTTCTGATGGTTTTGATTACTGCAGTTTTTGTAATGTTTTGAAATCAAGAAGTCTGAGTCCTCCAACTTTTTTCTTCTTTTTCAAAATTGCTTTCGCTATTCAGATACCAAGTCTTTTTTTATGTGTGCTATGATGGAAAAAAAAAAATGATTGGGAATGACTGAACCCTATAGAAGACTGCCTTCAAACTTTTTGTTTATATATACCCTAAGACGTTTTCAATGGTATGTATCCCTTGCACAAAGGATGTAATTTCTTATTACAATAAACATGCACATTTTAATATAAATGTATATCATCCCTTTAAATTTATTCAGTGGACTCTATATACTATAGGGAAATGATACACACCAACATCTTTTTAAAAATGATGTTCTCTAGGGGCACCTGGGTGGCTCAGATGGTTAAGCGTCTGCCTTCGGCTCAGGTCATGATCCCAGGGTCCTGGGATCGAGCCCCACATCGGGCTCCTGGCTCAGCAGGGAGCCTGCTTCTCCCTCTCCCTCTGCCTCTCTCCCTGCTCATGCTCTCTCTCTATGTCTCAAATGAATAAATAAAACCTTTAAAAAAAATGATGTTCTCTAAAAGTAATTTTATAAGTCCTTTTTTCTCCTTAAATTCTTATTTCCATTCCATTTCCTCCAGAGTGCTATTCTAATGTAATATTAATATATTTTTATTATTAATCCAAAAATTTCTCTGCAAAAACATGAACTAAGTTTTCTTGTGGTAAGACTCCACATATTAGAATTTTTCTTCTTGACTTATTGCAATTATTATTAGAAGTTGACAACTGAGAACAACAACATACATATATCACAAATTTTGATGACTATTGAACATAAACAGCAAAATTTATTTGGAAATGTCTCAATGAGGTAGATGAGGGAGTTCATGGTGCACCGATTAAAGGGGAAGTTTTTTTAAACACCTTGGAACAACTTACTGTAATAATATTCAGAATGTGTGAAAGGTGAGCCTTTAGTAAAGTGGGAGAAGGGCAGGGTAGAAAAGTAGGTACTTTCATAAGAGTAAATGGAAATTAATTTACTTAAAACTACTTGTTTCCAAGTAACCCTTGGGCAAATTTCCATGTAGCTCCAAAGTACTCTTAACTTCCATCTGAGGACCCTGCTACTGCATAAAATTTAAGTTCCTGACAATCTCTGCAGATTCATCCCTCACCATACCCTACTCTCCCACAATTTACTATTTGCAGCTTTCTGAACCCCATCGTGTTTCACATCCCCCTCCACCTGACGGGCACCTATTAAACAATTAAGCCTTGGTGAAGATGACAGTTCCTCTAAGACAACTTCCCTGAGTCCCCTATATAGACTGAACTAACACTCCTTCATTCTCCAACCATCATGTGCCAAATTACAGGATAACACTTTAACACTCCTTCTACATGCTTATTTCCTTTATTGACTGATTGACTGAAAGCTCCTTGAGAAGAGGGACCTATTTTATTCACCCTTTAAGACTACTTCGTGCTTAGCACATAGGAAGTACTCAACAAACACTAGCTCTATGAAGGAATTAAAGACTATGCATGTCTCAATTTCCTCATTGACAAATTTTATCTGTGAGAGCCTCTTCCAATTTTAAATTGCTAACAAAATCCATTAACTCCATAAATTTTCTGAAATTCCTATAAATGTTCCCCCCAGTAGGATCTCAAACAAGAGAAAGCATTTTCACGAAGCATAAAAAATGGGTATTTTATGCCCTTTGTAATATCCCATCATGTAAAGTGACCCCATGATTTCAGGTTATCCTAAAAAGCACATTTTGCTCAGTGATTATATAAAAACATGACTTTAACTGATGGTGCCAACGTAATTCCCTGCATGATTTATCTTCTATCTTTCTGGTAAAAGAGGCAAGAAGGAAAGCTGCCTTACTTTTTTAGTATGTCACTAGGAAATTATTTTCTTATCAAGTAAATTAGGAGATCCACAATACTCTAATTCCCTCCAAATATTCTGATTCTCCCTCTCTGTACATGTACTTTTTTTTTTTTTTTTTTTGCCCAACTCAATTATAAATATCAGAAAGTTCTGGTCTAAAAATCCAGTCTCACTGGAAATTATGCCACCGTAGTTTATGTGGGGACCCCTACTACTACCCATCTCTGAAATTTCAAAGTATGAAGCCAAATTTTTTGCCTGAAATAGCATCTGATTGAGTAGAAACAATTATTAATAGTTATCACTAATGTAAACATTGGGAAACAGTAGGGTTCAAGATCTCTTTTAAAGCCACAGAAGAGGGACACCTGGGTGGCTCAGTCGGTTAAGCATCTGCCTTCAACTCAGGTCATGATCCCAAGGTCCTGGGATCAAGTCCTGCATTGGGCTCCTTGCTCAGCAGGGAACCTGCTTCTCCCTCTGCCTGCCACTCCCCCTGCTTGTGTGTGCTCTCTTTCTCTGACAAATAAAATCTTTAAAGCCATAGAAGATATTCTCATTTCATAATTGAAGACACAAAGTAACAATGTCATACTGTTGTTCTCTGACAATTAAAATACGGAGAGTAGTTCTGAGTTCTGGGTGCCCAGGAACCAGGTATCATTAGGTCTATGTCAGCTATCCACATTAAAATAATTAAACCAACTAATAAGGCTTCAAGATTATCATTATTGTTGTTTTGGTTTTACATATCCCCTAAAAATGAACTGGGATAAGAAATTAAAACTATAAGCTAGGAATATAAAATGATCTCATGACTCCCTTCCCAATAATCATTTATAACACTAATAAAAGTGAAGCAAAGCAAGGCCAAACACCATCAGTAGGTTACGGCAGGTCCTACCTGCTTAGTTCAGATTGTCTTAATGAAGAGCTCTTTATAAAACCTGGTTTTTTGTTTGTTTTTTTAACAAAACAAGACCCACAGTGATTATGGAAATCCACAGCGCTAGTCATCCCAAGAATTCCAAATAAATTATCAAGAGTTGGACAAGATATTTTGATGATCTTTATTTGTAAATTAAAGCACTGTTTTAACTGTAAAATATCGGTTTGGCAAAGGGGCTCACTGGTTAAGAGGTTCTTTCTCCATTTATTTTCTACTTGAATTGCTGATAGCCCCAATAATACCAATATATACAAACCTAAAAATTTGATTTAAAAGGGTAATAAATTAAATTACACGTGTAAACCCATAAGCATATTCCAAATTAATCCAGATGCTTAGGGGTACAACTATATATCCCCAACTGCCTGGATTGAGTTCATATCCTTAGACTAGGCTTCACTGTGTGACCCTGGACAAGTAGTCAACCTGTATGTGCCTAAATTTTAGCACCTGTAACTGTGCCATACAATATGGTAGGCACTAGCTGCATCTAGCACATTTTAATTAATTTAAGTTTAAATTAAATAAAATTAAAAATTCAGTTCTTTGGTAGCACTGGCCATATTTCAAGGGCTCAAGAGCCAGCTGTGACTAGAGGCTACCATACTGGACAACATAGACATAGTGATAAAAATAAGTAAGACAATATGATAGAGTAACAAATGTGATCAAGGGGGCAGGAATAACTATGTTAGATTAGGTGACCAGAAAAGGCCTCTGTGAGATGTTGACATCTGAAATGAGACTTGACTAACAAGATGCGGCTAAAATGCAAATATCTGCATACAGCATCCAAAGCAGAGGCAAGAGCAAGGACAAAGGCCTCAAGCACAAATGAGCCTGACTGGTTTAACAACAACAAAGTGTGTATGAAGCACAAGAAATAAGGGGAGAGGGGCACCTGGGTGGCTCAGATGGTTAAGCATCTGCCTTCGGCTCAGGTCATGATCCTGGGGTCCTGAGATCGAGCCCCACATTGGGCTCCCAACTCCACGGGGAGTCTGCTTCTCCCTCTTTCCCTGCCTCTCCCCCTGTTTGTGCTCTCTCAAATGAATAAAATCTTAAAAAAAAATAAGGGGAGAGTAGTATGGGGTGCAAGAAGTGGCAGGAGGCGGGGCCTCATGGGCCTTATAAACAACGTAAGAACTTTAGATTTTATATTAAATGCAATAGAAGGCCATAGAGTTATAAAAGGGCATGTTATGATCTAAATTGTCTTTAAAAGCTCACTCTGGCTGCTTTTGGGAAATAATTACAAGAAACCAACAGTGGAAGCAGGAAGTTCTGTGAGAAGACTGGTGCCATTGCCCAGGTGAAAGAAGAGCAAGGGAGTGGCAGTGGGATAGAGAAAATGTATTGTTTCCTCTACATCCCCTGTCCACAGTCCTGTATCCACCATCCTTTATAACCTGGCTCCTTGAAAAAGTCAACTTCTTTTCTTACCTCCTCAATAGCCTATAAATACGTTTTCTGCCTCCACCATTCCACGGAAACTGTCCTAGGGTCCCAGTCACCTCCACTTTCCCAAAACCAATGGGCACTTTTGCATCCTTACCTCAGCTGCAACTGCTGACCGCTGACCGCTCTTTCATCCAATCCTCTCCTCCCTCTGCTCCCGGGCATTGCTCTCACCTGGTTTTCCTCTCTTTCTCAGTCTTCTTCCCATTAACCCCTACATGACTCTTAAACATCAGGCTCCACTAAGGGTACATCTTCAGTATTCAGTTCACTGAACTGACCCTTTTGGCTGGTAACTCCCAAATTAACATCTCTGGCCTGGGATCCTTATTAAGTTTCAGACCTCTAGATTGTGTTTAACTGGACTCCCTCACTTGGACATACCACAAACATTTCACATGCAAAAGGTCCAAAGCCTATAGCCTTCATTCTCTCTCATTAAACACCCTTGCCCAAGTCAAAGGCATTCTCAACGCCCTCACTCATCAGCTACAACCCCATCACCGGATCTTCACTAGGTCCTGTAGATTCTACCTCCCTAATAGCTTTCCAATCTATCTCTTCCTCTCAAGTCCTGGGCGTGATTTTAGTTCAAGCTCACACGGCTTCTTGGATTATTGGAACAAGCTCCCACCAATCTCCCTGCTTCCCATCTTGCCACGCTGCTACCAAAGTGCATAAAAGGTATTCAAAAACTTTGATGAATATGAGTACAAACTGACCGTGTCATTTCTCTGCTGAAAGTCTTCCAAAGGCATCCCACTACCTCCACAGGCTTCTCCTGATCAAACTCCTTATCACCTTTACGGCCTCATCTCCCCACATCCTCCTCTTTAGCCACGCAGCTCTTCTCAGTTGTCTAAATGTCACTCATTTCAGGCTTCCTTTCCTCTGCACATTCTATTACCTCTCCCCTATGCATCTAACCATTACTTCAAAGGTGGGCTTACATATCCCCACTTCAAGGAGTGTCCGCTAGTGTCAGATACATATACGTATATGTACGGGTATATACACACACATATGTGTATATCTCAATCACACCGTATGGCAGCTGTTAACTTATTTGTCCCAGTAAACTATAGCTCCTAGATGGCAGCGACCACCAAACTTACTTGCTTTGCAGCACTACTGATGAACACAGAGTAAATATTCAGAGACTTCTGATTTGATTTCTTCTATATTTAAGAAAGGGGAAGGAGTTCATTTAGTGGGCCTTTTATCACCATTCCAGTATAGCACAAAAATGACAGACAGCACGGTACTACAAAACCAGATGTGCTTCAGGTGGGAAATACGAAGAAACCAATAAACACAAAACGCACACCCTTTCAACAGGAGAAATGTGGGAAATTCTAAGAAACTATGCAGTATCTAATAAACCAGACTTGGGATTTTATACTACCTGGATAAGGGCTTACTTAACACTGTCTGATGACAATAACAGGTTGAGGGCGTCTCAGCTCAATAAAGGAAATTAACTTTTCCTGGCCGTGTTGCTGTAATTTTAGTTCCTGCTGGAGATTCGCCCTCACTTCCTGACAGGTTTTCCTTATATGGGAGACGCTCACTCACCACCTCAGGAGTCACCCACTTGTCAATGAGACATTTATTCTCTACATCTGAATGGGGGGAAGGGGCTAGAAGGAGGAGACCGGGCGATGAGAAACACTTTCGGGAGGGAGGGTGGCAGAAGGCCGCAGTCCCAGGAATGGAGGAGAGGGCGGGGGGTTGAGGCAGTACCGGGGGAAAGCGCTGACAGCTGGCAAGGCAAGGGAAGGAGGATGCGAACACGGAGCAAGCCGTGCAGAACAGGGGACCGTGGAGGGAGGGGGGGATGGAGAGGGCACTCGGAAAGAAAGCTGGGGAGGAGGGCGAGGGGAGTGGGGTCGGCAGAGGCGACAGGAAGCAAGGCGCAGTTCTGGCCAGAGGGCGAGTGGTTAGGAGAAAGCTGGGCGAGAGGAAGACAACACCGACGCCGCCCGGGGGGACGGAGCTGTAGGACGAGGAGGGCAGGGGATCATCGCGGTGCCAAGAGGGAAGCGCGGGGGGAACGAGGCTCCCCGAGGGCAGCGGCTGCAGGGCGGCTAGGAGACCCGAACCCGCCGAGCAGGGGCCGCGGCGGAGCGGGGGAAGGGAGCGGCGAGGCTAGGGGCACTTACTGGGGTCCCTGCGCACGGCGCCGCAGGGGGTCTCCTCCCGCAGATGAGGGAAGAGGAAGTCCCGGGCAGCCTGGAGGTCCTGGAAGTAGCAGAACTGGACAATGGAGCAAGCCATGGCTCCGGGAACCCCGCTTGGGCACCCACCTCACCTCACCACGCCCTGCCCCCCGCCACCCCACGGCTTCCACCGCCAAACCCGCACTGCTTTAGCCACGCAGGGGCGGAGAAACCAAGCCGGAAGCTGTCAGCGCGCTCGGGCCCGCCGCCCCGGAGCGCTGCGCACGCGCGGAACGACCCAGGCGCCGAAGGCTGGCGAGGTCCGAGTCATGTGACTGGCGGCCTGCGGAGGCGCCAAAGCCGACGTGGAGGCTGGCGGCCGAGTTTCGTCCCGGCTCTGCGCTTACACCAGGGAACGAACCCTTTTATTCGTTCTGGCTTTGAGCCAGAGATGACCTAATTGGACGTAGTGCATGCCAGCCTTTGGGTCATTTAACCAGTCTTATTTGCTGTCCTACTGTTGGCACGATCCTGATATTCCAGAGAAGAATCCCTGTTAAACTCTAGGCAGGCCAGAGGGGGACGGTATCATGCAAGCCTCAGAGATTGAAGAGATTATTTTCTGTTTTGGAAATCAGCCCCATTAAGACGAACTTTTGAATGCTCCTTCTGTAAATTCCCATAGTACTATGCACGCCTAGTATAGTACGGGTTATGTTGTATTACAGACTCTTTAGGTTTTCGACACTCGTTTAGTTTTTCATTCATTCTTAACGTTCATCCATCCATTCAGCAAATATTAGTTGCTCGTCTTTTCTATGCCAACCACGCGAGGCGCTGGGTATGAAGCAGAGAATAAAAGAGACGAAATACTTGTTCCCACGGAGCTAAGATATTAGTGGCAGACAGGCAGTAAGCAATTAATTACTCAACTATTTAACTGAAATCGTGACAATGCTAGGAAGGGAAGTACAAAGTGGTAAGGCAGAACATAACAGGGGACCCTTCCCTAATGGTTGTCTGTTACAGTTTTGTTGGGGTGGGGGTGGAGGGTTGCCAGAATCAGGAAAAGACTTTGTTGTAAGCTCCCGGAGGTTGGGATCTCATTTAACTCCTCTTTACTTCCACAGTATCTAGCATAGGACCTGGTAGTGCTTAATAAATATTTACTGAAGGAATAAATGGAATGGAATGCCTACATAAAGTAAATAGAGTTGCCCGCTTCTATTACAAGGCACTTTATATTTTTTAAAGTATTTTTCTGTCCATTGTTTGATTGGATATTCACAATGCCATCTTGAAAGAGTGTGTCTTATCTCACTTTTTTAAAATAAAGAAATTTACCTAAGTGTCACTGAGAAGTGTCACTAAGAGTCATTGACATGTCTTGAAGTTCATTTACATTATTTTTTTCTGAAAAGTAAAAACCAAAAAGGAACAACTTTAATGTTAGCACAAAGCACCGTAGGCATTCACATACTTCTCAAAACCTAAAGTGGAAACCTAAAGTGGTCATCCACTTTGTATGCAGAAAATGGGATGGAAATTAATTGAAGGCAAATAGATGAAGTCCAGAGCATTCATGTCCGTCAGGCCTGTATACACACTTAGTCCTAATAATATAATTATAATTTAGTGCCCAGGTTTCTACTCCGTTAATTCCTGTTTCTAGAGTAGAATGGTTTTCACAAAATTAGATAATCTATGTTATCAGCTTAACAGGGATCAGTTCTTTACCTCTAAATTACATGGTTGGATTAGATGTGCTATAAGGTTCCTTAAGCATCGGCGACCTGTAATTCTGTGATGCAAGCTTGCAGAAAAGGCAAGCTTTCAATGCTTCAATTTTCCATCTAAAAAAATTGCAATGTTTCTTCAGATCATCCCATCCTGGTGATTAAACCCCCCAAATATGGCACCAATACCAAACGAGAATAAAATTTAAATTTTATATTCCTAGCTTTACAGGATGAATAAAGAACACGTGATACTTTTTGGAAGGATAGTGTCATTCCTTGAAGCCATTCAAGTTCCTATTAAGGTAAATGCCTTTTGTGGCAGTAACTGCCCTTGGCTGCTTCAGCTGGCCTTTGTTCTGCCCTGAGGCCTTCATATATCTCCTGGGTTGTGGCCATTGAATTTCATTACTGCTGGTTTCAGTGGTGAAGTCCCTGACTTCCTTCCAAGTGGTATTGAAAGGCTCATTCACGAATGTTTTGAAGGACTTTAGATACCCTTCACAGAAATTACAACACATTCATGAACTGAACTCTTTCCCCAGGAAGTTGTAAAACTGCAGGGGGATGCCTCTGGAGCTCTGCTGCCATGGTTTCCGCAAGTGTGGGAGGATTGTGTTAGACAGTGAACATCACTAACCACACAGTCACAAGGAAGCACATTGCAGAAAATGTGCAGGCTTTACACATCCCAGAATAGAGCCGTGTCTCTCTGAGGTATGAGTTCGGGAGCTAGGAAAACACCAAAATAATCCAGATTTTGTGACCAAAATAATCACAGGAGGGTACTAACATGAACTCTCCAGAATCCATTATTGTGAGTTAGAGCATTGGTAACTGTTGTTAAGAGAGAGATGCCTCCCGAACATGGTCAGCAGCAGGTCCTTGCCCATCTTTAACAACATCCTGAAGTTGAGGGTGCTGAGATATGGGATAGGAGGCAAAGTGTGAAGGAAAGAACAATGGTCTTGGAGTCAGGAGACCGTGGGTCTATCTCAGAGAGAATACTAATAAGTCACATGAACTTGGGCAATTCATGTCACCTTCCTGGGCCTTTGTCTCTTCATCTATAAAACGAAGAGAATGGACTCTAAAGTCTGTCTCGGGGATGTGTAGTTTTGGTAAGAAACTGGGAAGGAAAGGGTCTCAGAGTTGGAGTTGCTTAAAAGGAGGGATCTATGTAGGTACCCTAATAAGAGGCAGGGTGGACAGGAGTGAACATGAAGGCACTGAGCATCTCTAAGTGCAAGAAAGGAGAGCAGAAAAAGAGGATAGATGGACACTGAAACTTACCTCATAGTTGTACAGATGGTTACTCTTGAATTGAGGTCTGAATTGAAGTGTGAACAGAAGCAAGGGCTATATAAAACTAGCTTTTATCCAACAAACACCTGCAGAGGATAACGTCTAATTTATTGTACTAAAGGTAATGTGGTAAACACAGTGATGTGATAAGGAGGAGCCCTCCAGAGACTCACTACCTAACTGGGAAACAACCACAAATGACTCTAACAAAAAGCAGAGTGTGATGAGGGCTATGGATGACTTTTGGTCCTCATAAAGGGCTGGGGGAGAAAAAAGGGAAACAATTTTGATTGGTAGGCTTGTCCTATGGAAAAGGAGTGGTGAGGAAGAGGCATAAAAGCGATAAACAGATTGTTCCAGATGATAGAGAACCTCAAAGTCCCAATACTACAATCTGAATTTTATTCTGTATGCAAGGTATAGCCAATTGAAGATTTTTTTAGAAGAGTTAGGACATGATGGGGTAGCATTATGTGGCATGACTAAAGACAGAGACATCTCAAGATATCATTAAAATATTCTAAGTGAATAGTAATGACGGTGGAGTCAGTCTCCATCTGGAGGCCAAAGCAGTGGATTTTTAGTATATGATTAGATATGGGTAGTAGAGAGGGAAGATGAGAGTCAAGGTGATTGATGTTCAAGTGCATTGTGCAAAGAACTACGGAGATGGCAATGTCATGTCAGCAACCAAAAGAAAGAATGACAGAGGAGGAATGGATCTGGGGGCCAACAGGAATTGGATGAATTCAGTATTGGATAAATTCAGCATTGGATGTGTTAAATTTGAAGTTTCTATGGAAGAGCTGGTTTTAAAAAAAAGGTGTATGTGTGTGTTTTAATAAATAGAAGTTAGAAATATGGGATTAGAGAGGCCACAGGTAGAACCTACCTATGGAAGCCATTCACAGAAGTTATATTGAAGGACAGGGATAAAAGTGCCATTGGACTCTATGGGGAGAGCAGGATTGGCAGCCCTGGAAACAAGCTAGGAAGGCTGTTTTTTAGGGGCCAATGGAGGAAGAGCTCTAGTAAAGGAGACTGGAAAAAAGCAAAGAAGAAAACCATACATTGTAGGACCATGCCACAGAGGCCAAGGGAGGCAGAAGAAAATTTCATGACCAGGTGAATCTATGGTGTTGAGTTCAATAAAGAATTGAAAGGGAGTAAAAGCTGAGAAGTGGTGATTGCACTGAGCAGGTAGGAGGTCACAAGTCATTATCCAGCTTATGGAACAGCCAAACTCTGTTTCCTTGGCAGGAAATTTGTTACCTGACTTCAGAGGTACCTTATTTTTCTAACAGAGGCTAGTTATGGCATCTTTTTGTCTTTAACTTTGGCTAAAGGAGAAACTTTTTGGAGAGAGAAAGAAGGATTTTCTTTTTACTGGCATTTAACAATTATGGAAAGAAGAACTAACTTCATTAAATGTTAAGTGTTTTATTGCTTGTTTGAATGTAAGAAAATATATTTGTATTTTCAATATTTTCCAATATTTACATTGGGTCAAAATCTATAATGACATAGAGAAGATATTAGCATACTTAGTTAGAAAAATGGAGGTACTATGGTGCTTTTAGTTACAATTTTCTTCTTGTGATGAGAACTTTTGAGATCTATTCCCTTAACAACTTTCAAATAAGCAACACAGTATTATTAACTATAGTCACCATGCTGTATATTATATCCCCCTGACTTACTTATTTTATGAGTAGAAGGTTTACCTTTTGACCCCCTTCACCCATTTTGCCCACACCCCACATACCCCCCATCTCTGGCAACCACCAATCTGTTGTCTCTCTGTGAGCTCGTTTTTGTTTTGTTTTGTTTTCATTCCATGTATAAGTTTCCATCTTCTTGACCTTAATGCATTTAGGACTTGTCTGGTAAATAAATCACCATCTTTAAAACAATGAGAATGGGCATTTGTGGAAGAAATGATCCATTCCCTTTTTTATCTCTACCAAGAGAACCCTCTATTATTGGGGCAACTAAATGCCCAGATTTAAAAACAAATCTTTCTGGCCCCCCAATCTCTCTGGATTCTGAGAGTATCTGAATATGACTGCGTTCTGGCCGATGAGATGGAGCAGAAATTGTTGGAATTGTTGGAAGGAATTTCTTTTACTTGAGAAAATAAATCTTTATGTGTTTTAACTACTGTTATTTTGGGTTTTCTATTATTGTAGCAGAACCTAATCCTGACACAGTATGACCTAAATAACCAAGAGGAACTTTTCGTGAAGGAATCTTGGTCTGTTCCATATGTCTTGTTTAATAAAAACATTCTCATTTCTCCAATATTCTTTTTCCCTAGAGTAGTTCAGAAGAGATTAGACCAACTACCTGGACATTTTGAGTTGTTTAAATACTTTTGGTTTCATCCGGATGTAAAAATATGCCCCCAATGACCAAATATTTCTTGTGTTCTTATTTTTGGCACAACTGAAATAGATCCTTAAAAGGTTCTATGAAATAAAGAAATATCCCCAGTGTTGTCTAGTAGCTGAGTAAAAAGTTCCAACCAGTGATTTTCATAAGGGAACATCGAGGGCAGGTCAACAAAAGGGCAAATTGTTGGAAGGAGTTCTATGTAAACCTGGGACCCCAAGTCCAGAAAGCCATCACGTTGGGATTTGTGAACTCTTGATAGCTGAGGCTGACATCTTTCTTCACGGGACTTTCTCAACTCTGACTCACCCTTTCCTTACAGGTTTCCCAAACCCTAGCATCAACAAAGCTGCATCCTCCCCTTTCTTCCCCTTTGATCACTTTGGATCTGGATATTTTATTAGCTTCTTCTCAGCTTTCTCCTTTCCTCTAGTCCCTTCTTCAAAGTTGCTGTTATTCCAGACTCCTTTCTTTCTGTTAATAGTATTTATTCTTCTGTTGGTGGATCATTTAATAACAAAAAGATTAAAAATATCCTTGTGGCACCTGGCTGGCTCGGTCAGTAGAGCATGTCACTCGCTTGAGCTCAAGCCCCACGTGGGGGTAGAGATTACTTAATACATACATGATTTTAAAAATTAAAAAATAAAATCAGGGCGTCTGGGTGGCTCAGTTGGTTAAGCGTCCGACTCTTGATTTCAGCTCAGGTAATGATCTCAGGGTTGTGAGATGGAGCCCTGAGTCCGTGCTCAGCAGCATGTCTGCTGGAGGGTCTCTCTCTCCCTCTCCGCCCCCCTCCCCACCCCACCCACGCTCATACATTCTCTCTCAAATTAATTAATTAATTAAAATACAATAAAATAAAAATATCCCTTTGCTCTCCTTGTTCATCAGCCAGCCACCAAGTTCTACTGATTTAACTTCCAAAATGTCTCTCAGATTCATCCCATTTTCCATCCTCATCTCCATCTCCTTAATCCAGACACTCATGACCACTTGCCTGAACTGTTTTTATAGCCGCCCACTGATTCCTTTTGCTCTGATTCTGGTGTCTTCCCTCCTCAATCGTCCTACACGTTGCTGCCCGAATTGTCTTCCTGACAGTGTGACTTGGTAAATCTTCGGATAACACTTTCATTTCTTCTTTAATGTGTTCATTCATTGAAGAGCTCTCTTGTAGGTGCTCATTAGGTGCTGTGAATCATTGGAGGCCCTGTGGACATAAGTATAAATAAGACCCAGTACTGGTGAAGATGGTGGGTTACCAAGACACAAGCAGGTAAACATGCTACTAGGGAGGGGCGCCTGGGTGACTCAGTCAGTTAAGCGTCTGCGTTCAGCTCAGGTCATGTTCATGTTCCCAGGGTCCTGGGATCGAGTCCTGCGTCGGGCTGCCTGCTCAGCAGGGAGTCTGCTTCTCGCTCTCCCCACTTCTTCTGCTCTCCCTCTCACTATCTCTCTCTCTCTCTCTCAAATAAATAAATAAAATCTTTAATAAAAATGCTACAAGAGTGCAGAGCAGGAATAATAGCACAATTTCGGGATTCAGAAATGTTTTTTGTAGGTAATATCTGAGCTGCGTCTTGAGAGCAGAGTAGATTTTAGCCGGCTGATGATGGTGGAAGGGAGAAGGGAGAAAGTTAGTCTGAGCAAAGGAAACATCACTAAAGGCTTGGGAGCAGCAATAACTTGTGTGTACAGAGAAACCCAAGCAGTTGTTTCTAGAACGTCAAGTGTGACACCACGGTCAGGGGTGAGCCCAGAGAGTGCCCTGTGTGAACTTAAATGTCCTCAAATTTCATTTCCTCCAGAAATTAAGGGCTAATCAATCTTGCTTGGTTTGCTTAAAGGTGAGAAAAGTCTCCTTATGTTCATCTTCTTCATTCGTACCACTTTTCACATCTTGCCTGCAGTCTAAAGGGCAGCAGGGAGGGCACAGGATTTTTTTATTAATATATAATGTATTATTTGTTTCAGGAGTGTAGGACAGGATTTTATAGGTTGGGAATCATAAGGTGTTAATCAGCCCTAGCTCCACATGACATGCTTGACGATTCCCACTGGAGGCTAGATTTGTGTTGAATGTTGGCTTTCTGTTCCTCTTTGGTAGAGCTTTCCCAGACTATTAGAGAGAGTCTATAGTTGAGGAACTTTCCCTTATGTGTTCAGTGAAGCATTCATTTCCCTCCGGTCCTTTAATTTCGCCTCCTCACATTGACTGGCATTAGGAGACCCAGTGTCTCATTCTTGAAACTGGAGTTTCATTCCAGTAGATGTAGTCAGGCAGACTAGTCCTGCCAGCACTGATTTGACTGCTATTTGATGTATCTTTCAAATCTTTTTACGAATCCAATCCTCACCACTATCTTAATTAGTTGAATCTTTGGTTCTCAGCCATACTCTATTCTTCTCTTTCTTGCCAAAAAAAATAGCACCTGGAAGGTTTGAGCCATTCAGGACTATAGACCTGCACAGAGGTATGCTGGAACATTCTAGAATAGTAGATTACAGAGCGCCTGCTATATGTTGCTTCTCTACCTGGTACACTTTGAAATCCCTTAAAACTCAGCTCAACTATCACCTCCTTGGTGAAAGACCTGACTTCCTCAGGCAAAATCACTTTGAACCACATAGCTTTTTATCTATGTATCGATTCTAAAATTAGCACCTTGTATTATGGTTAACCGTTTGCATTTCTGTCTCCCCCACTAGATGGTGATGTCCTCAAGGGCAGGGATTATGACCTGTTTACCTTTGTGACATTCATTTATTCACTCATTCAATACATTAAAAAAAAAATACCACTACGTATCAGGAGCTAAACATACACACAACTCAGACCCAGTACACAAAAGAAACACATGTCTGTACTAATAGATGATAGATTCCAACGAGAGATAAATAAACAGGCAATTATAACTCCATTTTGAAAGTGCAATGTCAAACATTCAAAGGAACACATAAAAAGGGCTCCTCACTTTGAGGATCAGGGAGGGCTTCCTGGAGGAATTATCATCTAAGCTGAGGTCAGAGAGACTGAGTAGGTGTTAGATACAAAGCGGATAGAGGGTAGAATGGGAACAAGGAAGTCAAAGTATTCTGAGACACACAGGAAATAGCTCAAACCCCAGAGGAGAGAAGACATAGTGACGTAGAGGTTGAATATCCTTTAGCCTGTCTAGAGCTAAAAGAAAAGTGTTAAGATAAAGCTGGAGACAGAAAGGGGGCAAAATCATAACAGGACTCAAGGACAGGTACTATGGTTTATTCAAATTTGCATCTTTCTCCAGCTAGCAAAGTACTTGACCAACAGTAGCTAGCTAATAGCTGAGGAAGAGGGAAAAAGAAGGAATGGCCCAGCACCCTAGTGCGTGGTAGATAAATGGCATGAAAGGCAGATCCTGCTTGCCCGCGGGGCTATTGAAAGACAAGCCGTATCTGTTAACATAGGTAAATAAAAACAGGCCCCTTTGATTAAATACCAGAATGGTATAGGCAAACTCGGTGAACTCTGGAGAGATCGCTGTAACCGGGACTTGTCAGGGAAGCCTGTATCAGGAGGATGGGATCTGAACTGCCTCTGTAGGATGCATATGGTTTCAACAGGAAGAAAAGAAAAACGGACATTTTGAGTTTGACCACATGGAGGTGAGGACATGGAGAGGCAAGGTGAAGGAGAAAGAGAATCCCTTTTAAACTTTTCTTGGTTCCTCTTCCTATCAACTTCTATTTAATGAAGAGGTGTTTTGAGAACATCGACATGTTTGCCGAGAGGTCCCACCTCATAGGGCACGGGACTCTGTCTAGAAAGACCTGTTCGTGGAATCAGAGCCCAAGAGACTCACGTTCATACACTTGACCCCAAGTGAATATACTTTTTAGTACGGACGTGTGTTCTGAAGAAAAAAAAAAAAAAAGAAGCACAGAGGTAAAAAAAATATGCTCAGTGTTAATTGTTCAGCTAAAATAAATACTGTTTGGGGCGCCTGCCTTCGGCTCAGGTCATGACCCAGGGTCCTGGGATCGAGCCCCGCATCGGGCTCCCTGCTCAGCTGGGAGTCTGCTTCTCCCTCTCCCACTCCCCCCTGCTTGTGTTCCCTCTCTTGCTGTGTCTCTCTCTCTCTGTGTCAAATAAATACAAAAATCTTAAAAAAATAAAATAAAATAAATACTGTTTTCCAAACAGGATCAATTTTGCTTTACAAAAGCAATCAACACCCTACAAATTTCAAGCAATAGTTAACCAAGAAAATTTTAGAACAAGTCTGTGGATAGTTCCTTAGAGCCCGTGTAATGGAATTTGACTTCTACTGTCCTAGCTAAGTCTTCTATTAGATGTGCTGGCATTTTTGCCTATTGTCTTGTAAACACATTCCAGCTACAGCTTGCAAATCACAGTTGGCTATCTTAGAATTTTTATTTTTCCAATTTTAGCATGTGAAATAATTTCCTCTAAATGTAATGGTTCATATTTTATGAAATTAAAACGTGTCTTCTCCTAATTTTTTTTTCTTTTAAGCTTTAAATATTTTCGGCACTCTTTTTCAGTCTTTGCTATTGTTTGCAACATTCCCAAATTTAGAATAATCCCTAAATTCTCTTATTGAGCTTTTTTCCCCCTCCTCTCTTAGAAAATCCTTAAATTTTGCCCATCATACTCAAGCTGTTTATTTATAGACTATGACTAAAAGTGTGGATTCACTATAGGATCTCAAAATACACTTGTAGACAAATATCCTGACCAGATTTGTTATTTCCCTGCACATGCTCCTTTTTTTTTTTTTTTTAAAGATTTTATTTATTTGACAGAGAGAGATACAGCGAGAGAGGGAACACAAGCAGGGGGAGTGGGAGAGGGAGAAGCAGGCTTCCCGCGGAGCCCGATGCGGGGCTCTATCCCAGGACCCTGGGACCATGACCTGAGCCGAAGGCAGATGCTTAACGACTGAGCCACCCAGGCGCCCCATGCACATGCTCCTTTTAAACAGGCTAGCCATACTGATATATATTGCTTTATGATAATTTTAAATCCTCCTTTCCAAGTGGATTTGAATTAATATTACAAATAAGATTTTATAAAATATGATCATGAGATAAAACAATTTTTTAAATCATCAGTTAACATTTACTAGCAGTGGTGTGATGGACTGAAGCTGCCTCCTACCAGCTAGCCAGAGCTGATTAGTAACCATTCAAGAAATTTGTAAACCATTTGCTTTCAGCTTGGTGTCTTAAAATCTGCCACATTAAGAGTATTTACACCAGAGAAATCAGCAAACCCTACAAACTGGGATTTACTCTTTCTACCCCTACCAAAACCACTTGTTACCAGCATCCCACTTGTTAAATATTTACCAGCACGCCACTGACTATGAGCCAGGTAATTTAAAGATTTTATTTATTTATTTGACAGAGAAAGAGAGAGTTCACAAGCAGGGGGGGAGCGGAAGGTAGAGGGAGAAGCAGGCTCCCTATGGAGCAGGGGCTGATGGGGGGCTCGATTCCAGGATCCTGATATCATGACCTGAGCTGAAGGCAAGACGGTTAACCAACCGAGCCACCCAGGTGTCCTGATCCAGGTAATTTAAAAAAATAGATTTTAACTTGTGTTTTCTTAATATAGAGCTTTTGAAAATGTCTCAAATAGACTTTCATGATCATGTGGCATTTACTTTTATATAAAATTGATCCCATTCTGCACATACCTTAGTTCCCGATCCTCTCGGTCAGCCTTATATGAATGCATAAGATGTCGTTCGGCTAGAGCCCGGGCCTGCTGTAAAGTCAGAGCATCTTCAGTGTGAGTTCTAGCACTACTTTTGTTTAGTGGTGTAAGCAGCCAGATTAATCTCTCTAAACTCAATGTCATCTCCTCTAACATGGGTGTAAACCGCTCAGCACAGATTCTACCTGACATAGACTATATTTTACTGCATCCAAGATGGCATTGCTTAAAAGATGGACCATTATTTTATATACTACAAAGAATAAGAAACATTGTCAGTTAAACTATAAGAGCATTTTTTTTTTTTTGGTAAAATGTATCTCCCTTTCAGAGGTGTTAAAATGTAGAAAAATATATCTTAGAATCAATGATAGATGACAACGAGCTCTCAAATATTTTCTACAGTTAGAACACGTGACAATGAGAGATTTTTCTCAGTAGGCTCCATCTATTGTGGAAATAGTAAGTAGTTGGGGGGATTCTGGACTGAACCAATACAAAAGAGATCCTGTTGAAATTATCTGATCACCTTCTTATCTAAATGCTATTATACTTTTAGTTTGTTTTTAAACTTTTGGGACAATGTATACATTTTCTTTTTTAAAAAAATGCAGATAGCACCACATTTTCTATGACACTGTCAACATTATTTTAAAGGAATTAGTTTATTGACAGTAGCACCACTTTACTCTGGTCTGCTAGTCAATTTATAAAAAAATCACAAGTGATGTTTATTACTAATGATTTCTTTTTTTTTTCCCAAGATTTATTTATTCATTTTATTTATTTTTTATTTTTTTTTCTAATTTTTATTTATTTATTTGAGAGAGAGAAACAGCATGAGAGGGGAGAGGGTCAGAGGGAGAAGCAGACTCCCCGCCGAGCAAGGAGCCTGATGTGGAACTCGATCCCAGGACTCCGGGATCATGACCTGAGCCGAAGGCAGTCGCTTAACCGACTGAGCCACCCAGGTGCCCCTTAACGTTTTTTTTTTAACAAGGATATTGTGAACAATTTTATAAAAATACGTATTTTTTTTTAAAGATTATTTATTTATTTATTAGAGAGTGAGCAGGAGAGAAACAGCATGAGAGGGGAGAGGGTCAGAGGGAGAAGCAGGCTCCCCGCTGAGCCGGGAGCCCGATGCGGGACTCGATCCCAGGACTCCGGGATCGTGATCTGAGCCGAAGGCAGTCGCTCAACCAACTGAGCCACCCAGGCGCCCTATTTATTCATTTTAGAGAGAGAGCGTGCACATGGGGAGGGGTAGAGGGAGGAGAGAGAAACTTTAGCAGGCTCCTCGCCAAGCTCAGAGCCTGATACAGGGCTTGATCTAAGATCCTGAGATCACGACCTGACTGAATCCAAGAGTCTGATGTTCAACCAACTGCACCACCCAGGAGCCCCACTAATGATTTATTTCTTAATAATCAAGCCCTTCCTCTTCTGCCGAGTTGCTTCTGAACTTCAAAGGTTAATGAAACTAAAACACATTTCAAAACTTTGTGTGAGCCATGATAAATTCTGTGTTTTTAACAGAAAAACAGTAACATAGAATTACATGTTTGGTTGTCTTTCTCACCGGTTAGGTTATTTATATCTCGTTGGAAAAAGAGCCATTGTATTGATATGTCTGCCTGCTACTTAAAGGGCGAAACTTAATTATGACATTGTAGGGGACCAATGATCAGGGATTATATGAACTAAGCATTCACTAACCTCAAAATACAAATAGCCAGTAGATAATTTATGGTGGCTTACGAGTGACAATGTAAATAGCAAAAATGCAAGGAGACAACAAACACTGGTTTTTAAAAGATCAAACATCAAAGCAAACGGAAGTGTTGAATCCATTTTGAAAACCACTGATTCTGAACAAACATGGTGTTTGAAAAGACAAACAGCCGGATAATCATTTGTAAGCTGGAAAATAAATCATTTGTTGTTGCAGAATTTGAAAAACCAACACTATGACTTTTAGATTGTCCAGCAATTTCCTTTGCTGCTAATAATTTTTAAAATATAGCTACAAAACAGTTTTGCTCTTCCCACCAAATGCTTAATGAGTGATGATTTCTATAGAAAAGAAGTAAAAGCAAGCAGTGTTTCTTATGGAGTTTATGCTTGGTGGAACTCGAAGTCTCACACATCAAATGCCCTTTCACCATAAAGATAAACTATTGGCCGACATTCGTTTGATCAGAAAGTAGACTGTGTGGTATGTATCATAACTGTCAATTTTTAAAATTACTATCATTAATGTCGCTATGAAATGAATATAGATTTTATGTGTGGAAACAAGCCCCCTGCATTTTATTTTTAAAAAATAGGTGTAATCTTATCTTACCTTTTACTAACTAATTTAGCCACGTACTATGAATCCTTGGGCAGCTGCTGTCATTCTATTCCCATTTAGCTATTCTGTTCCTCTCTCCATCTCTCATCATCACTGCATCTTCACACACTGTGCACTTTCTGAGTGCATAACTCTGTCTATGCAGCCATTCTTGCTAAATTATATTTCCTAAAAAAACCTTACCCTTTGGAGAACAATATTTTTTGTAAGGTCTGACATTAAGCTCTGTAAACCTGACAAAATCCATTTTGAGACTTTTTTTCCTAAAGAAATTAAATTTCAAAAGTGCTGAGATGTTAAGCAATGAATAAAACAAAGGAATAAATAATTCACTAATGTATTAATAAATATTTCAGTGCTGAATGGAGTCCTGGTTAATGCATGTTAATATCTTAGTAAGTGAAATTCTTTGAATGTTTTATATGTTACAACTTAAACTATTTAGTATTACTGGCCATGGAGCTATAGATAAAATATTTAGCAAAAGTCAGTAATGAATGAAAAGGACACTTTACGGCTGTTTTAAGAAATGAACTCAATAACGGTATAAGACATTCAAAGGCAAAGATATGTATTTATCACGCCCTAAATCTGATTTTGTTGTACTTATTAAGACTCTTTTTACTTAAAATAGATGGCAAGGTGAATTCTGAGCACAAATATTAAGAGGATCATTGCTATTTCAATGAACGTATAGCCTCTCTTTATATTGCATATGTGTCCCTGAAATGTCTTCAGATGGGTTTTTTTAAACCCAAATTTTATTTTTGCTACTTCAACCTTTAGCAGTCCATTTAAAAAAAATTGTCATTATCTTGTGGGATGAAGAATTTATTAGCGCTGCCAGCTGCAGACTGTTCCTTTGGTCACTGCCCGGTACATTAGTGATGCTGAGCGCATGCGCACATTCAACGAGTAAGTCTGTACCCTCACAAACCTTTGCGTGCCCAGCAGAATATAATTTCAGAAAATGTTTTCTGGTAGGGCACTTTTGACATTTGGGGCCTGATAACTCTTTGTTGTTGAAACTATCCTGCCCTGTACACTGTAGGATGTTTGGAAATATCCTGGCCTTTCTTTTTTTCTTTAAATTCAATTAGCCAACATAGCATATCATTAGTTTCAGATGTAGAGTTCAGTAATTCATCAGTTGCATATAACGCCCAGTGCTCATCACATCACATGCCCTCCTTAATACCCATCACCCAGTTACCTCATCCTCCCACCACCCTCCCCTCCAAGAACCCTCAGTTTCTTCCCCTTAGTAAAGAGGAAATGTCCTGGCCTTTATATGCTACTAGTCAGGTGAATAAACGGAGACAGAATAATATGACCTTCGTAGAATTAGAGCAGCATGGAGGGATTGTTAAGCAAGGCATGGTTAGTGTATAATATATATACTATATGTACTATACTATAAAGAGAGATTATACTACTATGTAGATTATACTCTACTATATATATGGTGGTAATGATGATGACAAAGAAGAAGCAGCAGAAGATCCTTGCTATTCCTTAGAATCGCCCACTCCAGGGAATCCTGTATTTTAAGACACCACCCCGTTTGTCAAAGGAGGTGCTATAGTGTAGAAATGACAGAGTTATTTGGGTTGGGTTCCAGATTAGACCACTTCCAATTGCAATATTTCCTAACTAGTCTGTAAACTTTCCAGGAACTGTACTGCATTTATCCAAGGAAACACAGGAGTAAATGCTAGTTAGCTTCCCTGGAGACCCTTCAGAAAATGTGAAGTTTGGAGTTAGTGTAGACAGTCCTCAGCTTTGGGTGGTTCTGCCCCCACCGTTTCACATGTCCAGCATTCAGTCAATTTCCCAGATATGACCACTCTGTGCATGGAAAGGCAGGGTGAAGACACAAATGAATTTATGTCATTCTTCCACCGCCTGTAACTGTGTTGCTGCACAGCCTTGCTTCTGAATGTCCCTCAGTGCTCACGGAGTGAAGTTCAAACTGCTTAAATGAGAGGACTTATGAAAAGCTCCTGGCACTGTGTCTGGCGCACCAGGAGGGCACAATAAATAATAGTTCCCAGCCTTTGATCATGGGGGTGGTGTTACATTTTCAGGGAGGATTTCTTCCACATGGAGCCAGGTCTACTCAGATAAGCTTTCTTGCTAACTCTCTATGCAAGAAGGTGCGTTGTTTTTAAACTACTCCTTCCCTAAGTGGGCACCGCTTTTAAAAACCTTAGTTTTAGACTCTCTCTCTTCCAAATAAATAAATAAAATCTTAAAAGGGGGGGGCACCTGGGTGGCTCAGTTGATTAAACCTCTGCCTTTGGCTCAGGTCAGGATCCTAGAATTGAGCCCTGTGTCAAAAACCTTTAAAATAAATAAGCAAACAAATAAATAAATACATAATAAAATCTTAGTTTTAGGAACGACAATATCCATGCCAAACCCTGTATTGAACAAGCCCAAGGCACAATCATCATTTCCCAGGTGGGCACTGAGGTCCCCCTGATTAACCGAGGCTGATTGATCCTGCCTCTGTCCCAGCATAGCTCACTTCTCTGTTTCCAGTTTCCCTTTCGTTCCTAGCTCGGGCAATTTTCCTTCTGTTTTCATGCCCCCTTAGCTATGAGTTAACAGAGGATTTGTTCTATTTTACCCAGCATTTTGAGATGCTTAGAGCTGAAGAATTGTCAGATATTTTTAGTCCTCCTTCGAGCTGGAAACAGAACTCTCTCAAAGTCTTTCTTTTTAAGACGTTTGCATTTGGCTTTTATTCAAAATAAAGCTTTGAGGTATTTTTTTTTTTCCGTTTTGAAGACAAAATATAATGAAAGTGCGAAGCATGAAAATCTGAATGAGAATGAAATCAGTGCATATATTTAAAAGGGATAGCATCCTTGGCCTGCTTTTTGTATTAAGCAGTTTGCTCTAAGTGTTAAGGGAGGCCTCATAACACGGTTGAAGAAAATGGATTTTTGCCTTCTGGGTTTGAGTCTTTGCCCTTCCTCTTATTATTTATTTAACCCTGGATATGTTATTTATCCTCTGAGAGACTTCGTTTTCACCTTTAAAATAAGAACAATGATACTTGTTTAACTCCCTTGTAGGGTTATTATGAGGGTCAAATAAAATAATGTGCAGTAGGTCACAGCTCTCTGTAGGCTGTAGAACATGAGGCAAATTACAGTTACTACTAGGCACTTTCAAGTGGGACTAGTGTATTACACTTGCTTTTATTCCCTGTGTTGAATGCTTCTAAGAATTCTGGGTCGGGCCAACTCATTGGCTAATATGTATTTTTTTATCTTTTCAAAATTTTTTAAAAAGATGTATTCATTTATTTTAGAGAGAGAGAGAGCACACCCATGTGAGTGGGGGTAGGGGCAGAGGGAGAGGAAGAGAGAGAGAATCTTCAAGCAGACTCCCCGCTGAGCACGGAGCCCATAGAGGGGCTCGATCTCACGACCCATGAGATCGTGACCTGAGCTGAAACCAGGAGTCGGACGCTCGACCAACTGAGCCACCAGATGCCCTGCTAATATTTTTTTTTAATAAAGAGAAAGCCTGGATTAAACTCTTTGCAGAATGCTGTGGTTAATTATGTTGAACACCTTGTTCTCTATATCCTAGATTGAGTTTATTATTCTAGATATAGGGAATAAGATAGAATTCTAAAGTTATAGGAAATAGGAATAGACATATATAGGAATAGATCAATTCCTTAGGTTAATGGAAAAAGAGCCCCTTCCTTTTCTCATCCAAGAGCAAGCACTTGGGTTGTGTGCCATAATTTTTTATTTATTTATCTCTTCTTACTAAGTATTCTCACACTCTGGGCAAGATACACACCAAGGTAGTTGAGAATTTGGGCCACTGTTGTATAAATAGGAGAATAGTAGCAGTATGTAAAACGATTTAATTGTGGTAAAATAGACCTAGCTCTCTGAGCCCCATACTATTGGGATTTTATGGAGGCTTCCTTACATAGGCATGATAGATCATTAACTCTAATTTTCAGCCCTTCATCCTTCTCAACAGAGTGTGGGGTAGGGCTGAAAATGCCAACCTTCAAGTCATGACTTGGCCTTTCCAGGGACCATCACTCATCCAGGAGCCATCCAGAAACCCAGCCAGAGTCATCTATTTGAACAAAAGATGCTCCTATCACCCAGGATATTACAAGAGTTTCGGGAGTCTTGTGTCAGGAACTGGAGGAAGAAACCAATATATATATATATATTTCTTATTATAAATCACAATATCACGATGCTAGTACTCTCAAAAGTGAGCCTAAATATCACGCCCTCAGGGAGACCTTCTCTGATACCAAAGTCAAGGGCTGTGCCCCCTGTTATGAGTGCAGAGAACACACTAGGTTTCTACTTTCTGGCACTTGTTGTATTTGTATTTATATAATGTTTGTGTTATATATTAGAATATAAACTCCAGGAGGGCTGGAGCTGTGAATTCTCTCATCTTCATTGCTATGAATCACAATCAGTGCCTTGGACACAGTGGATGTTCAATAAATATTTCTGGAATAAATGAGTTTTGATCAATACCATCTGTGAGACTAACCTCTCTCCCTCTCATTCTCTGTCTACAGAGCTGTTTACACTCTTCTCTTAGTTTTTTTTTCCCTCCCTCCTCTCTCTACTATCAGTTTCCTTTTTCTAACATCTACTGGTTGGATACATAGTGTCTTGGTGAATGGATGGCAGAGTGGCTACAACATTTCCCCGCAGGCAGGAGAGAGGTCTCTCTTTTTGAACTTCTCAAGGGCTTCAACTGACAACGCAATGGTGTGCTTCTGCCCCCCAGAAGTTTGCCTTTCGACCTTATTCCACGGGAATGTGCCTGTTAAACTCTGGAAGAAGTTGTTCCTCTCTTCATCTTGAAATTAAAATACACTTGAACTCTGTTCCTGCTTTAAGTTAACCACTAGAGGGGGCAGTGACCAGTTCTGTTGGGTCACCTGAAATGCACCTGTAGAGAATGAGGGCTAGATGGGTCTTAGTGATCTCGTGGGCCAACTTCTCCAGTTTTATAAACGAACAGAGAGATGAAGGGACTTGCCTGAGGTTACAGAGTTGGTCAGTGACAAAACCCAGATCCCTTGTTTTCCCTTCCAGCATTCTTCACTGCAGCACACTGTCTCCTGCCCATGAGTCCTTGGAGGATTCTTGCAGGGTCCACGGAGATAGATCAATTTTGACAAGGCTGATTAACTTGCCAAGAATTCCTTGGACTGCCAATGTCATCATCCAAGTTTATTAAGGGTCCATATCTATGCATGTGGGCTGGAGGGAGGAGCAGCATGAAGTAATGGCAACCGTGCTGAATGCCAGCACTTAGAGAAAACAAGATGTAGAGGATGGTGGTGGCTCTAGCTATTGTCTTTCTGTTCTACAAAAGGGCAAGCTTTCCTACTGCTCCTGAGGCTTATAACTACCCTTCCTATCCCTCACCTACTCGTGGAGTCATGGGTCAATAACACAGGTCTGGCTGATCACAGTGATGATTCAGGAGAGGGTATGAAATCCAGCTGGGTCTCTTAGGGTCTTTCCCTGATATTTCTTTTTTTTAATTATTTTTTATTTTTTTAAAGATTTTATTTATTTGACAGACAGAGAGACACAGCCAGAGAGGGAACACAAGCAGGGGGAATGGGAGAGGGAGAAGCAGGCTTCCCGCCGAGCAGGGAGCCCGATGCGGGGCTCGATCCCAGGACCCTGGGATCATGACCTGAGCTGAAGTCAGACGCTTAACGACTGAGCCACCCAGGCGCCCCTTTCCCTGATATTTCTGAGTTGGCAATTGAAGGAATAACTGTAATGGCTCAGGGGGTGTGGTGTCAAAAGAATACAAAGTTGGATGACCGTAGACATCCTTCTAATCAAATAGAGAAGACTTGCACCAGAGGAGGTAAGAGAGTAGAAGCACAGACCCAGAGATAAAAGCCATGGGAAGGAACAAATCCCAATTTCAGTCCTTCAGCTCTGGCTCCTACAGCTTCTCTCAGGTTCTTTAAGTTACCCTAGTTATTATTCCTACCTACATGAGCCATCAATTCCCACTTTTCTGTTGCTTAAAGGTAGTTTGTGTTAGACTTTTGTCACAGTTAAGAATTTTGACCAGTACAGAGACAATTCAAACTTGGTGTAGGGTAATAATACCATTCCTCTGACCCTAAACTAAAGATCAAGCCAGGAGTCCAACTTTCAGTATCAGACTCGTGGGTGAGTAGTGATTAGTTTATTTAAAAAAAATTTTTTTTAAATATTTCCTCACAGTTGTCTGTCCTGGTTAGCTCAACCAGGAACATGTTGTTAGTGAGGCAAGGTACAAGTGAACCACATATTATGTGGTTCGGTTAGTTCTGTTTTGTCTATAACATAAGACTTACCCCTGAAAACATCCAACTGTTTTGCAATCCATGACCTTGACCGTGTTGTGAACCAGTGTGGCTCAGTGCACATCCACACTGTCTCTGGAAGGGAGCATGAGGTAATAGAAGGAGCATCGGACTGGGACTTGGGTGATAGGGTTCTATCCAACTCCAACTTCTCCTTATTGGGAGAGCCCCCAAGTGAGTCATTTAACTTCTTTGGGCTTCATTTTATCAGGATACAAAAAATATGATATTTGAGCGACATGGTCCTAAGATATCATCTGGCTTTAAAATGGCATTCTTCTCAAAGAACAGCTGAAGTACGTCTTTGATGCATGACAAGTCAGTCTATCTGTCCTTGTTCCAAAAAGATATCACGTTCGACCCTACTATTTTTCCATCGGTCCTTAGGGCAGACTAAGTAAGGAATCATTAAGCATTTTTCAAATAGAAGTCTCTGCTTCTGGCACCAAAGTGCAGCCCTGCACTCCTTGGCAAATGATTTGTTACCCTTAGGGCTGATTCTTAAGTATGCCAGGGAAAGCCCATCCCTTCTGTCATATCAATGATTCTGAGGCAGCAGTTCTCTACTTCAGGGCCTGGGAGCAAGATCTTTCCTCACATTCTCACCTCTGCCACCCTGGCTCCCTTTGACACCTCCACGTCCCAAACTGTGAAGGCTGAGGGTTGCTAGGAGACCAGAGCTGAGGCAGTGGGCAGTGATCCAGGGGCCTCAGCTCACTGGGGAAGCCAGCCCGGCGAACACAGCCGTGGAGTCAGTAGGGGAGCAAATCCCCCCTGGACTCCTGATCTAGTTTTTAAAAACTGAGTCAAAGTACAAATGGGGGTGGGTTGGGGGAAGGGAAAGGAAGAGGTTTGGAGGAAGAGCTTTTTCAGATCTCCAGATCAGATAAGAGGCAGAGATGTGAGATGAGACACCCCACATGGGCCAAGTTACATGAAGCTGTCTTGATGGCAAAGAAACCAAAGGCTTGTTTCTTAGAGGAAATAATGGCAGAAGGAGTCATTTTGATTGAAGCTCCAGGTAAACTGGAGTGGGACTAATAGCTCCCTGCTTTCCTCAGATCTGACATGATGGCCAAATGCTTGCAGGCTGCGGAGATCCATGAGACTGAGGCCATCCTTCCTGGACCTGAGCTTGTCTCTGGGAAGCACTCAAGCTGATCCAAAGGCAGATGTATTTGAATTGCTCCAGATGGCAAGAGGGTGATCCAATAGAGCTCAGTGTTAGTAGGTGGGGGCCAATGGTCAATTGGACCCTGATGGGAACCCCCTAGAACATAAGTTTAAGACCACTCTAAGACAAAGGGTAGCCTCCTTACCTGGTTATGTGCTTGCCAAGCACCTGGCACTTGGTAAGATCTCAAGTTCTATTGTTCTAGTTATACTTAGCTTTACAAGTGGGTATTGACTATCTTCTCCCTCTACCCCCAGATGTTGCCTCTAATTACTTTGAGGTGACTATGGATTACTTTATCTTTAAAGTAGGCCTTGTCTAAATATAGAAGCCATTTTCCTAATTGAATATTGTTAAAAAAAAAACCACACACAATTGTTAATGATTTCACAAAAACCTTTATGAGGGGCCGCTGGGTGGCTCAGTCAGTTGGGCATCCAACTCTTGGTTTCCACTCAGGTCATGATCTCAGGGTCCTGGGATCAAGCCCCACCTTGGGCTCTGCACTCAGCATGGAGTCTGCTGGAAATTATCTCCCTCTCCCTCTGCTCCTCCCCCTGCTCTCTCTCTCTCTCAAATAAATAAATAAAAAAATAATAATAATAATAATTAAAAAGAATAAAGTAGGCAGGCCTTGTCTTTTAATGCCCCTCGAAAGGTCTCTTGTACTGTTCCTGTCTGTATGTAAGTTTTGGACTCAGAGTCAGTCTCCTTCAGACACTCAACTCTAGCATTTGCCCACATAATTTGCCCATACCTGACAGACCAAAATGCCTGACTCAACAGAACATCAACCACATGCTCCCACATCTGGCCAGGAAAAAGCCACCTTCCTCTCATTTCTGATCCTCAATTGTAGAATGTCTTATGGGTGTTTAATGTGTTGTCTAGCCTGCCCCAGGAGTCACCGTATCTCAGTAGGGGCAGCATGACCTTCAGGTGAGTCTACTGTTGTTCTGCCTTGACCACAGACCTGGGCACAGCCGACTCCACTCGAGGTTATGGTTTATTGCTCATAGTGGCCACAGCAGCAACAGGGACACAGGGACAATCAGCTCTGCATTAGAAGGAATCACATCCTGGAATGATGTAATGTTTCTGGATGCATGGCGGTTGGGTCACATGAAGCCTGACATCATCTGGAGGTGGGAGCTTCCGGGAATGCTATCACTAGCAACTTTGCTGGGCAGATTGGATCATAGCTCTTTCAGGAGACAGAAAAGCAAACAAAGCAGAGCAGAACAAAAGGTATGAGCCAGCTTCAAAAATCTGAGTAGTCAAATCACAAGGGAGAAGAAAGGGAGTTGTAATAACTTACTCCAGAGGCTCTAAACCCTTACCCCTCAGCATTCAGACACATTTATAAACAAAGGACCTTGGGAAGCGTATCTGCTTCAAGCATCTGCCTCTAAGGAAGATTATATCTAAAACTTCAAAGGCTGTAAAACTCTCTGGGAGAATGATGGTGCATAACCTGCTTTGGTAGGTAGCCCCAATGTCACTACCTTTACAGCAGGGGCTCTTAGTCGGACTAGCTGGATGTCTAGGGGGAGGGTTTGGGCATGTCACTCCAGCAGAGATGCTTATGCATTCTAAGTGGGTAGAGAGACAGAATCTGGGGAGAGGACTGTGGGGGGTCAGCAAATAAAGCTTCTACAAGATCCCTGGATGGACTCAACATAATATTTTAAAAATACAAAGCTTTGCCTTTATTAATCATGATGATATTTTTAATTACAAAATTTCAAACAGAGAAAAACCGGAGCATGTTAAAAGAAATACCCATATATATCCTTCACCTAAATTCACCAATTAATACCATTTTCCATATCCATTTTATTTTTCTGTCTTTTTCACACACACACAGAGTACATAGAGAAATATCAAGCACTCTCTCTCTTTCATGTGTATCTAATTTTTTGAAGAATTCTGATAAATTATCCAAATTTTTCAAAGCAAGTGTCACTGCTTCTTGGTCCTCTCCCCCATGTTGAGAATCTCTTTCTAAAATCAGGACATTTGGGGTACCTGGGTGGCTCAATCGGTTAAGCGTCTGCCTTCGGCTCAGGTCATGCCTCCAGGGTCCTGGGATCGAGCCCCGCATCGGGCTCCCTGCTCAGCAGTGGAGTCTACTTCTCCCACTCACTCTCCCTCTGCCCCTGCTCATGTGCTCTCTCTCGCTCACTCTCTCTCTCAAATAAATAAATAAATAAAATCTTTTTAAAAAAATAAAAAATAAATAAAATCAAGACATTTGTTCTTGTGTTTGGTTCTCTCACACCTAAAGATAAACGATGTATTTTCACTCTCTCAAGACAGTAAGAAAGTAAGCTATTACTGTCATAAACACACTTTCTGCCTCTTCATTTTCACCAGGGAGGAAAGGGAAGCACTGAGCACGTAGAATGACTTATTTGGTCTTGGCTAGACTGGACAATGGCCAGGATTCAAAGACTTTCAGTTTCCATCTTTTTGTACCAACCCCAGACAAGCAGAGGTCGCTCTGTGACATTGACTTTTCTGTTCTGTCTTCTCTTCAGCAAAGGTTACATAAGGAATGTCAGAGACAGAGTGCCTTATTGCTCAGCTCTGAAACCTTCTGTCTCTACTCTGTCATCTGACTCCCTCAATGTGTGGAGCTTTTAATATAAAAACATATGCTATAAGAATATCTTGCTGCTGGACCCCACCTTCAGCGTCCACCCAGTCTTCTCCCTTCTCCACATTGGGTCCTCAAACACCAACATGTCCCAAATATATATGTGTGTGTGTGCGTATCACCACTAAAGTTAACAACGCAAGTCAACAATGGTTTATTGAGCATCTCACTATGGATCAGGTTTGGATCCTAGAGACTCTGGACATGACCCCTGCCCTTGGGGAGTTTCTCTGCCCTACCAGAGAACACAAATAGTAAACAAATAATCTCATTTGTGATGCATGTTATAGGGAGGAAGCACAGATTTTTAGGGGATCCTACTAGAGGGAAATTTGAACCTAGTCTAGGTCCGGGAAGAGATCCCTGGGGAAGAGATGTTTAGGCTGAGATCTGAAAAAAAAAAAAAAAAAACAAGTAGGAGTTTAGCAGGAAGCATAAAGCTGGAGATGGGAATCTGAGTGAGGGTTTGAGAAGGAAGAACATTCCTGTCGGAGGAAGGAACTTGTAACAGACCCTTGGGGGGAAGAGCGGGTGAGGCTCAGTCAAGGAACAAGAACAATGAGGTAGATGAAGCTGCCAGTGGCCAACACTCCCAGGGCACCTGGTGGTTTACTCCTCACTTGAAGCATATCAGGTAGTGGGTGTCTAATGGGCAGAAGGTCACTTCCGACCTCCCCCTTCTGAGAGGAAGCATCTTCAACGTGCCCCTCTCATTGGCCATGCACTTCCCCTGGAAAGTTGGCTTTAGCACCAACAACTTGGCAGGACAGAGGCAGATGATATCTCAAAAAGCAGTGCTTTCTGCCAAATTCTAGGGAAGGAACTGAGGCTTGGAGGGGGCAACTTCTGGGAGGTCACACAACTGGTAAGAGACAGTTGGAAAGCGAACGCTAGTTAGCTGGACCCCAGAGGCCACATTCCTATGCTATTAGACTATCCCGTGCTAGCTTCTCAATACCTGAGAAAGGCAGAAGCAGAATTTGGGGGAGTATGAGGAGTATGTGGATAATCTTCTGGATCAAAGAAGTACAGACTCACGAGGCTCTGCAGCTATTGGAGAAGGAGCCCCAGCTGATGTTTCTATCCACAACACATATTAGAGTTTGAGTAAGTTGTCTTTTATCTCAAACATTATTTTTCATTATCTGTTGAAGCTTTCTGGGTTCAACAAATTGTTTCATTTAGCGAAGTGCTGGGATTATAATAGGAAATACTCACCTCTATGTGTATCTATTCTGTAGAGTCTTCTCTCTATTCCTAAGTTGGGAATCATTTTTCTACAGCTCATGTATGAAGTCTCTGGGCAGCCAGTCGAAATAGAAATCCAAATCTGCAAAAAATTGTCAGACTGCATAAGAAGCAAGATCCGACTCTATTTGTTTACAAAATATGTACTTTATTTTTGTTTTTTTTTTACCTTTTTAAAAATGTAAGCTCTATGCCCAATGTGGGGCTCAAACTCGTGACCCTGAGATCAAGAGTCACATGCTCCACCCACTGAAACAGTCAGGTGCCCCCCCCCCATGAGAGATGTATTCTGAATAGAAAGACACAGACAAGTTAAAAGTAAAGTGAAGGAAAAAGATATATTATGCAAACACTAATCATAAGAAAGAAGAATAAAAAGTAAAAGCAATGGTTCATGAGAAAACAGAAACAAGAAAACAAAATGAGCAATCCAAGAGGTGCAATATTTAATGAACAGTCATTCCAGAAAAAGAGAACAGAGAAAATGGAGAGAAGGAAATGATCAAAGAAATAATATGAGAACTTTTCCAAGGCTTGAAGGACATACATCTCCAGAGTAAAAGGCTCATAAATGCCCAACACAATAAATAAGGAACCAAGCCAACTTTTAGAACAACTGTGAAAGAACATATAAAAAACTCTCAGAGAAAAAGTAGAACATACATACAAGTTCTGGAATATGAATAGCATCAGACTGGGACACCTGGGTGGCTCAGTCGGTTAAGCGTCTGCCTTCAGCTCAGGTCATGATCCTGGGGTCCTGGGATCAAGTCCCGCGTGGGGGTCCTGGGATCAAGTCCCACGTCAGGCTCCCTGCTCATCAGGGAGGCTGCTTCTCCCTCTGCCTGCCATTCCCTCTGCTTGTGTTCACTCTCTCTCTGTTTCTCTCTCTGACAAATAAATAAACAAAATCTTAAAAAAAAAAAAAAAAAGAATGGCATCAGACTTCTCAATCACGTCATTGAAAATTAGATGACAATGAAGCAAAACCTTCAAAAGCTATATATAAATACATATATATGACACTAGATAAAAAATATTTTCAGACATGTAAGGTTGCCAAAATTCACTTCTCCCTTTCAAAAAGCTACTGAAAGATGAGCACCTTAAAAAAAGAGAGAGTAAACCGAGAACTAAGCATCCAAGAAACAAAGGATCTAACCAAGAGCAAGAGGAATAAAATTCCCGGAATAGAAGATCTGGAAGTGTCCTGTGTTTCTGGCTGAGCATCAAGCCTAGAGCATATCCTGCGCAGGTTGGAGGCCGGCAACAGAGCACACCAGGAGTGGTGCCTCCAAGGATGAAAATGGATCTGGGAGTACCTGATACATTTGCACAGGAAACACGTCTCATGAGAATGACTCCCCAGCCTTCCTCTGCAGTCAGGAATGAATGTGTACCATCATTCTGGCCAGTGAGATGCAAGTTGCATTCTACTGGGTGGGAAATGCTAGGGAAACTATTGTTTCACAATGAAAAATAAAAAACTAGCTTGTACAATCACTCTGTTGGTGCTTGACCCTTCCTTCCTCTTGGAATGAAGATGTCTTATCTGGAGGACACAGAGAAACCATCTTGAGACCATGAGAACAAGGCATACTCTAAGGATTTGGCAATGTAAGGATCAAGGATTCTGGAATATGGATGATAGAATGACAGGAGCAGTGTTTCCCAAGGTGTGGTGAGGGAATGGGGTCATTTTAAGTGGAATTTATGCAGATTTGCATTATAAAACATTGAATAATGCACACCAAAATCCAATCATTACTACTATCATTTTTCTTGGTTAAAATGACTGGTTTGCTTAATGCACAAATAGACCAAATGAACTATTGCTACCACCTTCAAAGTAGGGGCAATGCAAAGGTTCAGTTTTCACAGGTCAGAATGAAAGAAGATAGAATTGTTTTGATAATATGAAAATATATGTAGTACACAGCTAAGAAAAATAATGTTTTGAAAATCACTGCTTCACCAAATAGTCACAGCACAAGGGAAGATAGGGAGAGATGGGGGTAGGAACAAAATAAACGTCCATATGGCCCTACAACAGTCATTGTGATGTCCTTGTACTGTAAGGGAGAAACACAGAAGAAATGACAGTTACCCTTGTTTCCATATCTATTTCTTCAAAGATAATCCTGCTTTCCAGTATTAAATTATGAAAACGATATCCTTTCACCTCATAAAACTGGTTACTCTTTCAAAGTTCCTCCCATCCGCCTCTTCTCCTGCCTCAAAAACCTTTTGAAAATAAATGAGCTGAGGCATATTATTCATCTCTTCTGGTCTCTATGTGACTTTCATATCTAATGCTTAACCCCAGACCCTGGGGAATTGAGTGTCCCTCCCCAATCAGATTGATGAAACGGTGAGAGGTTTTCAGAGAAGTACTGAACAATCTGATTGCTGGCAGCAAGAACAAAGCCTCAACCTCTAGTTTTCCAGATGTGGGTGGATTCTGTCCACACAGATACCATTTAAAATTTAATTTTAAATCCTTCGAGTTCCTCCAAAGAAGATATTTAATGAGCTGTGGGAGCCGGTGACAATTTTAATTATTCACAATGTCCTTTTCTTAGTAAAACGATCCATGCTTCCAAAAGGGGGAGGGACACTACCAACAATTTGCCAGGCATGTACCTCCTTTAATTCTTATAACCACCTCGAGGAGTGGTATTATGATTAGTGATCAAGCTAGGGCTCACAAAAGTGGGTAACTTGGCCAAGGCAGCTTGCTTAACTATTAAGTGGCAAAGCTGGGATTAGAACTCATGTAAGCTTGACCCTAATTTTTTTTTGCTGTTCCTCTGCCCTGGGAATTTTGTCCCCTTCGAAGCTGTAGAATTTCACCCAGGGAGCTGCTAGTCCTTTTGTTGACAGATTCGACCACAGGGCCTTTACAGAAGTGATCACTGGACTGGTAATATCAGCTGCTCTTCCTTAGGCTTACAGGTCGACGGCTGTTGTATGCAAAAGCCCTGTACCATCAGGGAGAAAACAAAAAGAAACAGCAGAGGGGGTCTTTAGTCTCAAGATATTCAAATCTAAATGGAGGAAGAGAACGTGTAAAGGAAATGTATTTGTCTGGTGACAAATTAATTCTAATTAATCCTAATTAATAAGCCAGAGACAGCCTGATTTCTCTTCTCACATTTGGATCTATTCTAAAGATAGTAACCACACCTTGTAAGCAAGTCTTCTCTAATCCCATCTTCTGATATATTTCTTCTAACTCTTGTTTTTCCATGCACGTGTGTCCATATGTTTAGACATTTAATTGAATGATATTTGTATATAGTTGTGTGCACTGTTTTTTTTACTCACTGTTGTGTCATGGGCCCAGCAGGTACTCTCTGCCACTAGGATGGGGGTACCTGGGGCTGGGGGGGGCGCGCAGGAGGTAGACAGAGCTTCTGCCTGTCCTCCAGGGCACAATAGGGAGGTCCCCTGTTCTTGGGCACAAGCCAGACCACCGAGCCATGGGCAGAAAATGTGCTCGTTTTCAGCTACCCTCAAGAAATACGTGGAGTTCCGGAGAGGATTTTTTTTTTTTTAACTCTTTCATGCCTCTATGATGTGTCTGAAGAAAACCGTACTGGATATAAAACAAGGAATATCCAGCCTTGTATGTATTAAGCTTTTTACTTCTGGTAATAATTCCAATGGCTTATTTTTGCATAACCTACCTGAGTTTGTTTACAAAATTCTTCCGCATACCTCGGTTTACTTTATTTACATAAATCTGGGCCTTTTACATCTGTCATCCCATCTTAGAAGGCAAATGCTGTTTCCCTGGATCAAAGAAAAACATATTAAGGGAAGAGTGTGGAGGGGAAGGGCCTGAGATCCAGGTGGAGCTTTGGCTGTGACAGCTCCCGCCAGAATGTGGGGGTGTCCCTGGGCTCTCCCAACTGTGTCCCATGTGACACCGGACTCTGGAGAAGGTGGGCCAGGAATGTGCAGTGAATTTCCTTTTGCCAGGCTGTCCCCTGTGGTGGAGACCAGACCATATAGTCTCGATGATTCACCACAATAACAACAATGGATACCGTGTACTGGACCCTTCACCGTCGTTACCTCATCTACTCCTCACAAGAGTCGCGAGAGGGAAGGATTATGATCCTGATTTCGTCCGTGGGGAAACTGAGCTAAGCGAAGGCCAATAACTTCCCACATCTCCACAGTTACTAAGTGTTAGAAGCCGGATTTGAACTCTGGTCTATCAAGCCTTAAAGTCTCTGAGCTTAGAGCCTCCTCCCCCCAGCCCCACACCATCTCACCAGATTCTAGTTTCTTTCCCTGCTCCCATCCCAGGCCTCAGAGAATCACTCCTGGACTATTCCCAAAGTCCAAATTCTTTCTTTACTAAGAAAAGCCAGCAGACCCATGAAGATGCTCAGAAGAACAAAAGGGCCATCCCTACCAGGATCCCCGTTCCTTAGAAAGCAACTGTGGCCGTTTCTTGTGAGTCTTTTCCTGTTCTCCCTTAAGTACGTATTACCTCAACGTTTAGGACAACTGTATGAGACAGGTATCATTCCTCCCTTTTCCAGGAGACAAAACTGTGTCCAAGACGACAGTTTTTAAGTAGTGGAGATACAATTTTTCATCACATCCCTTTGACTTGAAAACTACCATTCTTCCTTGCTGTTCTTAAAATGTACCAGAAATTCCAACATCTGTACTTCTAAACCATATTTCTCCCAACTGACTCATGCCCCTGGGAGCCCAAAAATCCTTTTTCAGACCGCATATCCGGAGCTGGGTTAGAAAAACAGGGTCAAAGACAAGAAGCCTTGGAAGTAGGGACTGAGCCCGTATTCCTTCCTGCCCTCCTTCGTGGGTGAACTTCTCCCGCTAGAGGGTGCCCTCCCTGGCAGGAGTGATGGTTGGGGGCCTTTGAGAGCCAGGCTAATCGCAGCTCTGAGGGAACAGAGATAAAAACCACAGAGGCAAACACGCACATGCCACTTTCTATTTTATTTTCATTTTTTAGCTGTCTGTAGGCTCTGCCGGGAGGGCAGGGTTCAGGAGAGAGAAGGCATTTTAAGGGCACTGATGGGACCACAACGTAGCCTCCAGCTTCTGTGTTTCCTTTCTGGAGGTGTAGCTTCTGCTCTTGGGCTCTCCCCACAGCCCAGAAGCCACACCTCAGGAAGGATCACTGTGGGGCACAGCCCTCTAGCACTCTTGCTGCCGGTGAGCTCCCCTCGAGGGAGATGCACCTGCTGTTTGGGGTTCCCACGCATGCTGCCCCACAGACCTGCATCAGCTTTGCCAGCAGGCTGGGCGAAGAAGAGCCTGTGTTCAGAAACAGCCACAGGGCACGAAAGCTCACGACCCCTTCCCTGGTCTCATCCCCTCCTCCCTCTCTTCACATCCAGAGGAACAGATTCAGTTAGGCAAGGAGTCCGCCGCCTGCTTCCTGCAATTCTTCTGTTTGGCAATTCTAGGGCCGATATTCCCAGGAAGCCTCCCAGAGACACCTGACCAGGTGCAAACAGCAGAAGATACACTGGTAATCATAATTTCCTCCTGTTTTTGGCTTCTGTGCATTAACTAAGAATAGTTCGCACAAGTCGTTGTCTGCCCTGCTAACCTGTATCTGTGTGGGCAGGTTTCCCACGTGGCAAAAATCTAACTCAGTTGCCCGGTCGTCTGTTTACATTGGATCGCTTCCTTTATAATGATGGTGAAACAAACACAAGTCATCCCCTTGGGAGCTAACTGCGGGAAAGATAGAGCCTTCCACTGGGTCTGTCTGAGCAGTGAGGGCATTAAGGAGAAAGATTCCCACTTAGACTGAAATGTGGAGGAGTGACTTCTGAAAGGTGCCATCTTGCGAGAAAGCAGTGGCCGTCTGGAGGCACAGGCCATGTGCCCTGTGATCCCATCTTTGATCGTGGAATGCAAGTATCCATGGATGTCAATGCTTGAGGGCCAACGGCCTGGGTGAGAAAAGAAAGACACAGGGATGTCCTTTAAAATATACTTTTCTTAGATCACTTGGTTGCATTTTTGGTTTAGCAAGACCCAAACCTGGTGGTTGAGGGGAGGGCTGTTGCCTGAGATCTGGGTGTAGAAGAGCGATGTGGATGGCCAGGAGCAGACCCAGAAAGGAAGGTTTAATCTTCATGAGGACAGCACGGTGGCAAGCAGGACAGGTGAGGCCCAGCATAGGGAAAGTGTGAACCACCCCCCTGGGGCAACTTCCCCCTCGCATTAGTGACCCTGGCATTTGAAGTCACCTCTAAAAGCTAACCTTGCCCTGTGTGGCCTTGATGATTCATCTCTAACCCCCCCTTTTTTTTTTTAAGACTTTATTTATTTGAGAGAGAGCCAGAGAGAGAGAACACAGGGGGAGAGAGCACAAAGGGAGAGGGAGAAGCAGGCTCCCTGTTGAGCAGGGAGCCTGACTCGGGGCTCCATCCCAGGACCCTGAGATCATGACCCAAGCAGAAGGCAGATGCTTAACTGACTGAGCCACCCAGGCATCCCCCTAGCCCCCTTCTAAAAACACATATCTTTTCCATATATGCAGGAAGACGTAAAGGAAGTGAAGAATAGCCAGACTACTCTGACATCAGTTTTAGGGTCTGTTTTATACCTAAGTACCACCCAATATCCTCTGTACCCTTGGGTCTTTCCAGGAACATAACAAGGGAAGGAACCCCTTGGGTCACAAGTAAACAAACCTCAAAGGTGTGATAATTGTAAACCAAGCATCCATTTTGAAAAGAGGAGAAGTAATAGGAAGTAAAGTCAGAAAAAGACTTTTTTTTAAGATCTTATTTATTTTTGCGAGAAAGAGAGAGAGAGAGAGAGCGCACAAGCGAGAGGAGGGGCAGAGGCAGAGGGAGAAGCCGACTCCCAGAAAAAAGACTTTTGAAAATAGATTCAAATGTATATTTTGAAAACCAGAGTGCTCACAGTAAACACAGTAAAATATACATCTGAAAAGAGAGGGAGATGTATATTTGAAAAATTAGGGGAGTCACAATATTTCGTCTGAAGGGAAAAAGGGAGACCGCTGTAACAAGTAAAAGGTGAAGAGTTATTTATTAGTTCTGTTATGTGATTGCTGGGGGGCCTGGGGGATGTGCTTTCTCTCATCTTTTCCACCACTTTAGATGTATAAATGCACACATTTATACCTGCTTATTGATTAAGTTATAATTACATCTTTCCAAGGACTGTAAACGTTACCATCGTGGAATAGGACACTTTAGGATCGTGCAATGGTGAGGGGCAGGGAAAGAACGCTTCTGGGTGGGCAGCTGCAGACTAGAACGGTAAACAAGATAAACACCTGGGATCCTAATTCCCTTATTTTTTTAATTTTAATTTTTTTTAAGATTTATTTATTTATTTGTCAGAGAGAGAGAGAGAGAGAGCACAGGCAATAGGAACGCCAGGCAGAGGGAGAAGCAGATCCCCCGCTGAGCCAAGCCAGGAGCCCGATGCGGGACTAGATCCCAGGACCATGGAATCATGACCTGAGCTGAAGGCAGATGCTTAACCAACTGAGCCACCCAGGTGCCCCTTCCTTATTTTTTTTTAAATAGATTTTATTTTTTTAGAGCAGTTTGAGGTTCACAGCAAATTTGAGCGGCAAGTACAGAGAATTACCCTACACCCCAAACCCCTACACACACAGCCTTTCCCACTATCAGCATGCCCTACCTTTGCTGCAATCAATCGACACATGATTATCACCCAACTTCCATAGTTTACATCAGGAGTCCCTCTAACCCCCTTATTTTTTCATGCGGGGTCCAACATGCAAGGTGAGTAGCAGTGTCCACATCAAGTTGGCCCACAGGTGACGTGGCCTCCAGAGCATCTGGAGGTTTTGCCTTTGCAAAACCCTGATGCTCGCCCTCCGTGTCCACACCCAAGGCTGTCTGTGATTCCCCATTTTGTGGCCTGTCTTGCCAAGGCCAAGTCCAATGCCAGGGATTTTCCCAGCTCCCTCCCCACTTCAGAACTTTTAATTATGTCTCAGTTCCCTGGGAAGAAGCTCAGTGCTTCCCAAGGTCATATCTCGTTATTTATACACAAATGCGGGCAAGGTGCTAATGAGTGACATTAGAGGCAAGAGAAAGCTATAGGAGACCACGCTCAGCCAAATGAAGGACATTAACATCCTGTGAATTTCAAGAAGCAGGCTCGGGCAAGCCACGGGGCTGGATATCTCTGGGCTGCCAAGCGTTGGAGTTCCTCTCAAATCACACCAGATAGGAAGTCACCTATCTACCTTTACAAAGAGAACCCTGTATTTTTCCTTTCTATCATTTTCTTCACTACCTTAGATTTGAAATGCAAGGACTAGGATTGTTTAGGATGACCCTTCTCCTCCCTGCCCGCCCCCCAGGTCTCCATTCCCTCCTTTCTTTCACTTCTTCCTTTTACAAATGACTCGATTCAGGTCTCCTAGGCTTACAGAGCTTCCTTAAAGGGAGTATGGCATACGATTTACAAACAATAATGCAATGTACAACACATTTTACTGTAAATTCCATATAGCCAAGTGACTTTTACAGAATGCTTTTGTTGATTTTTGCTGCATTCATATATCCGGATGTAGCCAAACTATGGTTGCATTTCAACCATGATGTGACAAATGGAGTTGCATCCCCATCTGCTACATCTTTTCCCAGTGGTGATTGTCATTACATTTGTGATGTCATCTACAGGTGGTCTAACATTTATCACCTTTATACAAATTATAACCATTAAACCAAGAGCTCTTTCAGCTCTGGTAATATTTGTAATATAATTTTTTTAAATAATGGTTTAAAGAACTGGCTTGTAAAACTCCCAATGTAATCATGGCTCTAGGGGGAGCCAAGCCAGCTCCAGCAAACCTCTGTTCTGGGGTCGGCAGTGACCTGGCTTCATTCCCTTCCTATCTTCTTCAAAGCAGGGCTAGGACGTAGGACTCAATAGTCAAAATCACGTCATGGCTTTCACGTTGTGTTGTGTTGGACCATGGAAAGTCTGCTGACATCATGCTAGCTTTACATTCTGAGATGCCTGGAAACTGTGGAACAGAACAGACTGGAGGCTCTGGGAACGAGAAAGGAGATGAGCCTCTTTAGGAAGGGACACACCCTCCTGCCAACATGCCCTTTTTCTCCCAGCTCAAGCCAAGATGCTAAGCCCTCTCACTGAGGAGTAGGTGTGGCCGAGGTGGGAGGGGAGGGCAGGAGTTTAAGTCAGGTGTCTTTAGTCTCTTTTCTTCAAGCCTCATGGATTTCTACCCAGCTTGGCACGGCATTGGTGACAGGAACAGGGTGGCTCTCCAGAGATCAGCATGACAATCACAATCCAACCCCAGCTCCTTTTCTGTCCTTCAGTCACTCTGTTCTGCCTCACTGTCTAAGTCTGGTTTGCCACAAAAACCAATTCTGGAAGAGAAGAAGATTGGGGAAATGATCCAACCATAAATAACACCACCATGCATTTGGGAGAGAATTAGAAAGGACCCAGATATGCTTCTTTACTCTTTGTTTATTAATCTCCCATCCAAGAACCTATAGCTCTCCGTCTGCTCCGAGTGGAGGCACAGTCTCCCCGGGGACTTGATTAAGAGCATGTGATTTCCCCTTTCAGAGTTTCCATTGATTCGGCAGACAGTCCATTCCCCTAACGTTGGGCTTTGTGCTTTTGCCAGTCTGGTCACAGTGAGTTGCATTTAATTTCTACTGTTATTAATGCTACCATTACTAATACTATAATTTCAGGAAGAATGAGTAGAAGACAGAGCAGGAGTATGTGGGGCAAGGAAGGCGACAGATAAGATGAAGTTACTTTAAAAAAAAAAGCCAGAATATTTTTAATTGAGGTAAAATTCACTTAACACAAAAGTCACCATTTTAACCATTATCAAGTATAAATCAGTGGCGTTGTGTACATTCACAGTAATGCACAAACATCATCATATTCTAGTTCTGGAATATTTTCATCCTCCCAAAAGGCAACCCTGTGCCCCTTAAGCAGAAGTCACTCCTCCTCCCCTTGCCTTTTCCCCCTCCCCCCACCCCCAGCCCTTGGCAACCACTTAATCTGCTTTCTGTCTCTATGGATTTGCCTATCTGGATATTTCATATAAATGGAATTATGCAGTATGTGTTTTTGTGTGTCTGGTTTCTTTCACTTAGCTTCATGTTTTCAAGGTTCCTCCATGTTTAGCAGGTATTGTAAGTTACTTTTGATTAAAAAAAAATTGAGGGAAAAAGTCACCAACCCACTTCACCTGGCCAGATTTCTCCTTTCACGCAGTTTTACTTGGCAGTCCATGAGAAAAAGAGATGCCATCGCAAACCTCTGATTCGGTGCCTTCTTCAGGTCCCAAGGAAGTGGGAAAAGGGGATTAAAAGAAATAAAGTCTATATATCCCATGTGAACAGCTCTTCCTCCAGGAATTCCAGATCAACTTTTTTTTTTTTTTAATTCTGAGTCTTATTTTGGCTTGTAGTCATACACACTTAAAGAGCATTGTATCAGTAAAGGTTCATTCTTGGTTCAGTAAGAACTGACTTAGCATACTGTCTCTTTAATTTGTTTTGTTTTCCAATAGCCATGGGGAAGTAAAAGATAAAACCATGGCAATGAAGAAATAAAGGTTATAAACAAAGACCTATGAGCTCATCAGAGAGAAAAACGGGTAGGATCTCCATGACTTCACCCCTTGTGACACTCTTGGCAATTCTGACAAGGGAATGGTACTATAAGAATCTTTGCTTAAATGTTTCCTCGTGGCTTCGTGCCTCATCACAAAGTCATTTATTAGGTTTCTGTTTATCCTTCTATTGTCACTTTTTGTCTCACCCTCTTCGTGGGTTGCAAGCTCTTTGGAGGAAGAATTTATGTCTGATTATGTTTCTGTGACCCAAATCTCTGATGGCTCAAAGGCCCTTGTCTGAGTAATAACAGCACTTCAGACATCTCTTTATGTTGTTTTATTAGTTAGAGTAATTAATGTTGGCTGCAGGAACAAAACAACCTCAAAATCTCAGTGGTTTAACACAATAAATGTTTATTCTTTGCTCACATCACAACTCAAAATAGGTCTGGCAGCTCTCCTCCAAGTGATGACTCGGGGATTCATCCTCCTTCCATCTTTGGGGTGTGCTGTCCTCTACAACAGCCTTGGAGTCCCCTGTGTGTCATCTGAATTGAGCTGAGCGGTAAGCAAGGAGAGACCAAGCAGAGGGTATCGCAGAGATTTTACGGGTCTAGACCTGAAAGTGGTTTTCATCACTTCTGGTCATGTTCCTTTGGCCACTGCAAGGGGGCTGGAAGATGTAGTCTCCGAGTGCTCAAGAGGGGGAAAAGCTATTGTTCCGCACCTAGCCAGTCTCTGCCAGAATTGTTGCTTCCCCTCTAGCATGCTTGGGAGGAGCTGCGTGGGGGAGGACTGTTTCATGTCGGTTTCCAGGTCAATCATGCCACGCTCATGCCTATGCTTGGCACTATTCCAGACTGGTGAACTCCACTCCACCATGGCTCATCATTCACTTCCTGATGGCCACTTTCTGCAGTTCCAGAACCTTCTCTCTTCGATCAATACTGCTATCATGAGGCTGACGTCAAGATAAGAAAAGTCTGTTTCCCCTTTCCTACTCCATACAGACCCTTCCCTTACTTGAAGAAGGCCACAGCCAGGCTGTAACAACAAAACTTTACTGAAAGCTTTAATATCGCAGAAGGAAATGACAAGGCAGAGAAACCTAAAACTAGTACAGATCGGACTGTTCTCAGAGCTCACCTGCTGAAGCTTGTGTGGTCTCTGGCCTGCCTCACTGTGGTGGAGGGCAGCTTTCCTCTTGCCACCAGGGAGAAAAGACCTCAAGCACACCCCCTCGGTTGAGCCACAGGCCTCATTGTCCCCAAATCCCTCAAAAGTCAAAGGTTCTCTGCCCTCTGAGTCTTCTGTCTGCCTTTGGATCATCCCATCCCATCCCAATGTGACAGGTTCTGGAAATTGCCATTCCTTTTAGAAAAATGCGCAGCCCCCGGTCCCTAGAAGGTGGCCTCTATCCTCAGAAACACAGTCTCTTTAGAAAATAACTGTTTGGTTTTTCTGCTTTGAAACACTTCATTTAAATTTTCTAAAAAGACAGCAATAATTTATGCTTTGAACCTAATGAGGGTACTGTGGAGCATTTTCTGGCCTGACCCACCGCCATGCATGCCCTCCCCGCCAGCTCTGCCACCAATGGGAGCAGCCCTGCTTGAGGTGGGCGTGGTCAGTCTTGAAAAGGGGACGGTGGAGGGGGATGGGGGCAAGGCCAGACCTCTGCTGGAAGAGGCCCTAGCACTGCTCAGGGAGCAGACCCACCGTTGCAGCAAGCGGCTGGGGGAGTCGGTATTTCTTCCTGGTTATTATCAAAGGGAAATCAACAAACCATCCCCAGAACCGTGAAAACCAGGGACAAGACCTGAGGACCATCTCAGTCCCATGCGGGCAAGCAAAACCCGGAGGTTCCTTTTGGTGCCTGCCTTTGCGCCCTCTCTCTTCCCTTCCCCTGCACCAGTCCCACAGCTGAGCAGAACGCTGGTGTTTGTTATCGCAGCTGGGTTATAGTAGGGCACCACGTAAGGGGCGCAAGCCGTCCAGCCCAGAGCAATATTGCTAAACTCAGTCCAGTTTGTTTTCAGTTTTTTCTTCTGTTTGAGGTAACGACCATGCCCGCTATCCGTTCCAGCGTGTTGGGGCTCAGCAGCGAATTTACTTAAGCAACTGCATTTCCCAAAAGCAAACAATAATTTGTAGGCTGATGCGTCCAAGTGCATATTTACCAGTCTCCACACAATTGCATAGACTTCATAGGCCCATGTAAGTCAATGGAAACTTTTGCAGTTGGTAAGTTACAAACCATACGTTTCAGAAGAGGGTCCCCACTCCCCCCTGCTTTTTTTTAGCCTCAAGCTCTTCTGGTAACAAAGAAAATTCCACTAAACTCATTTAAGCAAAAATGTGGTATGTGGAGGATTATAGGCCAGCAAGATCCAAGAGTAGGAAGCGAGACTGTCTCATGGGGACTTAAGCTATGGGCAGCTAGGCTCCTGCTGGCTCTTTCTCATTGTGCCTCAGTTTCCTCTCTTCACACACTGGCCTCTGCTTCTCCATACACAAGATGGAAAGATGGCATCCAAATTCATAATGTTATTATGGTATTTCAATTCAGTTTATATTATTCAATCCCACACAGTGTCCAAGTTAATATTATTCCAATTCAGGTAGCCATTTACAATTTGCAACTGCCTCTTAGCCCCAGTTTTAGTTTTGGAGACAGACTGGTCCACCCTTTATCTTATTAATCCACTAACCCAGGGAGAAAGGGCCCATGTGGCATAAAAGTCTCTGCCATTATCTACCTTGTGGGTTGAGTGGTGTGATGCTGTGACTTATAGTAAGAAATATATATTTGGTTTTCATCCACTGTTCCTGGCACAGAGCTCCTAAAACACTTGGAATTTCCTAAGTGAATGAGAGCCATAAAGTTGTCCTTTGTTTTGCTAATGAGGTGACTTTTGGATGACACTTAATGATGGGGGCAAATTGCCCAGAGAACCAACCACAAGGTTAGAGGGTTGGAACCTTCAGTCCCATCGCCCTGACTTCCATGGAGGGGAGAGGAGCTGGGGGTTGAATCAGTCACCAATAGCCAATGATTTAATCAACCATGCTTATAGAATGAAGCCTCCATACAAACCCAAAAGGACAGCGTTTGGAGAGCTTCTAGGTTGGCAAACACCTGGAAATTTGGGGAGAGTGGCATTCTCCAAGAGGACACGGAAGCCCTGTACCCTTTTCCAATATGCTGCCCAATGCATCTCTTACATTTGGCTGTTCCTGAGTATATCTTTTTATAATAAACTGGTTATCTGATAAGTAAAATGCTTCTCAGAGTTTTGGGAGCTGCTCTAGTAAGTTAATCAAACCCAAGGAGGGGGTTGTTGGAACTTCAGATCTATAGCTGGTCCATCAGAAGCACAGATGATGAAATGAACTGAAGACTGGCCTCTGAAGTGGGGACAGATAGGGAAGGGGAGACGGTCTTGTAGGACTGCGTCCTTCACCTGTGGAATCTATACTTTCTCCAGGTGGTGTCAGAATTGAGCTGAATTGTAGGACACCCACAGGGTCTCTGACAACTGCTTGGTGGTGTGGTGGGAAAAAACCACATCAGAATTGGTATCAGAATCTAAGTGGCCATTTCCATGACAATCGAAATTTCCAGAGCAAAGGAACCCTTGTCTGAAGGTAATTATATTTTCCTCTGCCTAGAACACAGAAAACTGCTCAGAAGTTTGAGATGAGATTTTTCTGGATTTGATCCTCTTCATTAAGATGTCCAGGATCCGAGGTTTGAGTATGGGTCAAAGCTCAAATTACTTGACACCCACCCCTGTCTGTTGTAGAAATCCTATAGGAGGGAAGCTTCCAGCCAGTGCAGAGCCTGGGAGCAAGAGCTCAGTCCTGAGACAACAGCCAGACAAGGTCCACGTTCCTCTCTCATGTGGACTTCCAGGTGTTTTTTTCCTTTGTCTGTCATACTTGCATCTCCCAGGGGCCCAGGGTGGCTCTTTATACATAGTAGTCCCTCAGCTGATACTTATTGAATGAATGAATCACTGGCTCATTCAAACTGGGGTCTGTGCCATTTCCTGTCCTCACAAAGAACTGACAATTAGTGGTGGTTTGCCCAATGTTTCTTTCTTTTCCATATTGTGAATCCATAACTTTAGCTGATATTTTTTGGTCCTCAGCTTTTTAAGACTTTCTTAATCCTCTTGACAGGCAGAATTGTCACCTTCTCTATGCTACTGTAGTAACTGGTTCATGTTTTTAATAAATCATTTGTCCTTCTGGAACCCAGTTACTTGCACCCAGATCTGCGTACCCAACTAGAAAAGAACTGCTTAAAGGTGGGAATTCTCTTTCTCTGTGCCTGGTGCATGTTAAATGCTCAAGAGATGTTTCTTAAAATTACAAATCAGTAAGTGAGCAAGCTATGCTTCCTGGGGTGTAGTAACTTTAGGGAAAAAATTGAGTCGCTGTCACAACCAACAATTTTTCTCTGGATCTGCCTTCTTCCCACTCACGACGCACCCTTCAAATTCCAACCAGATATTTCAGCTTTTGCCCTGGGTGAGTATTGTACATATGTTCTCATTCATTCATTATCTCAAATATATTTTGTGTGTGTGTCTGCTAGGGCCAAATAATATATCAGGTCCTGAGAATACACTGATGATTATGATGGTTCCTGTGAGTATTTGAGAGGCTCAATTAATAGCATTTCTCTTTCCTAAGTTCTTTTTTAAAAAAGATTTGTTTATTGATTTGAGAGAGAAAGAGACAGAAAGAGAGAGAGCGCTCGAGCAAGCAGCGGGGAGGGGCAGAGGGAGAGAAGAACTCAAGCAGACTCCGTGCTGAGTGAGGAGCCCATGCCGGGGCTCGATCTCACTACCCTGAGATCATGACCTGAGCCGAAACCAAGAGTCCGGATGCTCAACTGACCCACCACCCAGGCGCCCCTCTTCCCTAAGTTCTGAACCAGTCTACAAAAGAGCCAGCGTGTAGAGTCAAAGTAATAACATCCAAGAAATTCCCAAGTAAAGCTTATGTTGGAGAATGAACCTTCTCTCTGTGGACAGGTGGGCTTCTGAATATTAAACCCCAGAATTACACAGACTTACCCACCCAGTCACAGGCAGGAGTCCCCACGTGGTGGGCCCCTTGCAAATCAGCCTTGGGGTAACAGAACGTGTGCCCTCTGAGGGAAGGCTGGCCCCACGGGAGAGGACACAGAAGGATTCGTTGGTGGAACAGGACCCTGCTGGTTATGCCGTGGCTTCTGCCACTGGTGAACTGGCTCTCCTTGGTGATCTTGGGGCTGTGCCGTCAGTGTGTCTGGAGGATGCGATCACTGCTGCCTACTGCTGTGAAGGCCCAGCCACACGTGTGCCAAAGCTGCTGACGCCTGGGCGAGGCGGTCACGTCGGAGCACTCCTGGGGCTGCCGAAGTCAGCAAAGTCGCCGAACAAGTTGTTGGCGCCAGAGGTTTGCGAGCTTGGCCTCTCTCAGAGCTCATGGATGAAGAGCTCCTGTGGGTTCCACTTGCCTTTTTCCTGCAGCCCCCTGAAGCATACGCTTCAGGCTGGGTCACCGAGGCCAGGGGGACGGAGCAGGAGTCCCTGTGAGGGACTGCACTCGTGCAGGCTGGTCATGGGGATGACTCCCGACGAGGTCATTCATACCGTCTCAGAGAGGCTGTCAGAACTGACTCCAGACAGCGTTCGCCATGCAGCCTTTCTCTTGCGCTCCTTTGCTCAATCGCCTCGCCTGTACTGAGTTATGAACTGGGAATGTTTATGAGCCCTTTAATCATCTTGAGAATAGCACAGCTATTTGTGATGTGCTTTTGTTTTGGTGTTAAAAAATTAACATGGTAAATGCAAATGTAAATTTAAATAGTGCATGTGAATTTGTAATATTGCGCCTGTTTTTATAACCCGGTATTGGTATTTCTTAGTGTTGTACTATTTCAGGAGTCTCAAAACCATGAGTTTGGGGCTCTCTCAACCCTCAGCCTCTTAGAGGCCCCCCACTTCCCTCCTTGTTTCCTTTTACCCTTTTCGTTCTTGATCTCTGTCCTGTATCAAACTTATTTGTCTTAAAAGTCTCTTTCCTAAAAAGATCTTTTCTAGAAGTTTCCTCTATCCTTCAGCTAAGTAAATTCTTGTTGAACACTGCTCCCACTTCTACCCCCACCTATCCTTGCAACATGCCTTGACTTGCCTGAGTCCTAGAGTGAACTTAGTTTAGGCTCCTGCTGGGATCCCTGCATGAGTCAAGAGGGGCTTACCTAAATTAATTCAGGAACTTAATTAAATTGATAAGAGCAGCCTTCCCAGGGTGGATATAAAGAGGAGTCTGTGTCTTGGATTTGTTTCGATTCTTCCTTAAATCTTAGCTTCTATTCAGTATTGACTAAATCACTATATTTCTTTTTAAACAATCTAGTAATCACACTAGTGGGCATTTACCCCCAAAATAATTCAAAAAGACAGATGCACCTCTATGCATATTGCATCATTAGTTATAATAGCCAAGATATGGAAGCAGCCCAAGTGTCCATCGACTGATGAATGGATAAAGAAGATATGATATATATATTCAATGGAATATTATTCAGCCATAAAAAGAATGACATCTTGCCATTTGCAACAACGTGGATGGAGCTAGAGAGTATAATGCTAACGAAATAAGTCAGTCAGAGAAAGACAAATACCATATGGTTTCACTCATATGTAGAATTTAAGAAACAAAAGAAATTTTTTAAACATTTATTTATTTATTTTAGAGACAGAGAGAGCACAAGTGGGAGGGGCAGAGGGAGAGGGAGAGTGAATCTCAAGCAGACTCCGTGCTGAGCGTGGAGCCCAACGTGGGGCTTGATGATCTCACAACCCCAAGATTGACCTGAGCCAAAACCAAGAGTTGGATGCTCAAGTGATTACACCACCCAGGAGCCCCACAATCTTTTCTTTTCTTTTGCTTCTAACTTACTTGCCCCACCCTCCTTCCATTTTGTACAACTCCTCTGCACCTCTCTACTTGCTAGGTGGGATGCTGCTCGATTCATAAATCATTTAATAAAGCCAACAAGGTCTTCAAATTTACTCACTTGAATTTTGTTTTTTAACACAATCATGACTTGTTGTCAGAGCCCCAGTAGGTCATCGTTTTTGCCTGCCGTCCTGCTGCTGACCAACTAACCTAACCAGCTTCTCTTCCACACACAGCATAGTCCCTCAACTTAGAGTGAAGTCCGTAATTCATGAGAATTTGAGGGTAGTTATGGCCACTGCTGATTCACTGGCTAGCGTAGCTGACGCCACCACCAGCCCAAGCCTGCCTCACGCCCAGGCAGAGAGCTGGGTGGCCTGATGCTATCTTAGGTAACTGGAGCACTGCTTCTGGAAGTGAGAGGATGTCTTTAAATTATTCAGTGAGCCTTCCTCCAGTTCACAGCCCTTTCACAACAGGAGGGGAAGCCGCAGAAAGGTGCCATGATGGTCTTGACACGGAGGGATTTAACGGGAAGGACAGAAATAGGGAAGGAGGAGTCATCAGCAGGAAGATGCCAAGCAGGGCCTAGAACATTGCAAAGCCCAAGCCTGCTCACCTTCTTTCCAGGTGGGAATGTTGGGAGAGAAGTGGGAGGGGTGCAGGGGGTCTCAATCGGGGTTACTCTTGCCCTGGGCATCATTTGTTAATGCATGTATTAATGTGTGTGTTAACGTGTATTAATCTTGAGGGCAGGGATCTTCCTTATGTCATTTCAATGTTATAGACCCAGCATTGGCCCTTAGCAGGCTTTTCATGAATGTGTGTTGAATGAGATGTGCTGGGTTTTTTTTTCCAGCTCTATTCATATGCTCAAAAAAAAAATTACAAAAAAAGTGTATTTCTTTTACTTGATTACCTAGCTCACCGTCTTTCCTGATCTGAAGTCAGACTTCTTTTCTGTAGGGTGAATGACCATATCAGGTGCCTAGTACTTTTAAGGGGATTAATTACTTGGAGGAGAAGTGTTAAAGATTTTTAAGACAACAGACATTAAAGTACTCCCAGGGTGTACTGACCACCATGTTGAGGGTACTGGACGCAACACATTTGCTGCAGACCTTTTGTCATCTTTCTTCCTACATTAGGACAAATGTTTAAAATCAGATATGCTTCAGCTTACGTGACCAACACATTTTGGGAGCAATAATGCTAATTTCTGTAGGTCTGTAGGAATCCTGGTGTTGCTAGGTTGTTTCATTGGACTGAGTCCAAGACCTTAATTATGTATCCATGTCCTAGAGTAAGTTCACTTATACTTTTTCATGACAGGAAGTTGATAGGCCTTGATTCCATTCCACATACCCCAGCATGCAGGAAGGCAGAAGAAGAAAGAAAACACAGCAAGTTCGGGGCGTGGAGAGCTCAGCATGGCTGGACAGCTGAGTATGACCTGAGCCTAGGTAGAATTAATGGTCAAAACTAGATGTTCTTGGTGTTTGTTGTTTGCCTTCCTGGTATCCAACCTTCTGTTTCTGTCAACAGCCCCTATTTTCATTTTGGAATCCATTCGTTCCCCATTTTATTTTTTGTGGCCTAGATGGGGATCCAGTGCAGGTGGTAGAAACTAGACTGAGGCGCAGATCAATTGATGCATCATATTCTCTTGGTACAAGGGTGGGAGTGAGATCTAGACTGGTCTAATGGGTGTGGATCTGTTGGCTTTCTACCAGATTATTTCTACCACATTTGAACCTAGAAGGAAGTTGTTCCCAGAGCAGGTGGCAGCCTGCCATTTGGGGGCCATAAGGGGAGAATGGAATCAACACAGAAGTTGAGTCATGGGACAGAGAAAAAAAATGGGTCCTAGTGATGTCATTTGAGCCCCAGCAACATGATGTGCCTGAACTTCCGAAAGTTCCAGTTACATGAGCCAATACATTCCCTTTTTGATTTAGGCCAGTTTGGTTTAAATACTCTGTTACTTGCAACTGCAAAAATCCCAATGTATACACTGACTTAGCCAAATTCCTTTGTCAAATCCAAAGGGTAAGCAGAGAGTGAAGATTGAGAGAAAAAACGCAAACAAATTATAGGAAGACACTGGAAACTTCTATGGAGTGTAAGCAATAGTTGCCAAGAAGTGAAATAATGTGTGATGATGCCCCTGAATGGGGATGTGTAAGTGGTTGGCTTGGCAGTTGAAGTCCTATTTATCTTACAATTCTTTTTTGTAAGTCTTTCTTTGAAAAGTCCCAAACATTCTTATTTAAAACATAGCTCTAGTAATCTAAATATGGGATATAAACCTTCCCAAGGCCTACTGACCTTCTGAGAAATATTTGAACCATAAAAACCAAAAATAGACTAAGTTTCAACCATCCGAAAATCAAAAAGGAGCACAGATTCCTATAGTTCAATTTATTCCAAGTCTTAGTTACCAACAGCAACAGATTATTTTGAACACAGTTCTCTGACACTACTGTCTTTCTCCATATTCTTCCTGGCAAATTGGTAGAAAATCTGTAGTAACATCCCACAGTGAGAATGTGAGATTATTTCAGATAGTCACAGACACAAGATACATTACCCTTCTGTCCCTGACAAATATTCAGTTATCTATGGTTTCAGTTCCATTATTGTTTTCCATCCCTGCTGATCAGAGCACAAGATTCTCTCATGGTTAGAGCTTCAGAGTAACCTATACAAAAATATGATGCTGTTGCTTGAGTGACAAGTCCATGAAGACAAGAGGGTACAATGAATTTTCCAAAACCATTGCTGGGAGGAAACATGAAATTTGGGACTGATAGAGATTTCACTGTCACATTCAAACTATGGCATAGTCTACACCCTTCCTTTCTCTTTCTGAAGAGTGGTGCTTTATTTTCACAAATTCCTTTCATTCATTTGTAGGAAATAGGTTGGTATCATTTTCTGGTCATAGAATGCACCTGTGGCTCATCTTCAGTTCAGCTCTTTCTACCTAATGCAAGGTCAGCTAGTGAACAAATACAGACAGTATTGTGTGAAGGTAATTTTCACGTTTAATTTTTCTGTTCTCTGAACACATAGTCCAAGTAATTGAGTCCATACTTATCCTTCTAAAAGTTTCGTGTGTGTTACTTTTGGCTTTCTGACTAGGTAATAAGATAGAGGGGAAAGTCTCTCTGGGATAGAGAATTGGATGGCTACCCCTTGGTCTGTGCTTGTCTACCTGAAGATGTATACTTACACTTGCTGGATTGTTTCCTCTCCTCTCCCCTTCACTTGAGCACCCCTGACTTTTAAACATCATGTGTTGGACCCCTCAGCTACCTTTGCAGCCAAGCGAGGTATCTCTAGCCTCCTTCATCCCTCTTTCTTCTTGTTCTACTTTCTTCCTCACTGACTCATGCTGCTGAGGCTTAAGCATATCTCTAACCAGAACTCACCAAGTTATGACAGGCCAGACTAAGAAAATGCGATATCGTATTTGTTATATCTTGTTAGCTAATACATCATCCCAGGACTGAGTGGCTTAAAATAACCACATTTATTCTGCTCACAAATCTGCGATTCAGGCTGAGCTTGGCAGGAGCAGCTTATCTCTTCTTTACCCGGCATGGGCATAGAGTGTCTCAGAGTTGGGGGCGCATCTGAAGTGAGCTTCCTCTGAAGGCTCACTCACGCACTCACTCGTGCATTCACCCATGTTTGCTGGTAGAGGCTGAGCAGACTCAAAGCAGCTAGGGCTCCTTGAGCACCTCACTCTACTTACGTGTGTTCTCTCCAGTAGGGTGGCTCCAAGGTAGCCAGACCTCTCAAATATTGGCTCAGCACACCCAGGGTGTGTGTCTGAAGAAAGAGAGCCTCATGGGCATTGTCTTGTTTTTTTTTTTTAATCCAATCTCAGAAGTCTCAGTGCCACTTTGACTGCATTATACTCATCACAAGGGAATCACTAAGGCCAACCCATTTTCAAGGGGGCAGGCAATTAAACTCCACCATGTTATGTGAGAAGTATCAAAGAATTTCCAGACTTGCTTTTTTTTTTTTTTTAAAGATTTTATTTATTTGATATAGAGAGATATAGCGAGAGAGGGAATGCAAGCAGGGGGAGCGGGAGAGGGAGAAGCAGACTCCCCGCTGAGCAGGGAGCCCGATGCGGGACTCGATCCCAGGACCCCGGGATCATGACCTGAGCCGAAGGCAGACGCTTAACGACTGAGCCACCCAGGCGCCCCCAGACCCGCTTTAAAACCACATGGGTTATCTCTGCTCCATTGAGCTGGCTCCCTTATGCCTGTGGGGTCTCTCTCCACGTGTTTTCTCATCTTCAAGGAGACCACTTTAGGCTTGTTCACACAGCATCATGTTTTAGGAGGAGAAGAATAGACGCTGTAAGGCCTCTAGAGGCCTGGGTTCAAATTTGCAGAATGTCATTTCTATAACATCTTATCAGTCAAAGCCGGTCACAAGGCCAAGCCAGATTGAGGGCGTAGGAAAATGTGCTACCTTTTGATGCGAACAGTTGGAAGGACTTGTGGTTGTTTGTAGTCTCCCACATGTGACCATACCAACATCTTTCCTTGAAAAATAGGAGTTAACATATGAAGTCTTAAGATGCAAGAAGGGTTAGCTATCCTATTTCATCCCTCCCTTACCTGTAGTGAAACGGCACAAGGAGCTGTGTTGAGGAGTTTCTGGTGGGGGCGCTTCCTTTCTGTCTTGTGGGGAATGCCCCTTCCTCTTTTCCATGGGGAAAGATTGCCAGTGGACCCTGTCTGACCTTTACGCATGACTAGACAGACTCCCCAGTCAACCGACTCTCCTCCTGAGAGACGCTGAGGCTGCCAAACTGTAGGGTGGAGGTGTGCAGTCTTCTGGAGATGACTGAATTGGAGTCCCCAGCATTGCCTTTTTCATCCTCCCCTGACCAAATTCACACACTGAAACGTGAATGAAGGGTTGAACAGTGTCCCAAAGCATTACAGAGTGTAGGCTTAGGAGCGGTGAGTTTATTTCATTAACTTGATGCCTTATAATGCACAGCGGGGGATGAGGCAGGGTGAAGGGAGAGCAGTGCTGGCCCTCATTGAGTTGTCTGTCATTTCCTAACTGCATGTCCCCAATCCGCCATGTGTCCTTCCCCCACGAGGAATACTTCTCTGTAAGGACCCCTTTCTTCCTGCGGGTACACTGCACCTCCCCACAGGATAAGTATCCAAGCCCCAGTCCCCCTGTGGTTCATACACGCAGCCATCTCAGGCTTCAGTTGGTGTCAGTAAAGTCTTCCCACAGGTTTCTGTGGGCCCGAAGGGGGTTGTGGCTAAAGTCAGGTTTCCCCTCAGCCAAATGTGGCTGGGGGTGGGGTAGGGGCAGGGGAAGTTCTAGGTCAGCTCCCCAGGTGAGCCCACACCATTCCAGTTTCTCTCCAGCACTCAGAACCATGGCCAATTTCTTTTAAATTACCCAAGAGCAGTCAGACCGCGCCATGGAGAGAACTAATTTTACTTTGTCACTGACTTTATTCTACATGATTTTGACCCTACTTCTTATAAAATAATAGTCCTGGCCTTATTACAATAGAGGTTCATTTACTTCCTTTTCCTTACAGAGGCCTTCACATGAGCAGCAAATGCCTCTCTTTGGTCTCTCTGGAATGAATGGCTCAATGCTTGATATGGTATCTCTTGCATTCTTGAATTTCTCCCCTTAAAAATTGGGTTGCAGGTGGAGTGAGGTAGGGAGGAGCCCGAGAGGTTTTAGTTTATTCCTGATGAGAATATCCCCGAAAAGAGGAGATAGCAGGTTGGAGTGTCCTTGCCTCCTGATTATATTTTGAGTAGATCCAAGAATCCCAGCAGGATAATGTGGCATAGGACAGGGGCATATTTTTCAAATATAAATTTATAATGTGTTGTGTAGGTGCGTAGCTAGCATCACACCACATGTTGGGCAGGCCATTGTGTAGATATAATAGAAGTTTGTTTCCAAAGAGGTGTTAGAATCTGACTTTGGATGTAAGCATGTCCATACCAGCTCTTAGTCTCCTCCTCTCTTCTTTCCTCTCTCTCCTCCATCCCTCCCCTCCCTCTGCCCTTTCCCTCTTTCTCTCTCCCTCTCTTTCTCTCTTTCTTTCTTTCCTCCCTTCTTTCTTTCTTTTCTTCCTCCCTTCCTTTCTTCTTTTTAAAGATTTTATTTATTTGAGAGAGAAAGTGAGAGAGAACATGAGAGAGAGAGAGCACAAGCAGGGGGGGAGGGGTAGAGGGAGAAGCAGACTCCCCACCGAGCAGGGAGCCTGCTGTGGGACTTGATCCCAGGACCCCAGGATCATGGCCTGAGTTGAAGGCAGACGCTTAGCCAACTGAGCCACCCAGGTGCCCATCCTTCCTTTTTTTCTTTCTTTCATTTTATATTGAGTATGTTCTGTGTGCCTGATACTCTACTAGATGCTGAGGATGTCACAGTGAACAAGAGACAAAATCCCTGCTGTTTGGTACTCACCAATCTAAAAATCTTGGGGATGTGGATAAATCTTGACTGTGTTTCTAAAGAGCATTCTGTCGCAACTGTGTGGACTGTATCTAATCAGCCACTAGTCTGATAATCTGCCCCCATGACCTTACCCACCATGTCCTAACACCCCAATCTTCTACCCCTGGATTGTTCTACCTAATTTTCTCATTAGTCCAGAATTTGCCATTTCAAACTCGAATTAGCAGTCAGAACAAACATAAAGCATCTTCCTCCCTTCTTGCAAATCGGCAGGTTTGCTATGTTTTCAGCAACAAAGTTAATATGAGAAACTGATTGTTTTGTAAATGGCATTTCATCAGCTTTATTAATAAAAATACCTCTAAGACATTTGCAGTCGTGTGATTGAGAGTCATAGTTTTAGGGGGTCATGTGAGATTTTTGTCTTTTTAAACATATTTATCAGGCATCTTAGAGGTATTGAGAAAAGATCGTTGGGGCTGCGACAAGTGGCACTGTAAACCAAGTTGATATATTTTATTTCGAGATATTTAACTTTTATTCTTCACTTGCATTCATTTATAATATTAGAACAAACTGAATTCAGGAACACTTTCCAAGTGGTACTTTGACCCAACCCCAGCTCAGTGAGTGTTTATAATGACAAATCTGGAGTACCTTTTACATAATCAAAAAGGCCAAATTATAGTCAGCACAATCTTTGTACACATCTTATTCAACTCCAGTTATTTGGAAGTTGATAATCCCAATATAAAATTAATGACATCTTTCTGTTGACAGGTTATAATACATTTACTGTACTTTATTTTAATAATAGTCATTGTACTAAGAAGAAGGAATCATTTTATATACCAAGTTACTTTGTAGTAAATTTATTACAATTAACACTGAGCTTCAGTGATATCTTGATAGTGTCATAAAAAAAACCCCCACATTTTGTTCAGTAAAGGAAGCAAGAGGGCTAATTTCTTCATGTTTATAGGAATTTGCTAGTTTAGACATGTGATAATTAAGGATGCTAAGGGTATTTATGGCTGCAGTTCAAGTTGGAGACCAAATATATGGCAAAGACCTTGCCCAAACACCCATTACCACTTGATTTAATCATACATGGTTTTTTTTTCTGCCTTTTCCAATCAAAGGCATGACCCCTGATGATTTAAAAGTAAAATGGATCTCACTTTCTTCCTCTGGAGAGACTTCGGAGATCTAGATTTAGTTCATTTGATGAAGTGTGTTCAAAGACATAGATGGAGTCCCAGAAGCAACGGTCCAAATCCAGTGTGGCTTTGGGTCAGAAGCTCTTTTATCTCAAGTGCACCTGGTGGAGTGAGCTACCAGTGGGAACCGAGACACATAGCCCAACGCTGTGGTTGTTCTTGCAATGGTAGCATGGCAAAAACACGAGCCAAGCATTCCTTCTTGAGTCCTGCCCCTCCTCGGACTTATCACAACATTAAGCTCTGGCCACACATGTCTGGCAACGCTCGTCAAACGGGCGTTTCATCTCGCCATCATTTACATCGGTGCAAAGCTAAAGAGCTAAGGTTTGCAGGGTCAAGGGACAGGAAGAAAATGGGTGCCTCAGACATTTTTTTGCTTTCGGTTCACGGAAAGATGCTGATGTGGAGTTGGGGACATGAACACCATCTCTACATCAACAAACCCAAGTTCTTTCAATGTGGGGTTAAATCTAACACAGGGAAAGCCTGAATATTTTGCTGTAAAAATTGGCCCTTAACGAGACAAATATTGCAATGCTTTCATATAGAAGACCAAAGCAAACAACAGAAAAATGTGCCTTCTTTTTTTTAAGTAAAAGGATATTCTTAAGGATGCTGAGTGGCACCTGAGGTGTGTGGGTAATGAGGTAATACCTGTCAGCAGATCTGCCCCCCAGAGCATGAACCTGTTCAGGTCAGCAAATTGTCAGAGAAGCAGAAAGCCCTCTTCAAGAGGGAGTCGCCCCACTGAGGGAACCAGGCATATACTGCCCAATACTCCTGCCTGCTGGCCCTTGGCCCCTGGTCCTGCTCTGCTGAGCTCTACCTTAGCTCAGACTCTCAACCCATTGTCTTCCCCACTCCCTCTCCTGACTCTGGCCATTGTTCTGAACTTAATTCCATGATGGGACCCTAACCACTCTTTGCGTTGCTGACCTTATTGCTCTGTTTTCTCTGAGCTCTTCCTCCACCTGGCAACCAGATCCTTTGGTGTCCTTCATGGTCTGGTTTAGATGCTCCTGACCTTGGACACTACTCAGCTGTTTTTATTAGACACGGTCCTCCCAGCAGAGCTTTAGCTCTTTCCTTCAGCAAAAAGTTCAACTTATCTGAGGTGGAGTGAAGAGTCTCTACAGCAGTGTTTCATGGTCCATTTTTGTTGAATGAGCACAGCTGAGGGCTCTGCGCTAGGTCAGCAGTAATAGTGGCTCCCCAGGACAGCGAATCTCAACAGGAGCAGAGAGAGAATGTCGAGTAAGCCCCCATGAGGGTATATCAAATTCTCCCAGAGTGGGAGGAAAGTCTTAGAGTAAAGCATGTTCTCCTCCTTTGCCAGATGCTTCTGCTGTATGTCCAGGGCAGTAAGCCTTCTTTCCAATACCCGTTTCTCCTTGAGGAATCACTGCTATATAAGGGCTAGAGGGAAGACACTGTCCAATGGAGCTGAGCTGAAGTGTCCCTCCCCTCAGCATAGGACATTCAAAGTGTGTGTGTCTTGGTCCCAGTTTTGGTTTCTTGTGGGATTTTTTTCCCCCTTCTCTGGCCACAATGAATAGAAGCCATTGAAAGCAAGAGTGGGCAATCACTCCTTGCAAATGCTGTTTTGATTGTGGTGAATGTATTTTTCCTGTATTCTCTGAGCAAAGTGAACAACATGGAAAGAAAATACTAAGTGAAGTGTAAGGCTGTAAGGATGGCACAGTGAATTGGGAGGGAAAAGCTTTCTTCTCGTCACCCGTGGCCCTGAATTGCCATGTGCCTCTGGGCAATTCTCTTATAATTTCTAACCTTTCTTCTCTGAGATGAAATTTGTATTGTGTGGTCAACAGCACACTGAGATCCTTGAGTAGTGGTTGGTGGTACTATTTCCTACTTGGACATCCTCTTAAATACTTCATATCCATAGAGCATCTCTCTGGCTCTGACTGATACTTTATTAAAGCTGCCATCAGCTCTGAGGGGTTGGTGAGTAAAGTTACCCTTAGGTATATCAGTAGTTCCAATTTTATGAGGGAGAGTGGGCATCCCACAGCAGTGTTAACTTTTCAAAATCAAAACTAGTCTTGTGACATACACTTGGACACGACAGAAGGAAAATGATAAGGCCTTAATGCCCTTCAGATAGGAACATTAAAGCATCTAGAAGGAGATTCAGGATGTTGCCTTTAGAGTTTCATTTCAGCCAAGCCCAGCTAACACTCGTTTTGGAGTTTCTAAAGCTAACATACAGTCATAGGTATTTGGAGAAAGCCATACCACCAATAAATGTGGTACATTAGACCACAGTAAGCCTGGCTAAGGTAGCCCGTTGCAAGGCATGTTGCTTATCTGTTCTTTATTCTAAAAGCCAAAATCTTGTCTGCAGCTGTCAGTGAAAGTCTACACACTATAGATAAATGTATCAATGTACTTATTTAAAGAGATTATTTAACTACAGACTTTATAAACACAGCAGACGACAGAATGGCTAAATTTGCATACGATAGCTCTATATAGTTTGCCTTATAATAAACTCAACCAATGACAGAATGGCTAAATTTGCATACGAATTAGCTCTATATAGTTTGCCTTATAATAAACTCAACCAAACATAATGATCTACAACAAACCATATAAGCTATCTATGGTGGTTCAAATAATTAATCTCAAAATCCCCCCTGATGGGAATTATTGAAATCCTTGTTCGGGTGTGTCTAGGAGAGTAGTCTATGTTCTAATATAGTTTGCTCCTTCTGGGCCAGGTTCTACAGATGCTTTTGTTTATGGATTATACTATCAGTAGAGAATTTTTAGTTTCTGGTTTTGGCAGTGGCTCAAAGTTTGAATTTTAAGTACTAAAAATGTATTAATGGCAGTTTGGAGGAGTTGCTATCTTCCAATACTATTTGAAAAGTGCCTGTTACTGGATACATATTACTCGAATGGGGTGTCTCTCTATATTTTTGTCATTTTGCCAATTTTTTTCCTCTCTAAATGCTTTTTAACTGCTGCCTGTTTAAATGCCTTTAACAGGCTGCCAAGCAGAAGGAGGGGAAGGCAGAGTGATAGGACCTGGGGAGACTTGTTCTATAGCCTCTGGATTTTCAGTGGGAATCTGAACTGAAAAGGCCTCCAATATTGGGAAGAAGTCAGAGATGTAAGGAGCAAGGTTATTAAAAATCTCTCTGGCTTCGGAGATCCTGGAGTTTACTGTTTAACCATTTCACACCCAGTTTGGGGCAGGCTACCGAACTGTCCTTCAAAACCAGGAGAAAGCAGTTTGGAGTTCTCTTAAAAGAGCCAGCAAATGGAATTTGAAGAGTTAGTTTAAAAACTTACAAGGATTAGAGTTTAAGGAAGAAAATGTTAGTCACTATTGCCAAATTTCAGGATGACCAAATTCTTTTGTGTGCTCGTGAATCTTCTATAATGAAGCTTATCTATGTGACTCTTCGGTCAATCAGCCTGGTTTATACACAATGGGTTACTCTCTGATGGCAGCTTCCTCTGCTCCCACCCCCTCTCCCTGCCCCTCCCAGCCCAAATCATTATTCAGGTGCCTACATAGGGCTGGCCTAAGATATGTTTCCCAAAGTAGGTTCTGCAGAACCCTGTTCCACGTGTTTTTAATACCCATGATGTGAAGGCGTTGGTGTGCTCTGCTGTAAGCAATGTGGAAAATGCTGAGTTAAATTAAGGGGATCTGTCCATTTGCTTCAGGACTTCTTAGGATCTTTCACATGTGAATTCACAGAGCAACTTGCAAAGAGGGACACAGCATCAGAGTTTCCTAAATTTGTGTGATCACAGTGGACTATTTTGTGGTACGTCCGTGTTAACTTTTGGAGTTTTCCATGTCTCCGAAAGGTGGTTTGAGAAATGCTGGCCTAAGAAATTTCCCAAACTGTATTCTGAAATCTATCCTTCCGTGATCCAACCCAGGTGCGGAGAGTGTGAGGAATATACAAGGGACTTTACAATGACTTCAATAAGGTTATTGAGAATGACTAAACCATTCTCTGCACTAAAAATAATACCAAATGGCTAAAAAACAGATTTTGATTCCAGTCACCAATTCCTTTCCACCATCAATTAGTAAAATGTTAAGTAAAAAATAGATTCAGTTTTGTTACAGATCCCCCTTTTGGTGCCTATTATATTCTTCTAATCCTACGCCACCTACAGAGGGATAATAATGGTAACTTCGGCACCAAAATCAAAACGATGATAGTGATCATAGAACTGTTTATTCCCGGCCTCCCATTGTATTAACTGGGTTATATATATTAATAACTTCACATATATTATCTTACCTAATTGTCACTGTAACTTTATGATATGTATCCATTAGGCCCATTTTACCAGTAAGAAAACAGACTCAGGGAGACTAAACAACCTGCCTAAGGTCACACAGCTAGTAATGAAAGTGGTTAGATTGGGATCTACGTATGATTTATTGCAAAACTAAACTCTGCTATTCAGTGGTCTTCAGACTACGGTGTGTGTACCTCTGGGGTATGAAAAAAGTTTTTTTTTTTAAGGTATACAATGTAAAGTTTTAAGGAAATCAATTTCCAGATACTCAACTCCCCTGAGATATTCTTTCCTAGAGAACAAAGCTGAGTTCACAAATCTCTTCCTATTCCTCGCCCATTTTAAACCTTACTAGGGGCACATTGCCCTGGGATGTAAACACTTCTGGGTGCCAAGCTGAAGGAGGGCTTACTTTGATGTTTAATGAAGGCACTGGGAAACCCAGGCTTCCTGTCTTTCCTGGTTTTACTTTTGTTTCTGCTGAAGGTGGAGGGTGGCGTTCTCTGTGCTGGTAATTCTGATGCAGATGTGTGGTAGACATCTGTGGAGTAGTAGGGGAAGGGACCACTTGCTTAATAGCTTTGTCCCTTGCTTTCCCTACTGAGAGAAAGTCTTGTCAAAGTGAAGCAGAGACCATCAATAAGAAATATTAAGTGTTTAAAATAGATTTCTTAAGACATTTAAATGTTAACTTTCTTCCCCAGCCATTTTCAAAGGAGTACTACTTCCTTCTTTATAACTGGGAGGCAACTGTGAAGAACAGTATAGAGTGTCATTAATTCTTTTAAAGGTAACAGGAAGCTTTTTCAGGATACATTAGCTAAAACCCATAGATAAAACTTTTATGTGATTTCTTTTATAGAATGAGTAGTTAAAATCTATATTATCAAATCGTATTATTAAATATTTATTCCAGTTACAATCAATCCTCATTTCATCTGATAAAATGTTTAAATTATTTTTAACTCATTAGCAAAAAATAAAATTATGGGCTAGTGGCCACACCTATATAGAGAACATGTTTGATCATAATTCATTTGTCAAGGAAATGTAGTACCGATGTAATTTTATATTTCAGTATAATCAATATTAATTAAAACTTTACTTTGTTTTCATCAATTGTGTTTGATAATCATGGTAATGATAATGCAATTGAAAATGTTTTTTAAACATTTAACACCTTAGATCACCAAAATAAAACAAATATTAAAATTTCAATTACTATACACACTTTTATTACAGGTAGGAGGAGGTGATCAGAGAGTTTTAACCATGAAGGACTTTTACCCATAAAAAATATGAGGACAGATTTTTCTTGTGGAGAAGCAGAATGGAAATATGAACTCAAATAGAACAGGGAAAGCTGATAAATTTTAAAATATTAAAAAAACAATCTTTCTCATATTTTTTGAGTGAAGGATGGTAGATATCAAATGGTTATGGTATTTCATTGGTTACATTTCATAATGTAACAGTTTTATTTTAAAATGTCATTATTATTATTATTAGTTTTAAAGGTTTTATTTATTTGACAGAGAGAGACACAGCGAGAGAGGGAACACAAGCAGGGGGAGTGGGAGAGGGAGAAGCAGGCTTCCCGCTGAGCAGAGAGCTCCATGTGGGGCTTGATCCTAGGACCCTGGGACCATGACCCGAGCTGAAGGCAGACACTTAACGACTGAGCCACCCAGGCACCCTAAAATGTCATTATTTATAATATACCAGAAATTATATTCTAGTATGTATAATTTTTATTTATTTATTTATTTTAAAGTTTTATTCATTTAAGTAATCTCTACACCCAACATGGGGCTCGAACTCATGACTCTGAGATCAAGAGCCGCACACTCCTCTGACCAAGCCGGCCAGGCGCCCCACAAGTATATGCAATTTTTATATGTCAAGGAGGTACACAGTTTTCATCATTCTTGATTATGAATGCAAAAAACACAGAAGACCCCTGTCCTGTATCACATAGCATGCTCATTTTCTCTAACAGGTCTCCAGTTATTAATTACACAAGGATTTTGCTAAACATTGGTCAAGCTAAAGTCGTTGATTACTAAGATTTTGATGATTGTTTTTATGGGGGGCTTTCTTTTCCCTCAAAATGCATTGCCTGGCATTGGCGGTAGAAAGAAAATTTGCAAGCTCTCTGTCTATGTCAGCCTCTTCCTCTGTGTTCTTGGGACTGCAGGCATCCCCAGATCTGGGGGGACGGAAGAAGTATTTTGTGCCCTGAGAGAGCAAGAGTTTTTTCCAGCTTGGAGTCTGGAGCCAAGAGAGATCTTACTGTTCAGTATTGGGTGACATGGTCTGGCAGGACCATTAAACCACTGACAGGACTAATCTTACAGGGTGATCAACAGCCTGCTTTGCCCAGCACTGACCTGGTTTTATCACTGAAAGTCCTGCTTCCCAGAAAACCACTTCTGGGATGAGAAAGTTCCTAGGGCTTGGTGTCGGTGTGAAAGGTGGGGAGGGGAGTACAAAATCCGTACAGTGGCCCCCCAAAATGGGAGTTGAAAGCAACACTGATTGGTGTCAAAAGATGAAGCATAGATTATCTACCTTCCAACATCACTGTTGTTTTTTCCCCAGACTGTGGTATTGACAAGTATGATTTCCACTTCCCACTAAAGGATCACCCCTTGTTGCATCCCTGAGTCATGTGACTTGAAATGTACAGCTCAAGGACATTGTAATCATGAGTGTTAACTTGTGGATTAACTGTCATGCTTTTTCTCAGCTACTAAAGTTTTCACATTGTGAATCTTGTGACCATGTTTGCTAACAGTTCAGGCAATAAAAATGAGAACAATGACGATTCAACACTAGCATGACCCAGATATCGCCGACTGTGCTCTTCTTATGATTGACGGAAGAACACATACAACTGGACAAGGGAGGTAAGTGATCCAAAGAGAACAATCTACATATAACGCAGAAAAGAATTTGTGACTGAGAATGGTAGAGGAGAATTGAAAGCACATATACTTCTTGAACCTCACAACTTTAGCTTTTAACTTAAAAGTTTTTCATCTACCTAAACGACATCCATTTTCAGCCCAAGTTAGTGGTCACTAAATTAGCTTGGCCATCACACTAACAGGCATTATCCATCATTCTCTTGATTGCTCTATGAAACTTTGTAAAGATACGTTTTCCTTTTGGGTGAGCAAAAGAAGACATTTTGGTAACAAATGTGTTGGCATCTTGGAATGGAGAGCTGGTTTTGTCAGATCTTAGCAACCATCATGCTTTCTACAGTGTAGCAAGTGATGCCTCAAATCACAGCATCAAACAAGTGTGTTGTCCCTAGCTCTTAGGTCCTTTGATGTGAAAACTGGAGTTTCAAATCATGTTCTTGAGTTCTATGAAGACTTTAATGAAACTGCAGAAAACATCACTAAGATTATCGATATCCAAGTAAAAACTAGACTTTGTTCATCCTCATGCATTCAAGAGACAGTGCAAATGTAAGTTTTGGCAAATTTCATTCTGTCTGTAGACTTCTTACCAAATAAAATGAAAAAGTTTTACCTACTGCAAAGGTCCTGCACACCTTGCATACAACACTGCTAAAGAGAGCATTTCTCTACCTGCTAGATGGGATGTTGCCCAATACATCAATGGTTTAATAAATCCAATTACATCTTTGGAAATAAAAGAAAGAACTGCTAAAAAGGGTTATGATTTACTTATCTGTGATATTGAGACTTTCGTAATGAAGGTTGTTGGTCAATTTTTAGTTTCTTCCAAATGTGCCAAGGCACTTAATGAGACTTTTGACTTTATAGAAATCCAAGGAGATGTCCTTAGATATGTATCAACAGGTGTGTTATCATTGGTGCTAGCCATTGAAAAGATGTTAAAACGTTGATCTGCTGTAAAATCACATTTTTGAAGGGCAGTGGAAGAACGTTCTCTAGTTTGGAAAAGCATCGGGGCTGAGAGCAGAGGAAGCGAGTACATTAAAAGAGAAATTTATATGCTGTTTCTGCAGGGCAAGATTATCTCTGAGGAGTCCAAAGGGCCTAGAAGAGGATAAACTGATGGCATCTGGGTTGCTTGATGTTATGTGTTGGGGTGATAAGAACTCATTGATTGATTTTAGAGAGAGAAAGAACATGAGTCGGGAGAGGGGCAGAGGGAGAGGAAGAGAGAGAATCCTCAAGCTGACTCCCTGCTGAGTGCAGAGCCTGACACGGGGCCCCATCCCAGGACCCTGAGATCATGACCTGAGCCGAAATCAAAAGTCAGGCACTTAACCGACTGAGCTACCCAGGCACCCCAAAACTCATAGTTTTTTTTTTTTTAAAGATTTTATTTATTTATTTGAGAGAGAGAGAATGACAGAGAGAGAGAGAATGAGAGGGGGGAGGGTCAGAGGGAGAAGCAGACTCCCCGCCGAACAGGGAGCCCGACGCGGGACTCGATCCTGGGACTCCAGGATCATGACCTGAGCCGAAGGCAGTCGCTTAACCAACTGAGCCACCCAGGCGCCCCAAAACTCATAGTTTTAAGAAATGATTCATTTCTGGGAAATAAGACTGCTTCAGAACTAAAAAAAAAAAAAAAAAAAAAATTGTCACCAGTAAAGGACAGCCAAGTTCAACAGAACTTTCTCGGTATCTTTACTAAAACTAGAATTTATTTGGAATCTATCTTTTCCTTTACAAGCTCAAAACATCCCTGTGCTTTTAAACCATCTTCCCCCGAGAAGGAGATGGTTAACTTACAAGGATATACAGTGCGATGTGTAGCGTTTACAAAGAATAGACATTTTATTTTTTTTATTTTTTTTTTAAATATTTATTTATTTATTTATTTGACAGAGAAAGAGACAGCGAGAGCAGGAACACAAGCAGGGGGAGTGGGAGAGGGAGAAGCAGGCTTCCTGCGGAGCAGGGAGCCCGATGTGGGGCTTGATCCCGGGACCCTGGGATCATGACCTGAGCTGAAGGCAGACGCTTAACGACTGAGCCGCCCAGGCGCCCCAAGAATAGACATTTTAAACATTGGTAGTCTGTGGGATGAATTTATAGATGCAAAGGGCCGGGAAAGACAAAATCTGGTCTACCAAAAGGAGCCTGTAAATACAAAGTGGGTGGACATGTTTGCAGAGCTGGAAATGAATTCCTACAAGTCTAAAACCCTGCGGTTGCTAAAAAGTAAAATCCGAAGGGTTCCAAGTTCAAAGACATTCGTTGTGAGGATATTGAGCTGGATGTTAGCACATTGGACTGACACCAGGACTCAGGGTAATGTGAGCTTGGTAAGAGCAAAGCTGCGGGTCAAGTGAGTTTCACTGTATTCAGTTGGTCACTACAGAAAGAAAAGAAGGGTACATGAAAGGTGGCAGGCAGGCCGGGGAAGTATTATTGGAAAAGGAAACACAAAGAATAAAGTATCCTACTGCATCATGGGGCGGAAAGAAACACGTCGTTGTTATTTTTTGTTTAATATTGATAATGATTTAATTAGTCCTGTTGTAGTTATGCTCCCTTTTTCTATAAGACTTACTTTATATAGCTTAAGAATTAGCACTAATATAGCCTATAAAATTTAAGTATCTAATGACGAGTTAAAAATAAATTGCTGTATTAGAAGAAACACTATGAAAATATTGCCATATTTTTCCTACACATATTTTTTGTTTAATTAGTCCTACTATCAATTACTAGTAATTCACACTGTTAACTAGTCCTACTATTGTTTTGTTTAAATAACAGCATTTGTATAACAGAAAGGCAAACAATATAGAATAATATATAATTTCAAATTAATGCCTGTTTTCATATTTTTATGTTAATTTAGTAACCATACGTGTACAATACTTCTTATTTATTACATTAAGTTGTTTTGTTTTGTTTTTTGGTGAGGTATGACCACACTATCAGATGTGTCCTGATTTGTCTCTTGAAAAAACTGATCCCCCCATCTGTCCCATGTGGAAAACACCTCTAGCCTTCCGGGTGGCAGGGACTTATTTTTTAAACAGACGCTAAGATTTAGATCCTGATATTTTCCTGGCTAGGACTACAGATAATTAAAAATATTGTTTCCCTAAACAAATCTTCCCAGTGAGTCAAATGGAAATGCACACGTGGGGACAGAACATTATGTTCATGGTGCTGAGAGCCTAGAGCCCAATGCTGAGTCACACACGGACACCTTGTCCCATTCTCACTCTCTCTAGGACTCTCCACCCCGCCATTTTATTTCAGGCCAACATACTAAGGCCCTGATGAAGAGAAATCCTTGGTTCTAATGACACACACACAAAGACAATGAAAAAAAGAAGCATTCGAGCACTGTGTCAAAAATGGTGACCAGCATATACATTTTCTCATTCAGTTCGCATAATGAGGTGAGAGGCGGATACTATTATTATTCCCACTTGGCAGATAAACAGGAGCTTGCTAAGGTTATACATCTCCAGCTACTAGAGGAGAGATGAAATCTGAGCCCAGGTCTTTGCAACTTCAAACTCTGAGATCTCACCTTCTCTGAGGGCCTGGGCCTTGTTCCTTTTTTGATGCCCCCTGACCCCCAGGTTCCTGGCAGTTCCTGGCACAGGTGGGCACTCAACGACTATTTGGTGAATGAATGAACATAATCTCTGGTCAACTCGGTCACCTGTGTGAGGAGCCTGGAGCCCTGTGGCCACCTTTGTTGGCGTGTGGTCATAGCACCCACTGCCCTGGGCTCCTTGCTTCTTCAGTGGCTCCCTAATTAGATGTGAGAATTCCTTGAGCTCAGGACCTTGTCTTATTGCCTGTAGAAAAACTCTGCAACCTCGGGTAGGGAAACAGTGCCTGGATGGCCAGCATCGAGTAGGGCACCTCGTACACGCCACAAGTTAAGTAAACGTTTGTTGAATGAATAATGAATCCACCCTTCGAAGCAGCCGTTTGTCACCTTGGCTGCACATTGGAATCTCCTGGGAGGAGTTTTAAAACATCCTGATGTCTGGGTCCCATTCCTGGGGTTTTTTGACTTAATTGATCTGGAGTAGGGACTGAGTGTCAGGATTTTCAAAAGTTCCTGAGATAAACCTAATAAGCAGTAAGGCTGCTGTAGACAAAGATTCGAAGAGGCCAAGTATGTGTGTCCATGTACGGAAGTGTGTAAGCGTGTGTGTGTATGTGTGTGTGTGTTAGGATGGTGTGGAATATGTTTAATACATCTTTTTCCCAGTGTTTAAACAGAACAGCACTTCAACCTCTTTTACTCAAATTCCATTTCTTTGGGGGCTGTAGAAGTTGACCTCTTGGATTGCCTCCACAGTATCTTTTCTGAGGTCCCTTTCCATCTTGACAGCTTAACTTTTTTTTTTTTTTTTTTTAACTTTATGTTGCTGCCAAGTAAAGCCAGTCTGGGTCTTAAGTGCCTTTATTTTTTTAAGTGGAAGAATTCTTCTCAGCTCTGAAATCAGTGCTCTGGTTGGCAGTTATCGAGCCTCGACACCCTATAATCCTTGTCGAAAATCTCCACGTATTAAAATTCCAATCACATCGATCCCAGGGCTCTGTCTCCCCATCGGGATGCCGGCCCCCAACCAGCTCCATTCTCCGCCCCTTGTTTCAGCTCATGCGCGGCCTGGCATCAGTGATGACTCACTAAGCTGCTGCCTGAGGCAAATCTGCTGTTTGCTCAGTAATCCCTTCAGGTGGAGAGCAGACATCTGTGAGTGAAATCATTTTTGTGAGGCAGAGGCAAATCTTTCTAGTACCCAGCTGGGGACTGCAAGCAGATTTGCCTGTGGTCTCCGTTGCTTATAGATCAGATTTTTTTCCCCTCCAAACATGGTGGCTTACACGCTATTTGCTGACTGAAGGCCCTAAGGTACCCCTGCCTTGCTCGGTCCACCTGACGCCCTCACCAAGGACAGGTGCAAACTTAAGTGGTGGTTCTTAATGATTTTTTTAAAGGCTGGTCGTTTCCTCCAGCGTTCTCACTCACTCTGTTGTCTGCTAATGCATAGCAATACAGAGATTTCCGTGGAGCTTTACTTCCCGTAATTTGTATTAGCAAACCAGAAGCACGTGGAGCATGCTTTTTAAAACCAGCTACTATGTCCCCTCTGGAGGTTTTGACAGTCTCCTCCCTTGAAGGAATCACTACCTTGTTGCAGTTTGTGGTGCCTACGTGTGGGTGTGCATGCGTGCTGGGTGACCGGGGACATCATCCCACTCTGGAATAGGCCAAGGGACTTTGCGCCATCGTGGGGCAGATCAGAACCAAGTGACTCCGATGTCCCTCCAGACGGAGGACACATATCTCAAGCCCTGAGTAGGATAGGACAGACCAGCACACTGTGTCCTCAGACACGGAGGGACTCCCAGGTGCAAGGGCAGTGGGGAAGCCCGTGCAGTGCCCTTCTTTGTTCTATGTCGTTTTGCATCTCTTCAATCTATTTTTAAATTCACTTGGGCTTAGAAAACTCCCTCCTGCTGACCTCTTTAGGGAAGGTCAGCTTGTCCATTCTATTTGCTTCATTATCCTTCTTGAAAGCAAAGTGAAAGGCAGGATTTTTTTCTCAGAGTAACCCACCTACACAAACCCTCTTTAATGGAGTGTGGTTTTGAATGGCGTCTTTTTAAAACAAACTACTTTGCAGCAAATAGAAGTCTTTCCTGTTTCCTATATCGATCGAAGGGCTGTAACTTAACAGCTTTTGGAGTTCAACTTCTTTACCTCTGCATTTGATGCTCAAGCATTCATTTTTAACCTGATTTCGCCATGATCAGCCTGCTTCCCCAGGAGTCCTTCCTTATTTTCCAGAGACGGTCCTGTTTCCTAAAGTGGTGTATACACTCCATGAATATGCCCAGTTCCTATTAGTGGGCAACAAGGAAGAACCCAGAAGAGTAGCCAGAGATGAGCCCCAGGAGCAGAGCTGGACCAGGAAACAGGTGTGAGCCTTGGTGGAGGATGGAAATCATAGCTTAGATTCAATGGGGCAAGTTCAAGGTCATAGGCTGACAGCAAGTCCTGATGGCCTGGATTAGAGGGAGACTGGGCACAAATCTGGAAGAAGGGGTTTAACACCATCCTGAAAAACAAGGGCATGTCTTCTAATCCTGTAAACTTCAGGGGATTTTATTATCAGGGAAGAATTCCAGCCAAGTCACTGAGGCAATGCTCTAATTGGGCCTTTGACTCCTCAAGGCTGTGTAGCGTGTCCAGGTAAGGGGCTGTTGGTCAGCGTCATAGGCTACTGTCACAAAGTTAGGGGCACCTCTGGAGTTGTTCCCCTCTAGAGGAAAAGGCTGACCTCTAGTCCTCCCTGTTGCTCTTACACTTTTCTTCCCTCTCAGTCTTAAGAGGATCTCCCGCTGCTCTTTTTAGTCATGAAAAAACATTTATTGAGGGCCAGTGATGTATACTGTTTTGGCACTGAGAACAAGATAGAAGTTTTCATTCTGTTCACTGTTCCAAAAGGGACAGTAATAGGATTGATGGAAAGATGCCAAAATCGGAGTTCTCTCCTTCATGTAAGGGATGCAATGCACTGCATACAGAGCTGGTGGGACTCAAGCCAGAGGGGCAGTATTCCTGGGCTTTGGGCCCTGGGAGGACCCCCAGCAGCTGATGATCCCTGTATGAACAGATTAGACTGAAAGGTGCTAGGAAGTGGTCTTTTTGCCACTCTCCTGAGGGTTTTTTGTCCTCCAGGACCCACCCAACTGTGCTGGAGGCTGTAACTGATGCCTGTCTGTCAACCAGAAACAGGTGACAGAGAACCACCTCAGCCATGTGGGAGAACTTGCTGCAGGCTGAGGGGATCAAAGTCCGGTTCCTCAGGGCCCATTCTCCAGGCAGGTCATCCCCCTCACAAGTGAGGCTTTAGACCTGCCTGAAGTTAACAAAGGCAGCAGATGGACAAATAAAATGTGAGGTAGTGGCAAAGGGCACTATAATGTCAAGCAGGGTAAGGGGATCATGAGTTAGGCATTGGTGGCTATTCGGGGGTAATTTGGGAAGAATTCTCTGAGGAAGTGACATTTAAGCAGAGACTAAAAAAGTGAGAGAGTGAAATAAGCAAAAGGTTGGGGGAAGAGAATTCTAGGTAGAAGAAAGCGTATGTGCAAAGGCCCGGAGGCAGGAACTAGCTTGGTGGGGTGGAAGGGCTGGAAGTGAGCGAAGGGAGAGTGCTGGGAGGTGAGCTCACAGGAGCGGATAGAGGCCAGATCACAAGAGGCCTCGGGCCTGTGGTAAGGAATTATTCTTTCTCCTTCCTTAGCAGCCGGGCATGCACAGGAGTGAGAGAAATATATAAGAGCCACTTTTGTGTCTTGTTCAGGGGGGCAGAGGCTAGGGCCGTGTATGTAACGACCAGCGTGCCCTCAGACAGGGAAACCCAATGGAGTCACCCCTTGCCGGGCCTGGCTATTAACCAGCTGGACAGATGATAGGCTTTAGCTGCTCAGGGTGTTTATGGAAATACCTAGAACCTGACCTTGTGTAATTAAACCCCTGGTCTTTGCTCGAGAGGTAAAGGGTGGGGGTTTTGTTTGTTCAACCCAGGGATGTTAGATTTTCCACCGGGCCCACCTTTTTTTAACATGTTATGCCACTGTGTGTGATACTTATGACAAGACTCACACTCTTTTTTTTTAATTTTTTAATTAACATATAATGTATTATTTGTTTCAGGAGTACAGGTCTGTGATTCATCAGTCTTACACAATTCACAGCGCTCACCATAGCGCATACCCTCCCCAATGTCTATCACCCAGCCACCCATGCCTCCCACACCCCACCACTCCAGCAACCCTCAGTTTGTTTCCTGAGATTAAGAGTCTCT
>NC_138374.1:128113369-128180303 GCF_054177405.1 Leptonychotes weddellii
GATGTTGAGCACTTTTTCATATGTCTGTTGGCCATTTGGATGTATTCTTTGCAGAAGTGTCTGTTCATATCTTCTGCCCATTTCTTGATTGGATTATTTGTTCTTTGGTGTTGAGTTTGATAAGTTCTTTATAGATTTTGGATACCGGCCTTTTATCTGATATGTCATTTGCAAATATCTTTTCCCATTCTGTCGGTTGTCTTTTGGTATTGTTGACTGTTTCTTTTGCTGTGCAAAAGCTTTTTATCTTGATGAAGTCCCAATAGTTCATTTTTGCCCTTGCTTCCCTTGCTTTTGGTGATGTTTCTAGGAAGAATTTGCTGCAGCTGAGGTCGAAGAGGTTGCTGCCTGTGTTCTCCTCAAGGATTTTGATGGATTCCTGTCTCACATTTAGTTCTTTCATCCATTTTGAGTCTATTTTTGTGTGTGGTGTAAGAAAATGGTCTTGTTTCATTCTTCTGCATGTGGCTGTCCAATTTTCCCAACACTATTTTGTTGAAGAGACTGGTTTTTTTCCATTGGACATTCTTTCCTGCTTTGTTGAAGATTAGTTGACCATAGAATTGACACACACTCTTAAGCTAAATTATTTAAAATTTATATACCATCCTCTCATGCCTAAAGGATTTAATGGTGGTATGAAAGTTTGAGGAGCAGAATCATTTTTGGGCGAAGTCATGGGTATATCTTAGACAAAAGCTACTCTGCAAGATTTGAGGAACAAGAACAGAATAAAGCTTTCAGAGATCAACTTGAGATGACAGTACAAGATTGCTGGAATGTTCTACAAGTTCAGTAAGGCATTTTGTGGGGGCAGCATCAGCCTTATAAAGTTTTACAAACCTGAATTTGCCAACAGGCTGCTCTTGCAAAACCTACAAAATCTCAGGAGGTACTACTGGCTGAGGATTCTCACGTGACGACCCCTATATGGTTTTAGGGATCTCTCGGGGTTGCAATTCATTCAGCCACTTCTGAACACATTTATTTGTGGGACAAATGTCACTCAAGCTGGCAGTGGCATCATAGAACCATACACCCTAGAGTCATCGAATCCCAGCTGCTTCTCTGTGAAGTCAATTCCCTCTACAACCCTTTTCTCAGAATTTGAAGAAGATCTGCTTGAATACTGACAGGCTGCTAACTTTCTTCATTAAGCAACCAATTTCCTTGTTGATAGCTTTAGTCCAGCGTCCCCAAATGTGCTTTACAGAGTACTTCCTTCAGGAGATAGTAACAGATGAGTCATGAAAACTGAATTAACAAATAAGATTGAGTTTGATTCTGTGGTCAATTAAGTTTGGGAAATATTCTTCTTGGAGAAATTTTAAGCATATTAACATGAATACATTAAAGCATTTGAGGAGTCCAGCCTTGGAGAAGCCTGTTTATTTAGTCTAACCCAGAGGTTCCTAAATATGCCCCCATGGTGCCTGCTCCCAACATCCAATGGATGAGTAGTCTGTGGGGAAATCATCTGGGGAGAAGCTGTCTTAATGGTTAGAAATTCTTTCATTTGTTGAATAGAAATCAGCCTCCCTGTAACTGTCAGCCACTGTTTTCAATTCTTCCCTCAGGAGTTATGATGAATAAATCCAATCCTTTCTCCAAAGGCCAGCCCTCTGGCTAGAAGAAGCTGCCATGTTCTTCAAAGGTCTGCTCTTGACCGGAAAACAAAAATTAAGACAATACCCAGCTTTGGTCACTTAAACGGTACCTTATATCTCTGGCTCCTGAAGGTGCAGTGGCCAGACCTGGACACAGTTCCCCACATGTGCTTTTACAAATGCAAAATATGGACCATTCCCCCTTAAGCTGGATGCCACGAATCCAGAAAGAGGGCTGGTGCAGTTTGCATCAGCTTTGAGTACAGGTCATGTGAGTTGTTGCTTCAGTTTAAGGTATTGGTCGCCTCCTAAAAGCCTCCAGGCCCGTTCCCCTTGACCCCATTCTCTCTCCATCAACTGGGTAGAAGAGCAGACTTGTCCTCTCTCAAGCTTCACCCGCCAACAAGGCCTCTTCATTCCCAGTGGTCCCTCTTTGTGTTCTAGAACCATTTCAGACCCTGGATGGAGAGACACCTACCGACTAGAGACCCAGGACTGTGTAGAACAGTGTTACTCAGCCCAGTGGCCAACCTCACTTGTCCTCTGGGGACCATGCCTCTGGCTCTTGCTTTCTTCTTTGAGACCACAATCCAAGCCACTGAGTCACTGCCTAATTTCTTCCAAGATCTTGTTCTTCTGGAAAAGGAATTCCACCTTTACTAGTTACCCTTGGATACTCGGCTCCCAACTCTGAAGAACGAGCTGGCATTTCCACGTGAGTGCAGACTCTCCTGACACCCCCGGCAACCTGCCTCCTGGGACAGACACCTCCCGCCATGGTTAGACCTCTCTCATGCTGGCCACAAGTCTATTTCAACTGTTGCCTATCTCCTTGAAGGAATCCTGCTCTCTCTCTCGCTGACCCTGGGGCTTTCTGTCAGGAATGACGAAGCCGCAGCACACCAGCTCCCCCTCCCCAGCTCCTGTACCCCTGGCAAATATTGGTAATCAATGTCAGCACTCTTTCCAACTCAGCCTGGACACCGCCTCAGAAACATTTGCAACACCATAATCCACGTACTCTCAGTCTGTTTCTTGGATTTGGAAACCTGTTTGTCATCCTGAGCTGTATAATTTGCTTGCCCCCAAATGGGCCTATTCCTGCCTTCTTTGTTGCTTTGAATATAAATTGTTAAAAAGTAATTTCATAATCTCTAGCTTCATTGGGACCTTATGCATCCTGATAGTGTCCTCTCAGGTCTATGCCTGTCTTTTGTGTCGGTAATAGTTAAGAACAAAGCTCTGGGGTCAGACTGTCTAGGCTCAAATCCAGATTTCGGAAACCTACCAGTTGTGTGACCTTGGCCAATTTACGGAACCATGTGAACCTTGATTTTCTCATCTGTGAAATGGACATCACAGCTGTACCTAACAAATACAGTCCTCTGAGGATTGAGTGAGAAAATATTTGTAAAGGGTTTTGCATGCTTCCTGGCATACATTAAGAATTCAATAAATGTCAGCTAAGTAAACCACACACAAATTACCTGTCCCAGCCCCGCTGAAATCATCACTGGGATTGTTTGGGATTACATTATTAGAATTATCTAAATTATTCTGGAAACTATAATCTTCTATTAACCATGCTCCCCTTTAGAATTTTGGACCACAGTATTTTACCTGTCTTGTCTGTGAGGGTCTGATTTCTGCTTTCATGCCAGACGATTCCCAGCACTCCCTCCCTCGGTTCATGAACTCTAAGGTGACCACACCAGGTTCTATGGTATTATCTGCCATGTCAGCAACCAGTTGGCCATGCTTGAGTCCAAATAGCAATTCCTCTTTTGACTCCCTTTGCCTTCTCAGTGAGCCCACCCTAAAAGGAAGAGTATAATTCCCTCAAGCAGATCTGTGCAACTTATGTGTAATACAAACCAAATGTTAGGACCAGACCCAGCAACTCTGGAGCCCGAATATCAAATAGAAGCAGGACTCGGGGCACTTTCTCTAGAGCACAGGAGCCAAGTCCTCCACATGGAGTCAGTTTAGACTGAGCTAATGGCAAGCGCTAGAAAATGGCATTATCCAAGGCTGGCTGCATCCAATCTTTCCCTAGGTTGTTTTCAGGGATCTCAGCATTTCCAGTCAAGGGGTCATATCTAGTGCACTCACTGAGTACACATGAAAAGGATCACATTCCCAAGACGAGGCTGGCAGAAGGCGTTAGCCAGCAGTTGTGAAAGAGACTAGCAGGCCCACACAGCTGGGAGCACATATTACCGAAGTCTTCATAATGCCACTTGCCCCCTCACCCCCACCCCCGCCAGGAGCCTGGTTGGCTGGCTTTCCCCCTCTCTCTTTCCCTCCTTCTCTTCCTTCCTTCCTTCTTGCCTGCCTGCCTGCCTGCCACGATCAACGTCCCCCACTAGAGTGATACATTTGTTACAGTTGATGAACCTACATGGACACATCAGGACAACCCAGACTGTAAAACTGTGATTTACCTTAGGGCTCACTCTTGGTGTTGTACGTTCTATGGTTTTGGACAAGTGTGTAATGACATGTATCCACCATTATAGTATCATACAGAGTATTTTCACTGCCCTAAAAGAATCTCTCTACCATGCCTATTCATCCCTCAGTCCCTGCTAACTTGTGGCAACCACTGATCATTTTATTGTTTCCATAGTTTTACTTTTTCCAGAATGTCATACAGTTGGAATCATTTAGTAGGTAGCCATTTCAAATTAGCTTATTTTTTTTATTTTTATTTATTTATTTATTTATTTATTTTTTTTGAAATGGGAAGAGGGCACCAACATGTTTTTTATTTTTAAGGTACAGCCTAAGAAATGGTTTCTGGGATAGCTTATTTTTTTTAAAAAAAGATTTATTTGTTTGAGAGAGAGAACAGGAGCAGAAGGGGCAGAGCAAAAGGGAGAGAGAATCCCAAGCAGACTTCCGTGGCTCAATCTCACAACCCTGAGATCATGACCTGAGCTAAAACCAAGAATCAGACGCTGAACCGACTGTGCCACCCAGGTGCCCCTGAAATTAGGTTCTTTTGCTTAGTAATATGTATTTAAGTTTCCTTCATGTCTCTTCAAGGCTTTTTTTTTTTTTAAGATTTTATTTATTTATTTGAGAGAGAGAGAATGAGAGAGAGCCCATGAGAGGGGGGAGGGTCAGAGGGAGAAGCAGACTCCCCGCCGAGCAGGGAGCCCGATGCGGGACTCGATCCCGGGACGCCAGGATCATGACCTGAGCCGAAGGCAGTCGCTTAACCAACTGAGCCACCCAGATGCCCTCTTCAAGGCTTGATAGTTCATTTCTTTTTAGCACTGGATCATATTCCATTGCCTGGATATATACCGTTTATTATCCATTTACCTACTGAAGAACATGCTGGTTGCTCCCAAGTTTTGGCAGTTATGAATAAAGCTACTATAAATGTCTGTGTGAAGATTTCTGTATGGACATATGTTTTCAACTCCTTTGGGTGAATGCCAAGGAGCACAACTTCTGGGTGGTATGGCAAGGATATGTTTAGTTCTCTAAGTACCCGCCAAACTATCTTCCAAGGTGACTGTACCATTTTGCATTCCCACCAGCACTGAGTGAAAGTCCTCACCTTAAAACAATCTATAAAATAAAATAATACACAACCATTTAAAAGAATGATGTAGATCTATGGACACTGATGTGGGAAGATATTACTGTTCTATTGTTAAAAGGAAACCATGAGTTTCGCAACAGTATTTATAATATGACCCCATTTTCAGAAAATTTTGGATAACTATACATCAGCCCTTATCGTGCAGTGCTTATTCTGTAAGAGAGGTGGGTTTCCTGGACATATGTGCATTCTACTTAGTGTATTGCTCTGTTGTTTAAAATTTTTTTTTAATTTTATTATGTTATGTTAGTCACCATACAGTACATCATTGGTTTTTGATGCGGTGATCCACGATCCATTGTTTTCATATAACACCCAGTGCTCCATGCAGTACGTGCCCTCCTTAATACCCATCACCGGCCTAACCAATCCCCCGTTCCCCCTCCCCTCTAAAACCCTGTTTGTTTCTCAGAGTCCATAGTCTCTCATGATTCATCTCTCCCTCCAATTCCCCCCGCCCATTTTTCCCTTCCTTCTCCTAATGTCCTCCATGTTATTCCTTATGTTCCACAAATAAGTGAAACCATATGATAATTGACTTTCTCTGCTTGTGTTGTTTAACTTTTATATGCATGTATTACCTTTATGACAAAAAAATCAAACACATCTCAAACTCTACCAAGATATGGTACACGATTGTTTTATTGAATGAATAAATGGAGAAGATCTGGTTCCCTGGAAAGTAGGCATGTTGAGTTATTGCATCAGAGTGTTTGGCTGAAAGCAACAAAGACCCACCTTAAGAAACAGAAATTTATTGGGAGGAAACTGAAAGAAAATTTGAGCAACCCGGCCTCGGAGGGAAAAACTAGAACTAGATCAGTTGCTGGACTCCTGGTAAAGAAACCCACAGAGTCCTGTGGTGGTCACCAGCAGGAACCAAGGGATGCAACCACGGGATGACTCAGCTGCAACAGCTTTCAGGTCCCTGGGTCCCCATCAGGATTCGTATTCCCAGGACGGAGGATCTGGTTGGCTGGGATTGGACGGGTCCGCCTGTGTAAGCGTGGGTGGATGAGAAGGCCTCTGATGCGCGGCCCCCACTGGAACTTCATGCAACAGGAGGGGCATTCCTCTGAGGAAAGAATGCTGCCGATTGCCACGAGGCCAGAGAGGATGTTGAGAAGCGAAAACAGTTTTCCGCTGGAATTATTTCTGTCAGCAGTGACACGAGCGTTCTCTTGCAAACTGTGACCCATAGGACATATTTCTGAGAAAAAAAAACGAAGAGAGACTCATAACTCTGCCTGTGTCAAAATAACAACTGATGTTAATCGTTAGTTGCTGCTAGACCTCTCCGGGCTGACGACTTAGACATCTCTCTTTAGGTGATACTCGACCTCCTGCCATCCGTAAGGCCTCTGGGATTTACCTTCCCCTGCCGGGCTGTCTGACTGCCCAGCTAACCCAGGTCAGAACATGACTTTCTCTGTGCTAGTTAGTTCTTTGCTAGATTTGGAGAGAAACTAAAAAAGAGAGAGAAAGATGTGACAGAGAGGAGGGGAGAAGAGAGAGAGAAATTCGTTGGTAACTAAAATCTTTTCCTCTCACCCTCATCAGTAACCACCAGTAAATGAGCTGAGGGGAGACAAGTACGAAGACAGATGTGGTCTCATCATGAACTCAGAAACAGATAGTCTCACTCCAAACCGGCCAGTTTTGCTTGCAGAAGTTCATATGGATCAATACTCGGGGCTAGGACCTATTTCCTGAGATTTGCAGTTTCAGGAAGTCTCTTCCCTTCTGTACAGGCACGAGCACCTGGTTTGGCTCTCAGTTTACTAGGGAAACGGTCTTGCTTCACATTATATTAAGGTGGAAGCGGAAACTCTCCTCTTCAGAGATGAGCGTCCAATTTCCACCATCGGAGTCTTGACTCACCTTCCGGGCCACCATTCGTGTGCAGGCAAGGCTTATTTTGCATCACTGTTCTCTTTGAAAGGGTCTGTGTTGACCACAGACCACGTACTCTCTTTCAGTCTCCTGTGTGACCACTGCAAATATTAGTGAGGTTACCACCCTGCAACCCAGCCACCCCGTCAGGGGAAGCTGAGTGAGTTCACTTAGAGCTGGTTTTCTCTTGTGTCCAGGTCTAAACGGATTAGCTCAGAACTCTGGGTGTTTTACAGGTACTGGGGGCCGTCACCGTTGCGTGACAAGCAGCCACAGCTGAGCGTGGACTGTGGGACAGACTCGGTCATGTGCCAGTGAACTGCCTTTGTGAAGCTAAAAACAGAGCCCTGATCTGTAGCGTTGCCAGTTTCCGTGGTGTAAATGCTCCCACCATGGCCAAGGTCAAGCTACCAAAGTTGGGAAGACTTGAGGATAAGACCTGGGAAGAGAGGCATGGTTCTCTCAATCCAGTAACGGCTGCTCCAGCACACCTGTAGGCTTTACAGACGCCATCTTCTTCGGCTCCTATTACATCCTCCTGAAGTGGGTGCCTTTATTCCCTTCATTTCAGAGCTCAGAAAACTGAGGTTCAGAGAGACCGAACAACTTTCCTAAGGCCACACACCTACAGAGAGGAATAGCAGAGTTCTAAGTCTGTGCACTCCCAAACTCTGCCCAGTGGTGGACATTAAGGATCCGAGTAACTGTTCATTTCATCCCTTTATTTGGATGGAGCAAGGAAGGCTCTAGAAGCTACAACATTTAATTTCCTTAACGTTCCTTAACACGATCTCTTCCTAAGCATCAAAAGTATCTTCAAGTTCTTCATGTGGTCTATCAAATCTTTGAATCGATTTTAAATGTGGTGGTACCATAAACTCTGGGATCAATGTATCCATTTGAAAATTTTCTCTGAGTGAAGTGTGTGTTTCACTTTGTACAGAAATATTTATTTGGGGAGCCCAGACTTGTCCTCACCGACCAGGGATGTTCATATCGGTTGCTATGTGCAGAAGCAGAAGAAAGGGCCTTATGGGTCTCATTTAGGAAGACACATACGCTTTTGCCCACTAGTTCAATCTCTGTAAAAGTTTAGTCGGTTAAAAATAAGTCAAACGAGTCTTTCGACTATCATAGTAATCAAACCAGTCCTGTGTGCAGAGGATGGCTCTGTCACTAGGTCAAAGTTCAACATTTTTTTTCCCTCTGGCATGAGAGTGAAGAGAACTACGGGTTTGGATGGTCTTAGATTTTTCTAAAATCAAATTTGTCGTGCATGAACAGCCTGAAACAGGATGCATAAGTTTGGAAAATGAATTCACAAAAGGACAAAAAGACAAGTGGATTCACTCATGCTAATGCCTCCAGATGGTGCGGAGCACAGAGCACAGCCCTGTCCTTGACATATCTTGCATATGTATGTCTCACATTTCAGAGGGCAGCGGAACAGGCCTAGTGTGTTCTAGGAAACTCTGCTGTGGCAGAGTCATTCTGAAGAACTTTACATCAAAAAGAGAAGTTGGAACCATTCCCTTTCAGCTGGCCCTCTGACTCCCCCCGCCCTGTTTCAGTTGCTTTGACTTGTTAATTCTTTTAGCCCATGGTAAAGCACTGGAGTGCTGGAGGTCAGTGAGAGGTTGAGGGAGTATCTGCCCTCCCTGGAGGGATACTGCCTTTCTGATAGACCCCTTTGAGGCCCCTTTCCCAGCCATCTTCTAGATTGGTAACCAGAGTTTGTAGCCACCTCTGCTCCTCCTTTTCCACCCTGCTCCCTTGGTCTTCAGAGCCAGCTTCTGATGAATAGTTGCCACAGTAACCTGAGTTAACACCTCCAGTCTGCTCCCTCCTAAATGCAGAGATGAAAAGCGTAGAGGAAATAGGAGCTAAGAACAATGAATCTTCAACAGATGCATTTAAAAGGAACTGCAGTGTAATCACCAATAACCATTTAATACAAAAATCCAAATTAAATGGTCAGATTGTACTTTGCTTTTGATGGTATGCATTATTTTCCTTTTTTGGCATCTCTCCTAGATCATCTATCTTCCTTGTGTGAATGTTTCTAATTTCTAGCAGCAGTGACTGAAAGTAATGTTTCTCAAGCGGGAGGGTAGGACTCATCAAGAGGTCAAAGGTTCTGATACAGAGAAAGAGCAGAGAATGGAAAACTGCAGGTTCTCAAACAGAAAGATCTAGCAGTCTCCAGGGTTTTCTCCCTCCAGTTTTGCCAGCTTCCCAAGCCACCAGCTTTTCTTTTTCTGTCCTGTCATCTCCACAGATCTAAGTGATATTAACTGAAGACTGACAGGAGAAATAAGAGTGAGGTAACAGATAAGGTGTAAGAAAGGATAATGGGGAGAAAGATGGTTTTAGACTATCATTTACTGTTGCTTCTCAAAATGTCCATAATCACTGAAAGCTTATGACTTTTTTTTTTTTTTTTTGAGAAACCCTCCATGACCTCTTCACTGTCTGACTTTTATTTCTTCACCCAACCAATATTCCTTCCAACTTTATGTGTCAAATATACAGAGAGGAATACGACAGACAAGTTTTCGTAGAGATTCTACAGGTATCTTAGCTTTTCCTCTTCAACTATTTGGTTGTTTGGGAATTAAAATAAGCTCTGCCAAACCAAGGTAAGGACATCAAAGTGACCAAGGTGACTAAAATGATTAAGATCAGGAATCTAACTGCTCAGTAGGGTCTGATAGGGTAGATTTTGAAAAGTATGTGGTTCAGACAAGAGAAGTCTTCTGGAGAAAGTACATGTCCCATGAGGTTAGAGAGGACACCACAGGTGGACAGCAGTGTAGGTAAGCTCTAATTCTCAAGCAGAGGTTCTTTGCTTCTGTTTTTCCTGCTTGCTATCTTTGAGTGGCCTTGACCTCACAGGTCTCAACCCTAGCAAGGATACCCAGATCTACACACCAGAGCCATGATCCTCACTGGAGATCGAAAAGGAGAGATATTAGGATCATCATTTTTTTTCAGTTTTATACTCATTATTTCATATAGTGTCTTTTAAAACAGTTAAGAGTAAAAAAATATATTTATATTGTCTTTTCAATTTTCCTACATAATTATTTGTATTGGTTTGTGTGGATTCAAGTTACCATTTCTTTTCTGCCCAAAGAACATCCTTTACTAGTTCATGTAAGGCAGGTTTGCTATCAGTAAGTTCTCTTGGCTTCTGCTTATCTGGAAATATCTTTATTTTGCCTTCATTTTTGAAGGGTGGTTTTGTTGGATATAGAATTTTTGGTTGACAGTTGTTTGTTCTTGAGCCCCTTTGTCTTTGCACAGTTTGACCATGGTGTGTCCAGGTGTGATTTTCTTCTGAGTTTATCCTACTTGAGATTTGCTGAGTTTTTGGCTGTGTGGATGAATGTTTTTAAAATCAAAGTTGGGAAGTATTCAGACATTATTTCTTTGAGTATTTTTTTCAGCCCCTTTCTCTCTCTCTCTCTCTTTCTCTCTTTTTCTTTCCCCCCTTTGAGGACTCTATTACGTGAAGACTGGTATCTCACAGGTCTCTGGTACACTGTATATTTTTCTTCATTCTTTTTCTTTATATACTTCAGATTGGATCATCTCTTCTTATGTATCTTCAAGTTTGCTGATTCTTCTGCCAGTTCGAATCTGGTTTTGAATACCTCTAGTGAATTTTTCATTTTTGTTATTGCACTTTTCAACTCCAGAATTTTTTTTGGCTCTTTTTCTTTAATAATTTCTATTTCTTTATCGATATTCTCTACTTGGTGAAGCATTATTATAATACTTTCATTTAGTTATTTAAATATGGTTTCTTTTTCATTCTTTGGACAGATTTATAATAGCAAATTTGAAGTCTCTGCACTAAGTCCAACATCTGGACTCTCTTAGAGACAGTTTCTATTCACTGCTTGTTTTCCCGTGTGTGGGCTACTGGTTCCTGTTTCAACATTTTAGATAATATATTGTAACATCTGGATTTTGTATCCTCCCAAGGGGTTGATGTTTTTGCTGTTTTGTTTGTTTGCTTAGTGACTTTCCTGGACTGATAGAATCTGCTCAATGTGCGGCCACTAAAATCACTGATCGGGTTCTCGGTTTTGTTTTTACGTTTAAGCCAGGCATCCTAGCAGTCGATTCTGGCTCAGCATCACTGAGTGGTTATCTAATGATTGGTTAGAAGTTTACCTTAAACATCTTGAGCCAGCAAGGCTTCCACCCATTGCCAAGAGATCTGTGTGGGTATGTGCACACATCCAAAGCTTAGAGGGTTCACCATTCTATCTCTGCTTCATTTAGGGGTCCTGGGACCCTCTTTTCTCAGTGTACATGCATCCTTGTACATGTGCATAATCTTCCAGATCTCTTGGAGATTTTCAAAACCCCCATGGCTGTCTCGTTTCCCTAAATATTCCTTCTAAATTTTTGTCTGATTTCTTGCTTTTCCAACTAGTATGGTAGCCTTAGGCAGCTGCAATATTGGCCTTCCCAATTGTTTGCTATTAATTGCTATTGTTTTTGACAATGCCCCAGGGTATGAGATTTTTCTGGGGAACTTCAAATCAGATCAGCACTCTCCATGGCAGTGAGGCTGCCTGTCTTCATAGTTAATTATACCATGGACTTGGGGGATGGGGTGGGAACAGCTCCAGATGAAAATGATACAGACCCCACTGTTCTTACTGAGGGTCAGGAGTTTTCTTCAGTAAATTCTTTTCAATTTGTTGTATGACTTTAGCTAATTTCTAGAGTTCTGAAATGATTGCTATTGATAATTTTGTTTTATCAGTGCTTTTTAAAGGAGGACTTACCAAGGCCCTCACTCCACCATTCTGTGAGTGCCCAGTTTTTTTAGAACTTCCAGATGATACTTGGAACTTAATTAATTATAAGAAAACTCCAGCCACAAAAGCAGGTATGTTACTGGTTGGGATGGTAGCAAAGTAATTGCAAGCAATTAAAAAATCTATTCACATAAACTGGGTGGCTCGGTTGGGTAAGTGTCCGACTCTTGGCTTTAGCTCAGGTCATGATCTCATGGGTCATGGGATTGGGCCCCGCACTGGGCTCCGCGCTCAGCCAGGAGTCTGTTTGAAGATTCTCTCCCTCCACCCCTCCCCCAGCATACATGCATGCTCTCTCCCTAAAATAAATAAATCTTTTTTTAAGAAAGTGTATTCACATAACTTAAAAACAAATTAATTCAGTGTGAAATATATGAAAGCAAGAAGTTTTGTAGATTTGTCACCAGAAAGTGTTCAATAACTAGCTTTCCTTTGGAACTTTCATATTATCCTTCACATATCCCAATCAGTGTGTTACCAAATTATTTTCTAATCATTTCTAAATTACATGCTCCTCAAAATAAGGGATTGTGTTTTAATAATCTAAGGGATCTATCTCTCAATGTATGGTCAGAGCCCCCAGTAGATACTCAATAAATTCTTGCTCAATATTGTTGAATGTGTAGTGACTTTAAGAGACAGCCTAAGGCTGAGGGCAATGCCAATGGTACCTAACTGTGGAACAATCTGGACTTCGTTTCTTAAAAAATCAATTTTTTGGCACATAAATTTCAGAAATTGATTCGAGTTTTTCTTTGATACACATTCTGTGGTTAATGATCTTTAACCTAATCTAGTATTGACTTCTGAGACATCTTTCTTTCAAGTAACCTATTCCCTAAAGAAAATTGCTAAAACCATCCTGGGTACTTCTGTTACATTTAATGGCACCTCCATGACTTGTGCTAACTTCTGATGTGTGTTCACAGTAGCTTGAACAAATTATAGTTATCAACCATTTTGAGAACACCTGATCGAAAAAGCTCAGCACACTATGTACACTCCATTACCTCCTCCAGCTCCCCGTATTCCCCCTGGGATCCCGTCTATGCTGAGTTACCACTGTTGTGACAATCCCTTTGACTATAGGGACTCTGTCCTTATCGTATTGCTCTCCCTCTGTTCTCTTCATCTCAAGTGTGAGATTGGCTTTCCCTCTAATTTTACATTGTGCAGCAGATTGGTAACAAAAATATATCAAAGTTTGAGGATAATGGAAAGGAAATAGCCACATTGCACAGGGCCAGGATGTCGGGGGGGGTGGCCTGTATCAGATCTGTTGTCTGCCTCACGTGTAGCTAACATCCATGTGGCCATGGGGAGCTCACCTACCACCTCTGGACTTGCTAGTAGGCATCTCCGTATCCAAGTGTGAGCCCTGCTCTCTTCTGGCTCCAAAAGAGAAAGGGGTTTTCTCCCTCATGCCAGACTAAGACCTACCTTCTGATTCCTCATTCCCTGACCGAGAATTATTCCCTTTTCCCAATGTGAAGCAACCCAAATAAAGCCCCTCTTTTCAAGGGTCTTTTACCTCTCCCCATGAGATCTAATCCTGTGACCCCCAACAGAACAATCACAAAAAAATACAACATTACTATTTTTCAAAGCCTGAGTTAGTTGGTCTGAAAGAAAAGAAGGTATTTTATACAAATTATAGAAATTTTATACAAAATTTTTCATCCCTTCTCATTAAATATTCAAAAAATCTGGAGGTCCAGTCCTACCTACTGTCAGTTTATCGCATAAATTTGCTAAGTATTCTAGGCAAGGTGACTTTCTAGGTACCATGATAATTATAAAGACAGTCAAGTTAAAGTTCCTTAAACTGTATGTTTTGAATAAGAGAAATACTTGCTGGCAATTAACTGTGGATGACTGTTAGGCAAACGTGATAATCCTGTATACCGATATGGCCACAGGGGAAAGAGAGTCATTACAGTAGGAGAGAGTTGGGGAATGTAGATCAGGGAAGATTTCATCGATGAACTGGTATTTGAATTGGGTTTTGAGGGGTAGGTAGGATTTTAACTGGTGGAATTTGAGAAGGCACTCCTGGTGGAAGGAAGAAACTGCGTATACAAAGGCACGGAGGTGAGAAAGAAGTGAGCGTGCTCGGGAAATGCTGAGCTGCCCCGCTTAGCCACAGCTCTTGATATTAGGGAGAGTGGTAGGGAAAAAAAGCTGGGAATGTAAGAAGGGGACAATCACATAGGGCCTTGAATAGCTTCTAGGAAATTTGGAGACCTTTTCTACAAAGAGGAGAGAGAAGAAAGTGGTGAGTTAACCCTTAGGTTGCCAAACAGGTAACTGGGGATTCTGTAGCTCTGTGGGGGTTTTGTTTGTTTTGTACGTTAGACTAATGTTTTCCGTGTCAGTGACAAGCTCTCTAATAAAATGTCATGTTGATAAGGCCACAGCATCTGGCAGATGGGTTTCCTAGGGTGAGCGAACAGAAATATCTGCTGAACTCTTAGAAAGTGCCATTTAATGAAGTGGATGGTGCCAAATGTTGGGTTGAAGGAAAGGGGATGGGAAGGGTGAGTTTCAGCAAGAGTATCCCTTGGGAGTTTTCCTAAGAGTGGTGTTCAAGTATTTAGAGTATGGAGGGTGGCAGGAAGAGGTTATTCCAGATTTGCACGTGATTCCTTTTTTTATTGAACGTGCCAATAGAGACAATATGGATACTCGGAAGCTATCATCTCTTGAGTTTTAACATTGGTTTTCTTTAGTCCACCCTACCATTTGCCTCCATGACCCAGCATATCACAATCACGGTGGCCTCCACTCAGCAAGCTGATAGATTCCTCTCACACCAAAGAAAAAGGAGGAGTCTCTAGGAGACAGAACTCACTTGCATGCTTCCCTTCTGTCTACTGTCAGGTCCTCCAAGCAGAGGGTGTGTGGTACCAATATGACACTGGCTTCTGATCCATTTCTAGGTGCAGGAAATAGTCTAAGAGATGGAGTTTGGGTGATAAAAGGTTAGAATTGCCAGCAATTTTGATTGTTTATGGTGTCATGGCAAGGAGTATTGGAAATGAGGACTGACCTGAAAAGTCTGAGTGGTGCCTAGGGTTGGGAAAAGTGGATTGGGAAGAGAGTAGAATGGGGAGAAAACTTGACAGACACTAGTCAGGAAGAGTGGTCCAGAATACTGGACCTGGAACTATTCATTACCTTACTTGTCCTCACAGCTGGCCCTCCCTCACTTCCTCACCATATCAGAGCCCAGAACAGAGAGTCCAGCTTGGGACGGAGCTCCATGAAATGGAGCACCAGCCTCCAACAGCTGCCAGTCTTCTTAGGGAATAACAGGACTCTGTCCTGGAAGATTTCCTTCTCTTATTCAAGTGTTCTGACAGGTATCAGCCCCTCATGTTGACCCTGGAACCAGCTTCTCTCTCCTCCTGTCTCTGCGGCATATGATTTGATTAGAGGGAAAATATTTCCTTTTGCACACCTCGGTCACCCCCCTTGTTGGCTCAGTCAGTGGGGCTGTTTCCCTCCCCGCCCCCCGACTCCCCAACCCAGCATAAAGCTTTTGTTGTCTTTCGATGAGTCCTACTTTGAGGAAGGTACAGGGCACCAGGTTGTGTGAATCACTGGAGGCAATTCCTTGAGTCCTCTTGGAAAACTTATTTCTGGGAGACCGCCAACCCCATTTTATGGGGATGGCAGGGCTGCAGATGGAACTTGGAAATAAGTGGTTGCCTTGGGCCAACTCCACAGACAAATGATGAGCTAATTTCTCCTCAGTAAGAGCATTCTGTATTTGCTGGTCAGAATCTGCCAGAAAGTTCAAATTCATATGCTTAGAGCTGTATCTCCCCTTATGTCTATCTGGCTCCATTTAATGTTTAAATAGCCCATTCATTGAGCCTTAGGCTGAACAGTGTGGAGTCATTTATTCATAGCTGAGGTGGTAATCAAGCTAATGAAGGAAGACCAAGGAAGGAGAGAGAGAGAGTCAGTCAGCTGAATTTAAGGGTGAAACATTTTGTGCTATGATATGTGTCTATGTGTGTTCAACTGTCCATTAGTCACATGGAGCTCTTCCTCATTGTGAATTATTTGAAGCACATTTTATCTCCAGTTGACTTCCATTTAGAAAATGTCTTTTCCATCCTCCCCATTGTATGTTTTTTTTTTTTTTATGAAATCAAGGAAGGTAAATTTATATTGTCACCTACATGAAACATAATTAGAAAGAAGAATCAACTCTCTCAAAATCACTGTAATGTTTTCTAGAACCAAATACGAATATTTTTGAATTGTTGTCCAACATTTTGAAAGGGTCTGTGTTTCTGTTCATTACCATACCAAAGATAACCAGGAATCCAAATTAAAGTACTATCTAGCTTCATGTTAGAATAAGGGAGACCAGATTATATTTCTCAACTTGCATACTATTACAATTTAAAAAAACAGCTTTATTGAGCTATAATTCACATACCATACAATTTACTCACTTAAAGTATATTCTTCAGCAGCTTTTGTGCATTCACAGATATGTGCAACTATCACCACGGTCAATTTTGGAACATTTTTTTCACCTCGCAAGGGAATCCTAGATCTTTTAGCTATCGTCTTTTAGCTAGGGAGCTCCCTATCCCATTGCCCCAGCCTGAAGCAAATCTAATCTACTTTCTGTCTCTACAGATTTCCCTGTTCTGGACACTTTATATGCATGGAGTCCCACAATATCTGGTCTTTTGTGACTCGTTTATTTCACTTAGCATGTTTTCAAGGTTCTTCTATGTTGTAGTTTATACCAGCATTTCATTCCTTTTCAAGGCCGAATAATATTCCGTGGTATAACTATATCACATTCTGTTTATCCATTTGTCCATTGGTGGACATTTGGGTTGTGTCCCCCTTTTGGCTATTCTGAATAACGCTGCTGTGAATGCTCATGTACAAGTTCTTGTATGGACATATGCGTGCTGTTACAGCTTCTGCTGTCAACCATAAAAAGTCCATCCATCTGTTTTCTGCGTCCGATGTGGCAGACATTGTTGTTGTCCTGCCCAGTCCATACAGAGATAATAAACAATTAGATAAATAAACCAGTAAGAGAAGAATAGACAAAGCAATGCAGAAGAATTCCAAATGATTTATGTAGATGCTCAACCCGCGAGGAGGTTGAGAACAACTTCCTGCTCAGGTGTGGCCTGCACATAGTGACTTCCTTCCAAGGAGGACAGGATGGAAAGGGGGAATAACAGAGTAATTGGCAGGGTGGGAATCTGATAAATTCTATCTCAGCCAAGGGATTGAGGTAAACATCCACAGGGATAGACCTTACCGATAATATGCACCCTTGATGTGAAGTGACGGAATGTCACTTATGTGGTCTTCCTCCTAAAAACATATAACCCCTCTAACTATGAGAAAAATGTCAGATAAACTCCAGTTGAGGGACACCCTACATAAAACACCACCAGTACACCTCACAACTGTCCAGGTCACCAAAAACAAGGACGGTCTGAGAAACTGTCACAGCCAGGGGGGGTCTAAGGAGATATGATGGCTAAACATAATGGGGTGCCCTGGGTCAGATCCTGGCATAGGACAAGGGCACGAGGGAAAAACAAAGGAAAACTTAATAAAATATGAACTTCAGTTAATAATAAAGTATCAATTGTGGCTTACTAATTGTGACAAATTGATATAAGAGACTACAAATAGGGGAAACCAGGTGTGGGGTATTTGGAACTCTGTAGTTTTCTGTAAGCCTAAAACTATTCTTGAAAAACTCTTTAAAAAAATAAATGAAGACCGGGAGGCCTGGGGTGCCTCAGTGAGGTAGCGTCTGACTCTTGATTTCAGCCTAGGTCATGATCTCATGGCTCGTGAGATCGAGCCCTGCACGCTCACTGGGGAGTCTGCTCAAGATTTTCTCTCTCTCCTTCTCCCTCTGCCCCTCCACCCACGTGTGTATGTGTGCTCTCTCCCTCTCTCTCAAATAAATAAATAAAATCTTGTAAAAAATGATGAAGACATCATTTTAAAAAACGCAAATTCATTAATTTCCTAATTCTTATTCTCCTTTGCAGATATCCATTTCTCTGCAGCCAGAGCACCAGGGAATACTGCCTATGACAAATTCTCCAGGGTAAAGAAGTCAACTTTGAGGATACCAACAAGGAAAGAGGACAGGGCAGAGGGCTGGGATCCAGGAAACCCTATTCTAGACTCGAATTTCCTATGTGACCAGGACAGCCACTTCGTCTGTCTGGGTTACCGTTTTCTCACAAAATTCTGAGTGTATGGGTTGGAATAGTTGAATGCTAAGGTCTTGGCTAGCCTAAAGGTGTAGCCTTACTCTTGCTCAGGTGTCCTGTTTGACAGCTCTTTTCTTCACAGACCCCACAGCTGGCCCTTCAGCATATTCTGGGGTCTCTCCCTGAAACCTATCACTTCTCACTTCTGGAGCTGCTACTGTCTTGGTCCAGGCAACCATCATCCTTTCTGGGATTATGTTAACAGTCTCCGAACTCTTTTCCTTGCTTCTCTCTTTACATCCAATTACAATACAGGGACCAGAATAGCTTTTTAAAGCCAACATCAGGGGCACCTGGGTGCCTCAGTCAGTTAAGTGTCTGCCTTCGGCTCAGGTCATGATCCCGGGGTCCTGGGATTGAGTCCCACATTGGGTTCCCTGCTCAGTGTGGAGTCCGCTTCTCCCTCTCCCTTTAACCCTCCCCCTGCTCATGCTCTCTCTCTCTCTTTCTTTCTCTCAAATAAATAAATAAAATCTTAAAAAAAAAAAAGCCTAAATCAAACCACATCACTTCTCTGCACAAAACACTGTACTGACTTCCCTGTCACTCGCTCGAAAAGCCAACCTCCTTTCCCAGGCTTCCAAAGTCCTGTGGATCTGGACTTCCATTTGCTTTTATTTATTTATTTTTTAAGATTTTATTTATTTAGGGCAACCCTGTAGGGACCCCTCTCACTCCTGAGAGCTTTTTCTATATCTTCACTTAATAAACTTCTATGGTTTTACTAAAAATATATATATATTTTATTTATTTATTCATGAGAGACACAGAGAGAGAGAGAGACAGAGGGAGAAGCAGGGTCCCCAATGGGAGCCCGATCGATGGAGGACTCGATCCCAGGACCCGGGGATCATGACCTGAGCTAAAGGCAGATGCTCAACCATTTGAGCCACCCAGGCGCGCCCATTTGCTTTTAGGTAGAGTGGAAAGAGATTTTTCTGTGAGGACAGGCCGGTAGGACCAAGCTAACACCAACATGAATGGAGACACGAGACAACTTGACTCGACTAGGGTTGAAGTCCCAGCTCTATCACTGTTGTGGACCTTTGGGCAATTTACTTAAATTTCCTCTTCTCCTAATAACTTTATTGGTAAATATATTTTATCCTCAAGTCATACGGTAGGAAGTGGTTGAGCTGAGATTCAAACCCAGGCAGGCAATGCTGGCTTCAGAGTCCACACCGTTAGAGGCCATACTGAAAAAAATAAGCTTGAAAGGATTTGTCTTCATTTTAAAAATGAGGTATCATTTGATCTTAAAAATCATACACCCAGGGCAAGACTATTCTAGAAGCCATGAAACCAGAAACACAGAATATTATTTAGAAACTGCTGCGGGGTTGTAACGAGAATGATATGAGCCAATACATGTAAAGTACATAGAGCAGGGGCTGGCCCACAGTAGGCATGCACCAAGCATTGGCGATCATTGGTATTATTAGGGGCCGTCTCAGGTACTGCTTCGTCCCCCCTTTGTCTGTCTGACCAGTGGGTCTACCTACAGGCTTCCTAGCAATTCTTAATGACAGGACCTATTTTCTCTGAAAATCAGCATTTCATAAATGTACTGAGCATGTGTCAGGGGAAAAAGAGAACTTTCCTTTTATGGCATGTAGAGAAAAAAGTAAAGGTGGTGGCAAAAAACCAGAAACAAAGCAAAGCAAAAACCCACTGATGGTCTAGTTGTTGGAGCTAGAACTTCACCCAAAGCAGGGTCACAGAGTATAGTTTCCTCTAGTTTGGTTGCATTTCCTGGTGGTCATTACATCATAGAACTTTGGAGAAGGACGAGCTATTAGAGACTTCTGGACATCGCACCCTTCCTCCTCCTACTCTGACAGCCTAGATATATTCCCCGTCCCCTCACTTAGCCCTCACGTCATATGGCAGGAAGCAGAGGCATGTAGTGGAAAGACTTCGGAATTCGACTGACCTGGGAAACTGAATCCCATTTCTGCCCTTCTGGACTCTGATATTGGGCAGGTAGACTTTTTTTCTGTCTCTGTTTCTTTAATAGGAAAATAAGGATAGTAGTAGCTACCTTTTAGTCTTTTATCAAGCACAAACAACAAAAATGTAAGTTCCCTAGTGCAACGTCTGGCGTGCAGGTATTCAGGAATGGTTATTAATATCACCGTTTTCTCCAACTAGGGCTAATTTTCCTTTGGATGCTCTACTTCACCCATGCCCTTCTGCAAGTGAGTGGTGCCTAGAACGAAGCATAATTCCCCTGAGACCATCAGAGACAGAGAGAAATGATAGAGATACAGAGACAGGTGTAGAGACAGGGACAAAGATAAAGATAAAGGGCAGGATGTGTTATGCACCAAGGACCGTGCTAGATCATTGGCATGCAGTGTCTCATCAAGGCATTCAACAAGTCTTTGAGGTGACATAACATATCATTCACAGATGAAGAAGCTGAGGTTCAGAGAAGCCACATGTAGTCAGGATGTGCTCAGATGGCTGGGAGCTAGGGTGAGGTCCTATCTGAAGTCCCACTGGTGGGGGAGGGAGTGGGGAAGGTAGGTGGAGAACCAGGAAGGCAAAGCTGGTCAGAGTCTTCTAGAAGGAGTTGCATGTTAAATCCCAGCATCCATGTGCTATGCTCAGGTCCACAAGGCAAGCAATATTGGCTTCCTTGGAACCTCAGCAATAGCATTCAGGGTTAAGCAGGACGGTGGTGTTGGAGTCAGGGTGGGATGGAGTTTCCTGGGCTAAGTTTGTGAATGTAGGGTCTCTTTGTATGGGTTGGTGTGAGGCTGAATTAAAGAGGTTGCATCAAGGCAGACATGCAATGGGGCCTCCCACAAGCTACATTTGTTCACCTATTCTGCGTGTGCTGAAATTCAATTGTGATTTGTCAGGGCTGGAAACTGGATTCAGCCGCCATGTAGGGGTAAGTCTAGTCTCCTCTGTGGTCTCAAAGCTCTTTTCAAGGAGGACAAAGCTGCCACTGCCAAGGTCAGAGATGAATCTGTGTTGACTGCTACAGAGAGATCTCTCAGCTTCCTAGAGCTGAGTCTCCCAAGTAGGTGTGGACAGATGGGGGGCTCTGCTCTGCATCCCAAGTGAGTGTGGACAGATGGGGAGGCAGCTGACGCTTAGAAATCAGGTCTGGTGATTCAATTGTGGGGGACCCGTGGCCAGTCTTAGAGGCTCATTCTCTTTTCTCATACTTTATAGTTGTATCACTACACATGGACATTTCCCTCCCCGCCCCGCCTTGAGGGGGGCGCCTGGCAGATGTAAAAACCAAGTGTGGGATACCAAGCAGCTCAGGCCAGCAACTGGTTAGGTCAGATGAATTTAACTGTGATTTCAATAGCAAATCCAGACTCCTGACCTTCAGTGGGGTACTTCTTTTACTAAGCCGCCCGTTTTTCTTGGTGAGATCTATGCTGCTCAGGAGTGCTTTTGTGGGAGACATCTCTACATTGTATTTCTTAATGTTGATTCCATAAAGACACAAACTATGCTTCTATCTTAAGGGACACTCAAGGGAATTTGCCATGACTTTAAATATTTGCTCTTACTAAGGATAGATGTAGATGTAGTTGTACATATGTATGCACGTGTGTACACACACACACGATGTGGGTATTCCATGTAAGTTCCATGTAAGATCTTAGCTTGCTTTCATCTTGCTCTGAACTGTTAGCATCAGGAAGAACCACTCTGCCTCTCCTTACAAAGATATAATTATAAGACCCACTGATGATTTGTAACCAAGAAAGGACTGACAGTGAGGAGTTTAGACGTTGAAAGAAAGTGACAAGCCATATTTAGCTGATTCTGATGCTTTCTGAAGAGAATCTTTCTGAGCACGAGCCATTCATATTTACTTAAATATCGAGGCAAATTAAACTAGATGAAAGACACATGGGATTTTGTGTTCCCATGGTAGGAATTAATGTGTGTGTGTGTTTTAAATATATATATTTCACATGCATAGATATATATTTTCATGTATCTACATTACTGCTTTTATTTGTTTTTAAGATTAAAGAAAGTAACAGGAACGATGGAGTAGAAATACTTTTGGGTATTTCTCCCACTAAGTACAATTAAAACCCTGGGCATTATAGATAAAACAAAACCTAAGATGATTCTGAAAAGAAGAGACGAGAAAGCTGACTGGTTAAGGACCTTGGGACCCGAGGAATGACACAGTGGCGAGTTTTCTTTTTGCTTCATGTTTCTGGGACTCAGGTCTCAAGAAGCTGGTGTCCCCAAACACCAATCAGCACAGACAAAAATAGCCCTACCAAAAGCCTGCTCTCTCTAGCCAAAGGACCAGGAAAAGGGCAACCTAGCAGGGCAGCAAACTATTACACAATAATTAATAATTGGTTCACTCCTGCCAACACAACAGAAAACACAGTGGCCTCACCTCACCCACATTAGCAAAGACCCAGAGGGGAGGCGAGCTTTCCACCTTCACAACTATAACCAGGTGCTCTGAATCCCTGCCCTTTTTAATGGGAGCGATGTCCCAGAAGGTCCACTAGGGAACCGGAACTTCCGTTCCTCCTTGGTGGTACTGAGGCAGGCTTCCTCCTCCCCTGGGGTGGAGTCAGGGGAGACCTAATGGAGTGGACTTTCACCACTGCCCACTTATAATAAGGTTCCCCCCCATCAGTGGAGGCCATATGGGGAGCAGTAGGGAGAACTCCAAGGCCTCACGGACAGGGGATATCAGTGGAATCCAATAGGGTGTCAGAACTCCCAGCCTTGCCCAACAGTAACTAGGAGTAACCCCCTCCAGTGTCGACAGAGGCCAAGGGGTGGGGTTGCTGGGGGGGGAACTTGGCTGCTACTCCTACTACATTTCTTATGTTGGAGCTGTGTCAGAGGAAGTTGGCTAAAACAGAAGATTAAAGGAAGATCCAACGTCTTACAACACAATGCCCCAAATGTCCAGTTTTCCATCGAAGATCACTTATCACACTGAGAACTGAGAAGATCTCAAGCGGAATGAGAAGAAGACAATTGATGGATGTCAACAGCGGGCTGACAGAAGTGTTAGGATTATCTGACAAAGATTTTAAAGCAGCCATTAAAAAAATAATAATTGCTTCCCTGAGCAATTATGAATACATTTGAAACCAAAGAAAGGAGTCAGCCAAAAGACTCGGGAGAAAAACCTTTATTTTACCAAGCATTTAAAAAAATGTTATCAATTTCTACAGCGAGGAAATAAAATCAAAGTGTTATTTTAACTGCCTTGGAAGTCTCCCTGTCAGTGACAGCTACTTTGAGAGTAGAGATGCATGGTTGGCATCCGGTCACGGCTGCTGGAAGGCCAGGGTGGCCAGAAGGCAGGGAGACCAGGGTTTGGGTCAGGCCTGGCACGCGGTTCGGGGTGTTAGTCCCGAAGTGAGGAAGGCACGCCAAGAACAGAGTCGGAGAGTTCTGTTTATCCCAGCAAGACTAGCACAGACGTAACTTCCCATCGAGCAGCCTAGCGTTCGTGTTTGGGGTGCCCACCCAACAGATGGGGGGCGCTCGGGAGTGTTTCCTAAGACGTAGCGCAGACGAGCTGTTGTACAGAAGCAGCAAAATAGATTAATGGACGTTCATCGTAGCCCAGGTCAGACAGGGCACGAAGAGGGAGACAGGGAGAAGCAGAAGACAGCTCGCCTGGGCTCTCCACGTTAGCAGGGCAGCTAACATAAGCCAGGCTCCTCTAACGGAGGCCTGGGCCGCACCAGGGAGCGCAAAGCGGACAGTCGAAGCTAAACCATAAAGCTGCGTAACTCTCATGTAATGAGGAGTAGGGGGAGGCTACTTTCAGGGTAAGGCCACGAACAATCAATCCTCCGTATATACACACAACCACAGCTCTTTACTCTCATCCAGAGCTAGCACTGAGGGAAGTCTCATGCCCTCGCTGGTGTCTCAACCTCTCCAAGCTCATGGCCCTCAAGTCCTGGTCACCCAACTTCCCAGTCGGATTCACCTCCTTCATTATGCCTTAATGCCATCTCATCTTCATGAATAGGTTTGTGTTTTCACCTCTCAGGAGGTGACAGCAGGAGTGCTAGGTGGTGGGAGAGGAAAAGACAGAGGGCTAGAAACTGAGCCAGCCCGCCTCTTGCACTCGTGGGCGAGCCTAACATTGCACCACCCCCCGTGGGAGCCCCTTTGGTGTGGTTATTTATGCGACCACTCACGTTGATCAGGCTTTAGTGTTGTTCGTATAGTTCCTTGCTTTTGCCAGAGCTATTTGGCTTACTCACGGTTTCCTCTATTTATTGTTCCACATTATACAGAAAAAAGAACTAAATATCTATACTTTATGGACAGAGATACACTGGGCAGAAGAAAGAGAATTTGGAAAGATACAGAGTTATAGCCTTGTCTTATACCAAAACGATACCAGCCAAATTAAAGATTGACCTGTTAATTAAAAAGGAATAGAAGACAATGCAGATGATTACAGAGTAAGGAAGGTATTTCTAAGAATAACAAGAAAGATAGAAGCCATAAGAGGAATCACTTAAATCACGCTAAAAGTGAAAATTTCTGCATATCTTGGTTATTTGTGGGTAGTGATATTTAGGTGATTGTATTTTATTTACCTTATTGCTTCTCTGTACTTTTAAATTTTTTAGTAAACATATAAAAAGGAAAAACTATTTTACATGCCCCACACAATAAACAATATTGAAAGTCAAATATTAAACTAAGGAAAAAGAATTGCAGCATATAGAGGATTGCCTTCTAGAATGCAATGTATCAAGAATTCTTCATCAGGGGCACCTGGGTGGCTCAGTCCATTAAGCGTCTGTCTTCAGCTCAAGTCATGAGCTCAGGGTCCTGGGATTGAGCCCCACATCGGGCTCCCTGCTTAGAGGGGAGTCTGCTTCTCCCTCTCCCTCTGCCCCTCCCTGCTGCTCTCTCTCACTCTCTCAAATAAATAAATAAAATCTTAAAAAACAACAAAAGATTTCTTCATCAATATGAAAAATACTCAGTTCCTGATAGAAAACCAGGTAAAAGTCATTAATAGAGTAGCCTCAAAAAAGACACTACAAATGAGCAATAAATTTTAAAAATGCTTAGTGTATATCTATTTAAATAAATGCCAACTAAAACAATAACAGGGCACATTTTGGTGGGTGCGTATCAAAATGCCACAGATTAAAAATACTTTATACATAGCTAACAGCCTTGTACATTGGTATCTTTTGGTGATATGTCAAATGATGTCATTTTGTTTATCATTGAAATAGCAATTCTATTGCTAGTAACGGATCTTTAAGAAACGATCATAAATGTGTCCAAAATACAGATTTTATCCAAATAATTTTTTTCAATAGAAAAATGTCTTCCAAAATAAGGGATTGGGTAAGCAAATTATAAAATACTTGCAAAAACCCTTTATAAATGAATTTTCAGAACAATATCTGATACGAAAACTATACTGTATATTTTGTCTAGTAAAAAAGCAGTACATAGAACAATCAATTCTTTTTGGTCAAAAAGAAAATGTTCGGAAAAAAGAGGCAAGATGTACACATTGAGTGTGACTAGTGGTTACCTTTAAGTACTGGAATTATTTGGCCTGTCTCTGTTTAAGATATTTTCCTCCATTAGCATATATTCTGTGGGAAAATATTTAAATTGGTTTTTTTACAAAGTTGGCAACCAGCATGAGCAGATGAAACGAGCCGCCCTCTTTGTACGGTCTGTCACCCTTCTACCAAGGGGTGATATTATTTTGCTGACAGCCCCGAAGACCAGTCAAATCTCCCGTCGCAAATTGGGCCCCGATGGGAAGCAAGCCCAGCGTGAAGAGAGCATTGCAAACGGTTCTAGGGTGAACGGTTTCTCGTCTTCCAGGCTCAGGAGGAAGAACAGGATGTCTTCTGTGCAAAGGCAGAGAACAGCTCAGGAACACAAATGCTACAGTCATACTTTGTCCACGGATTCTGAGGGAAAAATCCAGCCCGGGGAAGACACTCCCTTGGTTTGTGCGTGGTGAATTTCTCAGGGAGCTGCCGGGAGGGGAGGGGTCGGGGGTTCCATTTGGTTGGTTTCCACTGAATAGCATTGAGCCCAAAGAAAGCCCGTAACTAATTGGCTCTGTTGGGGGGGGGCAATGTGCTATCAGGACTTTTTTCCTCTCTTTCTTTCTTCTTTCTTTCTTTCTTCCTTTTTCTTTCTTTCTTTCTTTCTTTCTTTCTCTCTCTCTCTCTCTCTCTTTCTTTCTTTCTTTCTTCTTTCTCTCTCTCTCTCTTTCCTTCCTTCCTTCCTTCCTTCTTTTCTTCTTTCTTTCTTTCTCCTTATTTTTTTAAGTGCAGTGGGCATGGAGATGTGGCATTGCATTTTGAGCAGTAGTCTTAGTGTGCTCTCCTGGACGGAGCCAACCGGAGCCAACCGGCAGAGCAACTGAGATTAGCCTCAAGTGACCAACATTGTATTTGCATCTGAAAGTGCCCCCTCGAACAGCAGAAGCAGCATTTGCGCTGGAGGGGAGGAGACTTGAATACATCCTCTTGAGCTATCCTGTTGGAGGACTCCAAGTCAAGCCTCGCCCCTCGTATAGCTCTAGGGTCCATGAAGAGAACCTTCTGGATTTAGGACTAAGATCTCATCTCGAAAGAAATAGCCTCTATGTCGGGTTCAGTAACGTGCTCCGTGAAGGATGGCAGTTTGGATATTTTTAGTTCCTCAATTTCTGACTGCTCACTTTGTCTCTTTCTCTTCCTTCCTGCTGCATGTGGCTCTACCTCGTTCACCAGGCAGGGGATGCGGTCTGAAATACTCCTTTGTTCCCTCATTTGTAAATGGGGGCGGGGGTAGGATAGTCCTTGAAGTGGGCCGAATCCGATGAATGAGTTCCCTCCCCGGGGATGTGAGGGCAGTACTTTACTTGGTCAACTGTCCTACACAGCTTCATCCTCTGTGGCAAAACAGCAGAGACAAAGGAATGGAATTCCACTTCCTCCTCGGGGAAAGAGAAAAGCTTGAAATTGTGAATTTTCCCAGGCTTCTTCTGGGATGCCAAGGAAGACTGAATTGCATAATCTCACAAAAATGTGAGATGCAATCTACGCCTCCATAAACTAAGAATATAGAGTCAAGGGACTAGAAACACCAAGAAACATGTGTGTGACTCCCTGACCTGAGCACAATTAAAGATGTTCATTGTGAAATCTAAATGCCTCCAGACCAGAGAACTACAGACCCGAGAAATGTAATTCACCATGGAGGGATCCTGATGTCACATGGGGTTCTTTCAAAATGGCTCCTGGGGAGAGCCCAGAGACACACAGGAATGTCTTTTCCATTAAACTCAGAAGATCCATATTGGAAACCTTGCCCATTCTTCCAATAAAGATTGTATCTAAAGGTAAAGATAGCTTTTAATATATTGCTATTTTAGAGATTGCCTTCTTGATATTTGTATTGGTTTTATTTTAAATGTGTTGATTATTTGCTGTTGATCAGCAAAGCACTGGGCTCAGAGCAGAGCTGCTGGGCTTGGAACCCTAGCCAACTGCTCCAAGGGCCTCAGCAACACTGGCCTAGGGCTGGCCCAGGCCTGGCCAATGTGAAGGAGTGCAGATGTGTGGGCTGGTAACTATGGAAGGAAGGTTACAGAGGGAGCAGGGATCTATTAAATTGAACACTGTTTATTAGGCACCTACTTGTGCTATGTAACTGTGTTAGGGCCACATGCTGGGAATGCAAAGAGAAACATGACATAGTTCCTGCCCATGAGAATGTCACAGTTTTTTTAAAGATATTTTATTTATTTATTTGAGAGAGACAGAGAGAGAGAGAGACAACACACACACACACACAGGAGTGGGGGCGGGAGCTGGGGAGGGGCAGAGAGAGAGCAGGGAGCCCAATGCAGGGCTCTATCCCAGGACCCTGAGATCATGACCTGAGCCAAAAGCAGACGTTTAATGGACTGAGCCACCCAAGTGCCCCAAGAATGTTACAATTTGATAGGAAAATACAAAGAAAAAAATGAATCCATGTGATATGATAAGGGCTAAATTAGTAACATGAACATTATTTTTTTATTCAGACCTCAGGGATAGAGGAGGGCCTTTTAAAATCCTTCAGCAAAAATCATGGTCCAAAAGAATTTATCTGGACTTATTAGGAGGATCTCTGTCTCTTGCGCCTAAGTCTGTGGTGCCCAAAGTAGCTGTGGGTACCCCAATGGTGTAGATGCAGAAATGAAATATGATAACATGTTTATGCTTTTAAATGTATCCTTGTGAATTTTATTTTTTGCATATGTTTTATAACATGACATAATGGTTCAGTAGTAACTGTTTATTATTTACAAAAATAATGAGCTATATTGAGAGGTGCGTGCTCAGAAAGCCTTGATGTGAGAATGTGAACAAAAGTTTGAAAATGATTAAGCTCTGTTGTCCCCATTTTCAAGGCCCTGGATCATCTTCCCTCAGGCTTTTAGGTAGTTTGGGTGTGTCTCAGCAACCATAAGCTCACCTGACCATCTCCTATTACCTCCCCGCAGCAGAGAGGACCCTCCAATTACCAGCATCCTTCCTCCTTTGAAAGCTCCCTGTAATTATATGACTTTCCCTCCGCCCTTTTATGTCATAAATGGTTGAGGAGGCAGACACCCAGATAGGTGAGGTAACTCGTCCAGCATTATAGGATCAGTATTATTAATGCGCTTTCTGGCAGAAATTAAGAAAGAAACAAAACAACCCTGATATTGGTTGAGGTGTTGGACTAGTAAGAGACTGGCCAAGGTTTTAAACCGAAAAGCAAAAATCACAAAGCCTGTTGCTGTAAGAACTACAAAAGCCGTGAGGTGAATGAGGCAGGGTAAATGAAATCAGCAGAACTAATGGCCACTTGTGGAATTCGTAGGTACAGGCCCCAGTGAAAATCCCCACGTTGTCACTCAGTACCTGTGAGAGCTAAATAATTCCTGGACACCGCAAGTGTGTCAGTTGCTGTTGGTGGGCTACAAGGAATAGAAACCAGCTCTGGCTAGCATCAGCACTCCCTAGAAGAGTTTGTTGAGAGGAAACAGGATCGTAGCCAGAATCCAAGGGAAGAGCTGAAATGTAGGTTTTATGAAGGACAGTTCCCGGGATCCTGGCAGGGACTGGAGCCTCTTGCCTCTCAGGACTCGGCTCTGCCAATTCCACCATAACTGCTCTTGGGTTCTGGAATGGATCTCCACTCAGAATTCCAGTTCTCGGGATGGAGATTCTAATTGGCCTGTCTTGGTCCCGTGCCTATCTGTGTGGTTCTGTTATTGGACAGGGCTGGGATTTAAACCCTAGGAGCCTACAGAGTGGAAGAAAGGCCGGTCCCCAAAGGAAGGAGAGCAGAGCGGACAAAAACCAAGGCATGTCTACCACCCTGAGGTTCTGTTACCTCCTCTGGAAAATGGAAATAAACATACAGATCCCACAGGGTTGTTTTGCAAATTAATCAAACAAGATAATGTTTGCAAAATCCTTAATGCAAGGCCTGGCATTTAGCCCTAGATAAATACAAATAAAATTTAAAAATAAAATTAAAAGTAGACATTTTTATTATCTTTATTATGAATTGTGTGAGATCATATGGGAATTCTTAAAAGGTCAGACTCCCTTCTTATAAAGTACTGGTAGAAGTGGCTTTAAGTAGGGAAATCTCCTAGCGGGATCTATTTTTCTGAGGGCCAATGATGGACTGAATATCTGGAAGGGAACACAATCATACAATTACTCCAGTGGGAAATTTCAGCTACTTTCATCCCTGGTTTGTGCAGGGAGTCCCTCTTCTCTTCCTATGTCATTGTCCTGAAACCCTGCAATTCCATGTGCATATTTGCAAAAAATAGAAAAATAAATCACCTCTTAAAGTCACTCCCCTCCCCATTTGCTTTTTCCCTAGATCTTGAGGTTCTTGTCTCAGTTTCCCTGAACTCTCCAAGGGTATGGGAAGGAGAAGGAAATCCTGTCTTTGGGGACAAGAGACTCACAAGAAGCGTCAACACAGCACTCCACAGCCTATCAATTTCATAGAAAAGCAAACTCATAGAATTTTAGATAATTAATGGAAATTTTTAGTCATTTGGGCTGCATTAAATGCATATTTAAGCATCACATAAATATACCCTCAGACTTGGTATTAATTTGTTCCAGGGTTGACAAACCCAGTCTTAGTCGTATACTTATTATCAGACAGCTGACCCATGTGCTGCAGTGGGTCACGGTGTGTAATGGATGATGAATTTTTGAGCAGAGGGCGGCGTGCAGGCTGAGCTGGGAGCCTGTGAGCGTGCAGTCAGGGCAGGTGGGTTGGGCCGGCCCCACCTCTGCCCGGGTAGCCCTTTTATCGCCCTGGCACAGTGCTAATCTCTGCCCCGGGACAAGTTCTCCCAGAGCTGAAAGTCTCGGGAGGAAGAGCCTTGAGTTGGGAGCCAGTTAAAGGGCTTGCTCAAGTTCACGATGACCAGAAAAATATTCTGAGAAGGTTCCAGCCAGCCCGTGTCAGCTGTAAAGCCAAGAGATGGCTGCCACGTGCAAATGTGAGCGGTGCTTCCACGTATGAGTAAGGTTCCTGCTGACGAAGCAAAATGGGAAACAGGAGCAATGAGCTGGGTAATTCAAGCAACAGGCTCGTTTTTGTCCAGCTGAGCTGAGTGATTCAGAAAGGTCCAGGAGCCGAGCTTCAGCAAAACCATTCTTTGATCTGTGGAGGAGTTTCTGGAGCTAGATTTAGCTGTCACCTCCTCCTCCTTCTCCTCCTCCTCCCCGCCCCACACCAGCAGGCTTCACCTCAAACAGCCTATCCCTCCCTTTCCCATCTCATCAGGCCTGCGTCCTTCAAAACAGAAAAATAAGACACAGACATCTGGGGGGAGATTCCAGGCTGTTGTTTCTCTCCTCCCTCTTAGACCCTTAAAAATAAAACACACTTTCTTTAGACAGTTTTACCCCTCACATAGCTTCTGGTGGGCACGAAGTAAATGGCAATGAATTCGTTCTTCCTGTCTATTAGGCAGATAGTTAGGGCCATGGTTTTTAATCTCTCGGGCCATTATTAATTTCTTGGAGAGGACAGCAAAGCAAGAGTTTAATAAATGGTAAATTTAGTGGGTAAGTAAGCCACGATTTTACCCCACTTTAAGCCAAGGCAAATTTGCTGTACATACATGCACACACATATATACACACACATGCAGTTACACACATAGTCCATAAAATGCTTATGAGGGTCTTTTTTTCCCAACAGCAAGGTCCCTGAGTACCTGTAAAATATGATTGGATTTTCAACATGTGACTTGAACGCAACCTTTGGGGAATGCATTCCTCGTATAAATTGTGGCGAATGTACAAAAACAATGCTTCAGTGCTATCAAAATCTTTGGCTGAAGAGTAGTCGGCTACATATATCTTTGGTTTACAAGGGGCTAAACATCCAGATTGTTTCCAATGTTTCCAAAAGAAAAAAACAGTTTCCCAAAACCTCCTCTTGGCCTGTCAAACTGGGTCCTTGTAGTTTGGCCCAAACCTTATCTTTCCAATCTTCTTTCTCATTACTCTCCTACACAATTCTTCTATTTCTGTTTCTTATAAACCAGTGACTATACATTTCAAAGTACACGTGACATTTATGAAGACTCTAAAGTCAAGGATGAATCTTAGGACTCTCTGTGGTTCTCAGGCCCTGGGTTTGGAAGAACCGTAGAGACTAGACTTCCCAGTAAGAGGTCATCCATCTCTCTCTCTCTCTCTCTCAGACACACACACACACACACACACACGCACACACACACTTCTGTAGAATGTGGTGATACCATCAGGTACCAATAATTAAGGGGAGAACCCAGCCTGATGCTGAGGAAGCAGAATGGATGTCATGGGCTGGTCCCACTTTAAAAGATATTTTAACCCAAAGAGATCTCGGGGATCACTGGCCTGAGTCTCATGTTAGGGTTGGAGCAACATGGGTTCAGTCTTTCTCAGTGGCTAAAGTCTGCTTTAGCTCTAGGATCTGTGTGGTGCTTCTCTGCTTTTCACACTATCTTGAATGTCAGGGCTTGAGTTCTACTTTTGACTCACAAACTAAGCCGATCTGTCCAACTACACTTTGTCTCTTTCCAAGAGCAAGTGGATCCCAGCTGAAATAAACCCTGACCTACTGCCCTAATCCCTGTGTTCTTGTTCAAAAGCTAAGCATCCATCCTTCTGTGCAGTGGTCCACGTCTATGTTGTGTTGCAGCATCCAGCATAGTGCTCTGTGCAGAAGGGAGTCAGGAAATATTTGAGTAAGTAAGAGTGCAATAACTATTTGAGCAAAAGATGAAACAAAACAGAAATGTAAAAAATAATTTGTATGAGAAGCTGAATTTTTAGGTTTTAATTCAAACGTGTTAAAACCACACAGATGAGTTTGGGTTCCGTACTCTCTTCTCCCCATATTTCTGGGAGAGGAGACAACTTCTGATCAGGGCTGATCCTCCCTGGCAGGGGGGCTCAGAATGGCAAAGCCAGAGGATGTGAGACTGGGACCAGGAGCCTTGAGTGCTCCATCATTCTAGAGTCCATCATTCTACAGCAGTCTTGTGAGCTGGATCAAGTGAAATTCTGTTGACCCCAATTTCTTCATTTGCTGGTGAAAATGAGGTTTTGAGGATAGAGACATTGATGTGAACCTACTTTGGACATTGTCACTTTGTCACTTTTAAAGACTTTTTTTTTTAATTTATTCATTACATACAGAGAGAGAGAGCATGAGCAAGGGGGAGAGGCAGAGGGAGAGGGAGAAGCAGGCTCCCTGCTGAGCCAGGAGCCTGATGTGGGGCTCGATCCCAGGGCCCTGAGATCATGACCTGAGCCAAAGGCAGACGCTTAACCATCTGAGCCACCCAGGTGCCCCACTTTGTCACTTTTTATATGGCTTTTTTCTGCTGGTGATACACAAGCAGAAAGAGCTTAACCTATCTTCATATCCGAAGGGTCAACTGGGCTAGCTTCTTACGTCAGGCCTATGTGAAGGGTTGACTGGGGTAGCTTCTTACGTCAGGCCAAGATGTAAATCTAAACCATGCAAAGTGAGGGTGTATGTATTTAGAAAGTTTCTGGAAAATTCACAAACATCTTTGGTAACCTGCTCAAATGGCTCATTACTTAAATCCTGGAAAGGTTTTGCCTGTAATGTAGTTTGTGCTCCCGCTAGGTCCCACAGCACCTACCAAAACAACTACCATTAACTCCAGCTGTAAATAGCCCCTCCCTTTTCTGTTCACAAGAGCATCTCTAACTTTTTGGGGGGCCAAGGCAGTACAGGATGATAGGTCATGAATTCTTGTCACCTGGTCTACAATGGGGGTTACACCCATGGAACAATGAGAAGAAACACGATTTTTCCTGACCTTCCCTGAAGTAACCTCACATTGGACCTCAATAAAAGTGAGAGACATTTTTAATGAAACGCTTTAGGTGATGATTCTATTTAGAATTAGTGATTTATAATAAAAATTAGTGATTTATAATAAAAATGAATATATATATTATATATGTGTGTGTCTATATATATACTAATATATATATATGTCTTCATTTCCATTTCTAGCACAGAGCTCCTAGAACCCTTGGAATTCCCTAAGCGATAAGAGCGTTAAGAAGTCTTATGTCTTTTGTTATGTTAATGAGGTGACTTTTGGACCACATGTAAAGTCAGGGCTGGTTGCCAGAAGAACCAACTATGTGATTTGAGAGTTGGAACCTTCAGTCCTGCCCCTTGACCTTGGAGGGGAGAGAGCTGGAGGTTAAATCAATTACCAATGGCCAATGATTTAATCATTCGTGCCAGTGTAATGAAACCTCCCTATAAACCCAAAGGATAGATTCCAGGTTGGTGAGCACAGGGACATTTGGGGAGAGCGGCACACTTGGAGAGGGCCTGGAGGCTCCTCACCCTTTCCTCATACTTTGCCCGATGCATCCTTTCCGTAAGTAAAATGTTAGTCTCTAAGTCCTGTGAGGCACCATAGGAAATTAATTGAACGCAAGGAGGAGGGTATGGAAACATTCAATCTATGGCCAGTCAGTCAGAAGCACAGATGACACCGTGAACTTGCATCTGAACTTGCAATTGGCATCCGAAAATGTGGAACTGAGCCCTTCACTTGTGGGATCTGATGTTGTCTCCATGTAGATAGTGTCAGAATTGAGTTGAATTGTAGGACACCCAGCTTGTGTCTGGGAGTTGTTTGAATGTGTGGGGAACCCTCCCACCCCAACACACACACATTGGAATTGATGGAGGGAGAATTGGCATTTTCCCCAGGTTATTTCCTATTTCCTCTGCATCCCATGAGGGTCAAGCTCTCACTGCGTAGACCTGCTAGGAGAGGTTTACCTTGATGTTTACTAAGCAATTGGAGGGTGCCTTACAGACTTGGCTTCATCCTAAACATTCCACTCATCTCGTTCTTCTTTTTTTTTTTTTAAAGATTTTATTTATTTATTTGAGACAGAGAGAATGAGAGAGACAGAGAGCATGAGAGGGCGGAGGGTCAGAGGGAGAAGCAGACTCCCCGCCGAGCAGGGAGCCTGATGCGGGACTCGATCCTGGGACTCCAGGATCATGACCTGAGCCGAAGGCAGTCGCTTAACCAACTGAGCCACCCAGGCGCCCTCATCTCGTTCTTCTAAGAGCCCTTTTTACTGCTTCCCACTTCCAGTGTCCTCACCTGCCTTTCGAATGCCTTCCCTATAGATCACGTTGCAAGTTCTGTCTTGTAAATTCCACAGCCTCGTGACTGAATGTCAGTGGCGGAGGGGTGGGGGACCATCCCTGTATTTGCCCGTCCCTCAGGATCTAGTCCCATGTACGGGGAGGTAGAAACTCCAAAGCTTCTTCTCCAGACTGTCACTAGTTGCTTTGAATGTTTGAAAATCAAAGACCATCACAAAGATTGATTTCCCTCTTTTTAGTCTTCAGGAGAAATTGTTATACTTCCATTGACATAGCTTTGATGCTCTTTCTTGTGAAATACTTTCATCAGCTTTATCGTGTAGAGGGAGAACTGACAGCTGCCTCTCTGCTGAGTTATTTCACAACCCCTCTTATATAAACTTGACACTGAAGAGCAGCATGTCTAATTGCTTCTCCTTAAATCCTCAGAGGTGGTGGTTGGTGGAGATGACAGGTTGGAGGAATAATCTCAGCTGACATCATCATAGTCATCATGATGATGTATTGAGTATTGGTTATGTGTCAGACATAATGATAATGATAATAATAATAATAACTCTATTTGCTGACACTTTTGACTGTTTCCTTTGTGCCAGATGATGACATAGGGCCTTTACCTTTAGCATGTTATTATAACTTTATGATAATCTTATATTAAGTACTATTATTCTTACCTACATTACACAGAGCAGGGCACTGAAGAAGTGGGACTAAGCAGTTGTGTCCATGGTCATGGCCAGTAAGGGGGTAGATCCGTGTTCAAACCTGTGTCTGACAAACTCCAGTAGTTTTCCTATTATTTTGCCTATGGTTGACATTTCCTAAGTATGGTTGATTGACTGATTTTCATAAGAACCTTCAGACCCTTGATATTGAAAAGACAAGGTGTAGTTATGTGCTGTTGTTAGTGTTTGAGCAAGCACAGCTGTCTACAACAAAGAGCATATGGGCATTCTCAGTTGAAGTTTACCCTAACTGAAATGGTGTTTTTAAAAAGCCTCCCTTTCTGAACTGCTGAGTGAATTTAATGCTCCAAATGGGTGCCAAATTGGCAGCCTGCAGGATAAATTCCGCTATTTATGCAAGAAATGGACACAGTGGCCATGTGCTCCAACCCTAACCTTGAAGGACCTTCTCTGTAGAACATAAGGTTAATGCATCCTTCACATCTCATTCCATCTTGGCCCCCACAAGTCCTGCTGATGTAGGTGCTAGACCAGTAGCTGTAACTGCGCTAGGAGCCTTGAGATCTGTAACTCCCCAAACCTGCCTGTATATCAAAATCACCTGGGGGCTTAAAAAAATATACAGATTCCTGGACAATTGCCAAACTTTCTGACTTGGAACCTGGCCAGGAACCTGTAAATATTTTCTAAATCCTGCCCCAGATTTGGGAACCACTGCACTGAGGAAAGTTCTATCCTCTATGGACTCTTGTCCATTTTCCTCCTGCATAGTCAGCAGCCATCTTCTTGCTCACCTACCCTTCCACCTTCATGCACATACTATGAAGCGAGTGTCTTACTAGGGTCGGAGAAGCTGGAGGAAAGGTTAGGTTTTATCAACTGAAGTCAATATTTACTTGAGAAGCCTTTTGGCACATCTGTGTTACTAGCAAATGTCTGTCCCAACTGCTCAAAAACCTAAACCTTAATCAGCAGGTTATATTTAAATACAGGCTCCACTTCTAAATTGCATTCACATTTTTGTTAGCATATTTTTTATATTACTTCTTCTCAGTTTTTTCCATTGTTTATTTATTTATTTCTCAAGAATTGTTTCCAGACAGTCACTGGAAGGCAAACAAAATGAAGCATGGCTAGAAACAGACTTTAAAAAAAATTCCAACCCATTGACAGAAACCAACATAATAAGCTTTTTGGCAGTTGTTTAAAAGAAATATTATTATGGTCCAATAACCTTGTTGTGATTACTGTAGAATTGGCAATGTTGTAAATCTATGGAGATTACAGGCAAGAAGGAAGATATAAAATAAGTGGCTCCAATTCTTTTGCAGGTGTTGGGGGAGAAAGAAAAGGAGGGTTGGGGAAAATGTGCACATGATCTTCATTTGGATGCTCTTAGCATTATCTCCCTCCCTCCTTATTGGCTTATGATTTTATTAATTATGTATAATCTTTGTGTTGAAGTGTCCTCTAGTTATGTTATATAGATTTTTATATTAGCTAGAATCAGAAATCTAGAAAAATGCACTCTCTAAAACAATTGTGTATTTCTCCATAGTAAGAACTCTTAACACAATGTTAAGAGGATAGAGGATGAGAGAATAGGAAATTGTATCAACAGACCTGAGGTCTACAAGATGCCTCTACATTTTATTGTCTCTCAGAGAGGTCTTACCCTGACATCGTGGATTGTTGGGCTTCTCCTTTAAAGAAATGAAACTCTTTTTTCCCATAAACAAACTGTATTTAGAACCTCTCTTAGTCAGCTTTGGCTGCTATAACACAATACCATAGACTGGGTGCCTTAAACAATGAACGTGTATTTCTCACAGTTCTGGAGGCTGGGAAGTTCAAAATCAAGTGCTGACAGATGCAGTGTCTGGTGAGTCTGCTTCCTGGTTTGCATATGGCTGCCTTCTTGCTGGGTCCTCACGTGGCAAAGAAAGAGGTCACTTCTCTCATGTGTCTTCTTATAAGGGCACTAATTCCATTCAGGAGGACGCCACCCTCATGGCCTAATTATCTCCCAAAGGCCCCACCTCCAAATATCATTACATTAGGGATTAGGGCTTGCATATACGGATTTGGTGGTGGAGGAGAGGATAAATATTTGGTCCATAGCAGAATCTCAATATATAGGACAGATAAAAAGCCATGCTTTTCAGGTGGAAGTGGGGCAGGGGCAGAGCACCTGGTACACAGCCTCCCCTACCTTAGGCACCTATCAGGAACTGGGGGCCCCAACAAATTTGGTGAACTTGAGCAAAAGTCTGCAGAAAAAGAAAACAAAAGACTCAAAATGTACCTAGAGTTACATATATCTAAATCTAACTGAATCCATCTCACTGAAAACAAAGGAAAAAAAGCGATGATGATGAAGAAACCACAAAAGCAAGTATTCTATCTACCTGTTGAAAATAATGGAGTCTTGCTCTTCCAAGTTAAAGGGAAATAGTGAAGGCTTAGTTAAATGAAATCTGCCAAGGCCCAAGGCCTCCTTTAAACTGTGGCTCCCATGAACCAAAAGCTATGGGATCTTTCCTAACATAATACCACACAAAGAAAGTGGGTACTTGGCAGCAGCTGGGCTACTTCCAGAATCACAGTGGCAGTCAGCAATCTTGTGGGGAAGAGGGACCTAGGAGAATCTAAGGTAGAAAGGTCATCCTCCTAGGATGGAATGACTGTCAACTAGAAGGTTGAACATGTCCCTGGGTTTTAAATGACCCCGGATGGAGAGAGAACTATCAATTCAGGTCAGATTTTCCAGATATTAAATGACTTTATCTGGCAGATCCAGATCTGGACACAGGAATCGATGTCTTTTTCACATAATACAATTTACTTTTAATATTAATGCTAAATGAAGTTTCCTGTTGATAAGGAAATGCTTTGAAGAAATGCATTACAGAAATTAATTTAATAAATTAATCAGGAGTGTTTTAAGAAGATTTATTTATTTTGAGAGAGAGAGCACGTGAGTGCAAGCAGGAGGAGGGACAGAGGGAGAGGGAAAAGAGAGAATCTCAAGCAGAATCCCTGGTGAGCGTGGAGGCTGATGCGGGGCTCAGTCCCATGACCCTGAGATCATGACCCAAGCTGAAATCAAGCAGTGGATGCTCAACCAACTGAGTCACCCAGGTGCCCCAAGAATGTTTTTTTAAAAGAAAGCAGTTTGAGGTTGAAAGTATAAAATAAAGATTTTGGGGGGAGGTTATAAAATACAACAACTTGATCTTGGGTTGTGAGTTCAAGCTCCACATTGGGTATAGAATCTACTCAAACAAACAAAGAAAAAGGAACAAAAACAAATAATTGCGATGAAAGAAAGCTTGGAAAAGGTGTGTGTACATGTGTACAGAGAGAAAGAGAAAGAGAGACAGACAGTGAACCCAACTTAATGATAATCTGAAGATACAGGGCTCTATACAGGGGATTCTGACTTCCTGGTTGTTTTCCATCTCCACTGAAAAGAATACAGGGGATGTGAGTTTCAACTAGAGCCAGAAGGATTTATGTTAGACAAAGGATTTCCTGACAACTGATAGCATGTTAATGTGGGTTAATGGGTGGGGTGGTGGATCCCAGCCTTTCATACACACTGAGGTAGTTGAGGTTTGGTCCTGAGCGGTTATAGGGTAAATGTGGAGACGTGAACCAGCGAGGATTGGTAGAATATGGTTATTGGAAAGGTCTAGTCACTGGGAAGATGTTGGAGGCAGTTTCTGTTCCTGGCTTGAGTGGAGATTGCCTGTTTCACATACCTCGAACATTCCAATATGAGGCAGTAATGTACAGTGTTTGGAGCACAGCTCTAAGGGAGACAGACATCAAGGCTTGAACCAGGCCCTATCATGTCCTGGCTACGTGACTTTCAGCAAGTCTCAGTTTTCTTACCTATAAAATAAGGTCAAGGAGAGTAATGATATATATGAATTGTCACAAAGGGATCAATTTAGATAATATAGGTAAAGCATTTAGCATAGTTCTTAGAACTTAGTAGGTACTCAACAAATATTAGCTTTCATTGTCTTAATATTATTTTGGGATGAACAAGATAGATTCCCCCATCTATATCCTTTATTGTTTTTTTAAAAATATTTATTTATTAATTTGAGAGAGAGAGAGCACATGAGCCGAGGGAGGGGCAAAGGGAGAGGGAAAGGAGCAGACTCCCCACTGAGCACAGCGCTGGACAACAACAGTAACGACATGGGGCTCAATCCCATGAACCCAAGATTATGACCTGAGCCGAAACCAAGAGTCAGACGCTCAACTGACTGAGTCTCCCAGGCACCCCTACCCTTTGTTATTTAATAGACAAATTTCTGCAGCTGCTCAGATTTTCTCCACCCAACTGCCTCCATTTCCTCCCTGCCTACACTTGCAGAGGAATGGCCTCACCCCATGCTTCACGTCGGCCCATTGTATTGGGTTGAACGGTGCTCACTCAAAGACAAGTCCACATCCATTCTCCAGAACCTTATTTGGAAAAGTGGTCTTTGCAGATGTAATTAAGTTAAGGATCTTGAGATAAGGAGATCATCCTGGATTATCTGGGTAGTCACCAAATCCAATGACACGTATCTTTAAAAGAATGAGGCAAAGAAAGATGTGACCCAGACAGAAGAGGAGGCCATGTGACTACGGGGAGATTGGAATAATACAGCCACACATTAGGAATGCCGGCAGTCACCTGAAGCTGGAAGAGGCAAAGAATTCTTGCCTGCGTCCTTCAGAGAGAGCATGGCCCAGCTGACACCTTGATTTCAGACTTCTGGCCTCCAGAACCGTAAAAGAATAAACTTCTGGTGCTTTCTGCCACCCAGTTTGTGGTTATTTGTGGGGTGGCCACGGGAAATTAATGCAGCCATTTAAGGGCAGGATGTTTGCTGGTGGGTCTGGTGTGGGAAGAGGAAAGTAGAAAGGAAGAATTTCCCAAAGGCATTCCCTCTTTGACTTTCCCACCGATCCATGTGGATGGTGGTTACCCTTTATTCCTCAGTTGAGAGCCAGATAGGCATTCATAGGGGAGCCTTGGGAAACAAACCATTACTGATACCATTTGCCTCTGGAGAAATGTTTTCTGAACAATATGTACAAATGGACATCCCAGGTCCCAGGTACTTCGTAGGCAGTGGCAGCTCATGATTGTTCTCTTATGCCTTCACGGTCACGGTCAGGGCCCACAGGGTTGCTCAAGACTCACGTACTTGCAGACAGACCTCTTCCCTCAGTGGTGATTGCTAGCCCGTATTCCAGCAGTTTGTTCCTTTTCTCCGGACTTCTGTTTCCTTACACTTGACCACTTCTCACTTTCTGTTCCAGCTCCTCTCACATGATAACTTTCTGTAGAAGGTCCCCACGAGTGTGACCCTCTCTATTGAAAGTGCTTAATGTCTGTTATCTGTGAACTCCCTACAATAGCCTGGTCTCTGAGGTGGGAATTCTGCTTCGGTGGATTTTCTCTCGTAATGGAATGCTTGAACAGTCGAGAGCGTAATCATTTCAAGGAAGGCAGAAACATTTCACACAGAATGTTTAATTTCAGCCAACACGGAAAAGGTACATAATACTAATAAAAAATATAATATATATTGGTCATTTACTGTGAGTCTGATGCGTACTAACTTCTCTACATGAATTATTTTATGTAATCCCACAACAATCCTATGAGATGCATACTGTTATTAACCCCACTTCACAGATAAGGTGTGCAAAGTCTTATTAGTTATCAATTAGTTATCTCTATTCTCCCTGAACATACAGCTAGACTATCTTTTCCAGGAATCTTGTAGCTAGGATAGCTAGGGAAATATGAGCACCAGTGATATATGCCATTGGCCTGTAAAACCTCACCCAATCCTTCAACTTGTCTCTCTTTACCTGCTAAATGAATGCAAAGGATCCAGCAGATAACTCCAAGGCGCTAAGGAATTGTTGGAATCACTATATAGAAAGAGCCTGGATTTCTGAATGAGTGTATGGAGCAGAGCACACCCTGGTACATACACAGAAAATAAATATTTATTCTGGTTGTTTTGTTAGATTAGCATACTTACACTGGTGCCTCGAAGTAGGGGTTCTGCCAAGCAAAACCCCGAAATATCTGAATTGGCTTAGCAGTTAAGTAATGGGTAGCAAGGAAATTGACATCAAAGACCAGAAAGGTGGCAACCCATGATATTCAGTGATGACTCATTTGATAAAACTGTCATCTCCCTTAATTTGGAAGGCAGTTTACATGTGTACTAAAACTGTAGCTCCAGGGGAAATCGTTGGAAAATACCAAAGTGTTAGTGAAAATGTGGCTATTATTGGCTATCTTCGACAAGGTATGACAAAACAAACAAACAAACAACCCCCCCCAAAAAAAACTCAAGAATCAACTGGTCAGTTTATTAGCTGCAATAAAAGTGGGTAGAAGAAGTCCAGGAATTTGGGGCATTAGATTTGAGAGAAACTAGATCCCGGAAGGTATGATTATTAAAAAGTTATGAGTGACAAAGGTCTAGTAACACTCTTCAACTGAACAAAGTTAGTCAGCCCTTTTACAAAAATCAGGTTAGGTGGGTCCTTCCTGCTTATTGTCTCAGATGATGTCAAGGTGGCCTCCATAGGAGAGAGAGAGAGAGAGAGGGAAGAAGGGAGGGAGAATGATGGAGGCAAAGAAGGAAAGAAGGAAATCAGGTTTGAGGATTATATTGAGGCAAAACATTGGGTGTGGCTATTGGTGCGTGGAACTGGCCAGTGGCAGGTATACCAGAAGCTGATAAAGTGTTTGAAAGAGTTATATTGCCAGAGAAATCATGAGGCCAGACTTTCCAAGATGTAAAACAACCACTGGGCTTCCTAACTTGCTTCAGTAGGAAGTGGACTCCTCTCAAACCTCCAAGTAAAACATCTACCCTAGTATTCCCTTCAGACATGGACAGATTATAGATCGGAACAAAAAAAAAACAAAAACCCCACAGGGGGCAGAGTCAGGGGCCACAGAGAATGAGGAACAAAGGAGTTTTTCCGGAAGGCAAAATTAGGGTCTAATGAAAGTACTTTTCCTAACTCAGGGAAGGGAGACTTCTTAGTGCCTGTCTAGCTTTGGGTGAATGCTACATGTCTTCCTTCTACTCTTTTCTAAATGGGATTTCCTATTGAGGATGTCCTTCCCCTAACCTACTATGTGTATTGGGGAGTAAAAAAAAAGTTTACTTTTTAATCTAAAGTCCCAGATCTGTAGGCTAGAAGAGGCTGCACCTGGACTTGATACAGAGGAATGTGCATCCCTTGGAGATCTTAGCCTTAAGCTGGGTGCAGAGACTGGATGGAGCCTCAGGCTTTGGGTTGTCCCCCTATGGATTGCCTATGTGAGAGAGTATGGGAGTCTATGGCAGAGACTGAATAATTGTTCATCCAAACCCTTTTCTCCTGGGCATTACATTTCCATTACATGATTTTTTTTATTCTCCCTTATGGCTGGGGAAGCCATATCACCTAGTTTGTCCAGTAGATTATGGATGGATGTCATGTACGCCATTCCAGTCTTGGCCCATAGAAACCTTCTGTACAATCCTCCCTAACCCCTCCTTTCCCTCATTTGCCAGCATGGCTTAGAGGATCCTGCAGAGAACTCTGAGGGGACAATGGAGCCTGAGGGAAGTAGTCTGGACCTGAATATCTGTGGGAGGTAGAACCCCCTTCCCTTCCAACCTGTACTGGACTAAGACATAAATGAGAAATAAACCTATATTGTGTTAAGCCACTGAGATTCGCAGGGTGCCTTTTATAGCTGTTTGCCTACCCTCGCTGTTAGAAAAAGAGCAATTAGGTAATCTGCCCAAGGTCATACAGCTACCAAGAGCTAGAGCAGAAATACAATTGAGGAATAAGCTCCAAGCTTAGATCTGTAGAAGAACATGATCAGAATCACTAGGGAACTTTCTCAGAACATAGATTCTTCATCTCTACTCCAAAAATGCTTCGTCTGTAGTTTCTTGGGGGGGAAGAGAGTAGAGGGGCTTTGAATCTATTTTTAACAATCTCCCTGGGCAATGTTGCCTAACCAATGTGAAGAAGCACCAAATGCCAACAGTTACTCTAAGACATACAAGCTGAATTCCTATAAAGAGAGGTCAAATGAGTAGGATGGCCATCCAATTTATTGCCCAATGAGAGACACTTCCAAGAGTGAAAAGGGAAGCTATTAATAATTACACTGAGAAACCAGGCATAAAACAAGACTTTCCCAGGCAAAGTGGCACATAAGAGCCCTTACGTATGAGAGCAAAAGATGGGACAGCGGTGTTCTCCACTAATAAAAATGCTATTTCCCATTAAGAGAATTTTCAGTTTTTCTAGAGAGTACTATCTGCCACCTGCATAGGACAAATGTGGCCTTTAAACTAGGAGCAAAGCTGAATTCAGGAGGGAAGTCCTGAGGGGCAGCCCCAGGTACTTGGAGTAACAATACTAGAGTGTCTTAATGAGTTGGAAAGGTGGACCAGGGTATCCACAGCTGTTCACGTAGACCCAGGAACCACCAACATCTTAGAGACCAAATACAAGCCGTTGGAAATGGTGAGAACAATCCTGATAGAAATCTCTAAGAACAGGGCAAAGTTCAGAGCCAGGATTCAGACCAGGATTTTGTGCTTCTCCTTCTGAAGGATCTAGGATGCAGTAACATCTACACCGTACAAACAGTATTCAAGTGTGAGAGGAAATAGAGTTCGATTCATATTCACTCTTGGGACCACATAAAAATAATTTTGGTGTTCTCAAATAATTTGTCACCATTCTGCCTCTTACTAGCTGCACATTCTAGAACCACCCTAATCTCTCTGAGTCTCAGTCTCTCATCAGTCTCATGGGGGTAATTATACCTCTCTCTGCCTGCTTCATAAAGGGTGGTTGGGTGGATCAAGCAACATAATAGGTAAATAGTAGTGTCTCATAAACAGTAAAGTTTATTGAAATGAAAATAATATTAATAAGAAAGCATAAGGTACATTATCAGGTAATTAGTTTCTCAGAATATATGAACATTTTCTTTGTGAACCGAGTTGATCCTTGAAAGAAGCAAGCTAATGTGCTTTTATGTAAATCAGTTACATGTGTGTGTGTCCCTGATGGCTCATGTATCAGTCTCCTGGGACTGCTTGGTAAGAATGCAGATTCATCCCAGGTTTACTGAATCTCTGGGGATAGGACTCAAAAGACTATTGCTTAAGAGGCTTCCCAGATGATTCTTATGCACCATTTTTGAGATGAACTGCTTTAAGCAATGGGACTCTAGGACTTGGTTTTCCCTGGCTTGGAGGATGGCTGGTCATCAGATCTTGTCATTGGACCCAAAAGAAGGAACTGGTCAATCTATTAACTTATTAAAACCCCTCTGAAGCTGACAGAGCGCTCCAACAGGAGAAATAGGTCACTGCTGTGTGTGGTGTGATGTGATTAATTATCTTCTCTGAACTACCTAATGAAGCCCAGTTGTAGATCATGGCACCTGATTGGCCAGTTACAAAGGAAAAGGAGGGAGGAAAGTTTCTTGCCTCCAATCTACAAAGAGCAACCTAAACCAATCACTTGGACTTTCCACTCATTTCTCCAGGTCTCGCTAGAGCTTATGGAGAGATCAGTAAATTTCAGGTCCAGAAAAGGAGTGTTCCTTAGATAAGGTCTGATTAGAGGCAAGGAACAGCATTAAAAATACTTCTCAAATTTCTCTCTGTTAGATGTCAGGAAGCTTTCATTCATTTTGGACTGTTGTTTATTTCATTCATTCAACCAGTACTTATTTCTCACTTGTTATGTCCTATGGATTCTACTAGACAGTGAGGAAAAATTAGTGAATAAGGCCGACACAGCCTTCAGGATAAGCCAGCTACGGATCCTCCTTGTAGACTTGCTTTCCTATTCAGCCTAATCTTGGATGTTCCTGTGACGGTTAATTTTATGCATCAATGTAGCTGGGCCACGGAGTGCCCGGAAGTTTGGTCAAGCATTATTTTGGGTGTTTTTGTGAGGGTGTTTTGGATGATATTAACATTTAAATTGGTGGAATTTGAGTACATCAGATTGCCTTCTATAATATGGGTGGGTGTCATCCCGTCAGCCCAAGGCCTGGCTACTGCAAAAAAGCCAGCCTCCCCCAAACAAGAAAGAATTCTTCAGAAGACAACCTTCAAACTTCATCCGCATTATCAGATCTTCCTGGTTCAAAAGCACCCAGCTTCAGACTGGAACGAGACCATCAGCTCTCCCGGGTCTCCTGCCTGCCAGCCCACACTGCGAATTTAGGATTTGCTAGCTTCCATCATCTTGTGAGTCATTTCCTTATGATAAATCTCTTTTTATGTCTTTACACACATTCTATTGTTTCTGTTTCTCTGGATAGCCCTGACAATGACAGTTTCCTAACTCAGTCACCAAATCCTGTGTGCATCCAAAGGTTTCCCTCCACATTTCCTAAGCAGTTATATGCTTAACTGGAAGGATAGATGCAGAGAGGCAGGAGTAGGAGACAGGATCAAGGAATTGGGGCTTAAGAGAGAGCTGTGGAGAGGGGAAAGAAATGCAGCTTCCCTTCTTCCTTTGGGAGCCTGTAATACAAGCGCACAGAACATTACAGTATTATGCGCGCGTGGGATGGGGGGACAGTGAGCCTAATTCTGTAATAGGGTGGAATAACCCTAGAAGGCCCTAGCTCCACCTGATTCTTGCTACTCACCAACCACCTCTGGAAGCACAAATGATCCCTAATGACCTGTCTCCAATTCCATGGAATAGTGAGAGAGGGTGATAGAGGGAAAAGTTGCCCTCTTCCTCCATGTACGCCTTCAAACATTTACTGGAAAGCCCAGGGACTGTGGCAGTGGTTAGAACCCAAACTGGACAGTGATGCGTGCTTTGTCCTTGATCTGCCTAAAACATATTTGAAGAGAGACCAAAGTTCTCTGCATACTAGAAGGAGTGAACAGTTCCAAAGCAACATGTAACTAATGGATGAGAACAAACCATCAAGTTTATCGGTTTGGGTCACCCGCTGGTCCTCAATCTGCCGCTTCCAAGCTGAGTGACCTTGAGTCAAAGTTGTTATTAGGATTCAGTGAGAATCTTTGTAGGGCCCTCGGCACAGTGGTTGGTGGGCAGGCGGCCTCTAACTGCTCATTATGTGGCTCTCCTTCATGAAGATTGAAACAATGGGAAGTTGCTCAGAGGAGGTGGAATCCGGGCTCTACTTGGATGTTTATTGTCTTTAAAGATCTGACGTGGGTTTGATTTTTGTCTTCAAATGTTTTAGAGTTAGGGAAAAGGAATTCCCTGTAGAAAGTAGCAAGGAGGGGTGCCTGGGTGGCTTAGACGGTTAAGCGTCTGCCTTCAGCTCAGGTCATGATCTCAGGGTCCTGGGATCGAGTCCTGCATTGGGCTTCCTGCTCCGTGGGGAGCCCGCTTCTCCCTCTCCCTCTCTCATAAATAAATAAATAAAATCTTTTTAAAAAGAAAACACATAATTGAATAATTATGGCTGTGTTCTTAAAAAAACTTTATTAAAAAAAGAAAGTAGCAAGGAATGACCATCTTTCTGTCTCTGGGAAGTGGTCTGGTTTTGAGTGGCAAGAGAAGCTTGTGGTAGACAGGAAGCACAGATCCCTGAGCTTTGAGATCTTAAATAATTTATTGCCTTATTTTCGCTCATAAAAATTGTCGTTTTTTTGCACTCAAACCACTTTTTGCCAAGAGAGTGTGGATTGGAGTTTTCAAGTGTAGGCCTGTGGTTTTCAAACTGAAAAATTTATTGGAATCACCTGGAGAGCGTGTTAAAACCCAGATTTTGGACTTTTCCTCGGCGAGCTTCTCATTCAGCAGGTCTGGGGCAAGAGCCCGGCATTTGTATTTCGAACAAGGAGATGCTGATGATGCTGGGCCAGGGACCACATTTTGAGAACCAGGGTGATGAACAAAGAGACAACAGACAAGTGAGGGAATTGCTGGTCAGGAAAAGAAAAGGCTCATTAGCATGCTCGCATTGTCTCCTCAGAACTCCTATGGCAATTATTGTCTGCACAATACATCTGGCAATTAATCATGTCTCGCCTTTTGACACCCCTTCTCTTTGCCTGAATGCTATTTACATATTTTTGTTGGGTTTATGCAGAAGAACCAGGCAAGGGGGAGAAAGGCCAACGATGGGACAACTGGTGGGAGAAAGAGGAGGGGGCTCCAGGCCCAAAGGGAAGCAGAAAAAGGATAATGAAGCAGAGGATCTGCCTGTGGGAATGTAGAGTTAGAAGCTGGCCTCAGGCTAAATCTTAAGATGCAGGAGGGGAGAAAGCAAGGAGAAGGAGAATTCACGTGGCACCCGGAGGGCACAGTGTGGGAAAGGCAGGAGGTCCCAGAAGAGCTTTAAGGTAACCTCACAGGTAAGTCACCAAGTGAGATAAAGAGGAGAGCATATAATATACCCTTAAAAAGGAACCCAAACATCACTGGGCATTTTCTTGTATTCTCTGCCGAATGAAAGAACCTATGGTACTGAGGAAGGTGTGTGTGTGCTGATGTGTGTTTTGTGAAGACAAAGCAGGTGGAGCGGCAATGTCAAGTACTAGGAGGTCACCATCACGGACCCAAGTACTTTGAGTGGACAAGTTCCAGGAAAAGAATCACGGTCAAATGCTTGGGAAAACAGCCATTGTGAAAGACCTCAAACCAAGAGGAATGGAGTTACAGTCTGAATCCAAAGAAGAGCCAGGTTGTGGGTTGATCTAAAAGACAGCTGGGTTCTTGAGATGGGTGGTATCAGTGTTTTCTTTTAGATTGCTCTACCCTTCCCTTTTGTGGGCTGTTTGCAAAGTGTAGCCGTTCTCCACTGTGTCTGACAGGTGAGTTAATGTGGAGTGCCGCAGGTCTTAGGCAGTTCATGGGAAGCATCAACAGCCAGAACTGTCCTAGAGAAGGGGGCAAGGCCCTCAGAGAAGCCATCACTTTTATTGGACCAGAACTACTCTTTTATATCCAAATATATATATATATATATATATATATACACAAAAGAGCTTTTGGTGAAAAATAATGGTCTCTCCACCCACAACCCTACTTTCCAGAAATGATACATCCAAACATCTAAATGATGTGTTTATAATCCTTTTTCTTGATTTATCTACATATTATATCTATTGACTCCTCAATATGGAGTTGAATATTGAACTCACTAACATTATTCTATTTTCTCCCCTTGTCTTCCTATCAATGTCGATTATTTTATTATTTTTATTCTTTTATTGGTTACTTTCAAATGTGACTCTGTAATCTAAAATTTCTATTTCTTATGTCAGTTTGATTCTCCATTTCATAAAATGAAGCTATTTTCTTCATGTTTCCTGTTATTTTGTTCTCTCTCCATTTCATCCCCCATGCTGGTCACAACTTTCTACTTTCACATTGTGTCAAGTTTGTTAATATTTATTTTTACTGCTTTTACAACAGCCAAGTCTTTTGTGCTGAGTCCGTAGTTGACTCTAAAAGTTAAAAATAATTTCTCTTGTGCCCTTGCTTTAAAATTTTTTTAATTAATTAATTTTAAAAAAAGAAAAAGAAATAAAGTGAAAAATCAATACATGCTTTACATTATGTTGATTGCTCTGTTTTATGCTGAAGGCTGGGATTACATTCTTTTGGGGAGCCCAGTGGAAAGATCTGTGGGCTAATTAAAATAAATTCTCCCTAGCTTCAAGGTCAAATGGGTATTCTTTTTTATATTGTACCAGTCGCTTAAAATCTCAAGATATTTTTGTTTGCTTAATATTTCATCTATGTCTTTTTTGGATAGCTTTCTGTTTTTCCTGGAGTTGTTAATTTTTGGTTCCTTTTCTCATAATTTATCATCTCTTCAAGTTTGTCTTGGTATTTAACTCATTTTCTCTACTCTATAGTATCTTTTCAGGGACCTTCCTCCTCCCCGCCCCCCACCCCCAAGTCTTTGGTCCATCTTAAGCGAGCTTCACAGCTGACATCTAAGAATTCTCCTCTCTGTTTTCCTGAGTTGGAGCATCTGGATGTCCTCTCCTTCTTGGTTTACCTCCTATTTGTTGTGTATATCATCGAGTAATTTCCTAAGAAGGGATGAACTTTTTATCTTTGAAAATACTTTATTCTGCCGTCACACTCACTTTATAATACGCTGTGTATACAACTTTATGTTAAAAACCATTTTGAAGACAAATATTTGAACATCCAATGATACTGGGGAAACTTGATGGCCAAGGAGTTCTTATTGTGTTTTAAATGACTTGTTTTATTTTCTCTGAGAGCTTTAATATCTCTTTTGTCTTTGGTATCCTAAAATTTCATATCAGTGGGTTGAGGTAGGAGGATTTTTGTTCTCCTTAGCTGAGCTGGCATTCAATGGGCCTTTCCCTCTAAAGAATCAAGTCTTTAATTTTAGAAATTTTCAACTTATTTCTCCTTTAAAGATGTCCTTTCCTTCATTTTTTCTGTCCATTTTTCCCTAAAATTCTTATTAGTCTGTCATCCAGTCAGATCTTTTAGATCATCCTTTAGCTATTTGTTCTGAGAGATTTCTTGATTTTATTTGCAGTTCTTATATTGACAAAAAAATTTCATATTCACTCTTTTTCATATCGTTCAATTACTTTGTAGATATTATATAATATCTTTTCAAATTTCTCTGACTATATTAAGTAGAAGATTTTAGTTGTTGTTAGCTCTTTTCTGTTCTGTGAATTATCTGTGCTATCTCCAGGGTCTGTTTTTGTATGTGTTTATTTTGGCTATCTGCATCCATGTTGCTTTCTCATATCATACACGAGATAAAACTGATGTTCTCATTCCTTTCTATTTAAGAAAGAAGGGCCAGGGCTGATTAGCGGGTGCATGGTTCCTATGATGTTATAGGGATTGTAGTTTGGAGTTCTGGGTAGGGTAGAGCAGGGTGTAAGTACTGGAAGCCTTTGCCTTTTTAAAATAAATAGGATTGAACTAAGCTTTCATGCTGCAACTCCGCACCACCCCCTGCCCTCGGCCATCCCAGATGCCAATTCCCACTCCAGAAACTTCTGCTGAACTTTTCTTTGTGATGTGGTGTTATGCCTAGTTAAAAATACTGGCTATTTATGCCCTTGATTATAATTTTACTCCTCTCTCTGCCCTCTAGAGACAGGCTGACCCTGTGGCCACATGCTCCTCAGGGGTCTACCAGCAAGATGGGCCCCCACCTCTCCAAAATCCTCTCGCAGTATATTCTCAGTGGTGTTTTTCTCCCTTTTTGTCTGTCATCTGTTTTCCATCTTCTAGGAATTAGTTGAAATTTGTCTTTTGTCCACCCCTTCATAGCTTTACCTGTTATGAGTTTATTCCTTTTTGTACTTCCAGGATTTTATTTCAGTGAGTTTGGGGGAAGTAAATATGTGTAGCTAGTCTGCCATCATGAACTGGAATGCAGGATGATGGTTTCAGAGATTTAGGTACCTCTTGATAGAGGAATTATGATTCTCGGTGGCCAGATGATCCTAGGGAATTTTTAGGGGTTTGAATAGCATTAATTCATTCAATAAATAATTATTGGCCATTTCCTGTATGTTAGGCATGATGCTAAGCACTGGATCCAGAGCATTGATTAGCAATAATCGCGCCTCGGATAAACCTCATTGGCTACGATACTGCCACTGCGCAAAGCTTGGATCCAGAGCATTGAATGAGATGTGGTTCCTGCCCCAAGGAGCTTACATTCTGATAAGGGAGACCTACATGTACAGAGTATGACACAGGGGACAAGTGCTATAACAAGGTATGTGCAGGTGCTGAGGATGGCCTTGTAGCAGGGGGACCTACTGAGTTTTGGGAGGAGTCACAACAGGTTTCTCAGAGAAGTTATTCTTTTCAGAGGGTCCAGCCTTCTAAGAATTATGTATCCTTTAGTCCATAGAGCTCTCCAAGGAAAAGTTAGCCTATTACCTCCCCTGCTCTGCCTTCCCACAGGAGCTGCCCTCATTCTGGAGGCACAGAATCACACCACGCCTGCGCCCGTCATACACAGGCACGTGAAACTTACAACCAAACCATTTTACTCTTTGAATCAAAGTACAGACTACGAAGTACAAGGTGTGGGAAGAATTTAAAATGAGAAACAGCAGTCTGCTGCACACCCTTCCTTGCTGCCCCCCTCCCTAGAGGCTTTGATTCTCTCATGTGCCTCTTCTGGTATTTACTTCCATATTTCTAAGCAATGGGCTTTTACTGCTCTTCCTTGATGATCAGTGTTAGACACTGTATACTCATTTCCTTTTATGGCAGGTGAGGATGAGGACCTGTTGCAAAACCACTTCCACTTTCACCTTCCCCACTCCCCATCCTTTAAAAAAGGCGATATCACCGTTTTTTATTAAATCAGTTACATCAATTACATGTTATTATGACTACGCGGGATTTTACTGGTAGTCACATTGTGTACTATAATTATATAATTACATTTGCTTTTTGGCTTCCTGATTTTAAATTTTAGATTTAAATTTAGATTTAAATTTAGATTTAAAAAGATTTAAATAAATCTTTCGATTCATTTCCTTAATTTCCCAGATGTCTGGCTTGATTTTCCCACCTATTTCTTGAGGTCTGGAGGAGGAGGTGTATATCAGTGGTTAAGAGAATAGGTCCTGGAGTTACATTTGCTCAATAAACATCATCATTTTTCTTATTTCTTATAGGCCTATGATAATGTTTTACAAATGGTCAAATACATTAAAGAATCTAGAAATAATGTGTTTTTCCTGGAGACTCTATCCTAGAGCCTTTTGACATCCTGTTCCAATCTGCCTTCTTTTCTAGTATTCTTCAGAAAATTCCCTTCATCTTCAACTTCCTTCCTTCTGCTTTCCCATGATGGAGTTTCTATTCCATGGTTTCTAGTCTCTCTGCTCCCCAGCGTCCTCTCTTGTCTTTCTGGAGCATCCCGAAGCTGCCCAAGAGAGGATTTGTGGGAGATAAATTTTTTAAATATTTGTCTGACTCAGTGTCTTTATTGTATATTCATTTTTAAATGATAGTTTGATTTGACTGATAGGATATTATTTAGACAGCCATTTGCTTTTAGAAATTTGAAGGCATTTTTCCGTTTTCTTTTTTTTTTAATTTATTGTGGTAAAATATACAAAACATGAGATTTTACCATTTTAACCATTTTAAGTGTACAATTCAGTGGCAATAAGTACATTCACGTTACTGTGCAAACATCCCCACCATCTATTTCCAGAACACTTTTCATCATCCCAAACAGAAACTCTCTACCTGTAATACAATAACTTCCCATTCCCCCTCACCCCTCAGCTCCTGGGACCACTATTCCCTTTTCTGTTCCTCTGAATTTGTCTATTCTAGATACTTTATACAAGTAGAATCATACAATATTTGTCCTTTTGTGTCTGGCTATATCATTTGGCATGATGTTTCCTGATTCATCCATGTAGTAGCATGTGTCCCAATTTCATTCCTTGTTAAGACTGAATAGTATTCCATTGTATCTATATTTATGCATTTATCTGTCAATGGACATTTGAGTTGCCTCCACCTTTTAGCTACTATGAATAATGCTGCTATGAACATTGGGGTACAAATACCTGTTTGAGTCCCAGTTTTTAATTCTTTTTTTTTTAAGATTTTATTTGAGAGAGAGCAAGAGCACAAGCAGAGGGGAGGGCCAGAAGCAGAGGAAGAAGCAGACTTCCTGCTGAGCAGGGAGCCCGATGCGGGGCTCCATCCCAGGACCCTGGTTTCATGACCTGAGCTGAAGGCGGTTGCCCAACTGACTGACCCACCCAGGCACCCTGCCACTTTTTAATTCTTTGGGGAATATACCAAGAACTGAAATTGTTAATTCATGTTAATTTTATGTGAAATTCTTTGAGGGGCACCAAACTGTTTTCCACGGTGGCTATTCCATTTTATATTCCCACCAGTAATGCATGAAGATTCCAATTTTCCATATCCTCACAAACATTTGTTATTTTCCATTTAAAAAAATACATATATCAAACCCCAAATGAGATACTACTTTAGACCCATTAATGGCTGAACATTATTAATATATTAGTATAAACATATTACTTATGCTAATATAAAATATATCTCACTGTGGTTTTGATACACATTTCCCCAATGACAACTCAGGTGGAATATTTCTTCATGTGCTTATTGTTCATCTGCATATATTCTTTTTTTTTTTAATTTTATTATGTTATGTTAGTCACCATACAATACATCATTGGTTTTTGATGTGGTGATCCACGATCCATTGTTTTCATATAACACCCAGTGCTCCACATCTGCATATATTCTTTGGAGAAATGTGTATTCCAGCCCATTGCCTATTTTTTTAGTTAGGTTGTTTTTTGTTGAGTTGTAGGAGTTCTTTATATATTCTAGATATTAATCTCTCATCAGATAGACAATTTGCAAATATTTTCTCCCTTTCTCTTGGTTGTCTTCTCACTCTTGATAGTATTATTTGCACAAAAGTTTTTAATTTTAATGACGTCTAATTTTTAAAAAAGATTTATTTATTTTAGAGAGCAAGTACAAGCAGGAGGGAGGAGCAGAGGGAGAGGGAGCCAAGCAGACTCCCCACCGAGCAGGGGGCCTGACGCAGGGCTGATCCCAGGACCCAGAGATCATGACCTGAGCTGAAACCAAGAGCCAGATGTTCAACCAGCTGAGCCACCCAGGTGCCACTAATGACTAATTTATCTATTTTTGTTATTGTTGCTTATGATCTTGGTTCTATGCTTATTAAATCATTGCCAAATCTTTTGCAATAAAGATTGTCCCCTGTGTTTCCCTCTAAAAATTTTTAAATTTTAGCTCTTACATTTAGTTCTTTGGTTCATTTTGCATTTACTTTTGTATATGGTGTAAAGTAAGAGTCTGTCTTCATTCTTTTGCATGTAGATACCCAGTTTTCTCAGCACCATTTGTTGAAAAGACTTCCATTTCCTCCATTGAATGGTCTTGTCAAAAATCCTTGTCAAAAATCAATGAACCAGGGTGCCTGGGTGGTTCAGTCATTAAGCGTCTGCCTTCAGCTCAGGTCATGATCCCAGGGCCCTGGGATCGAGTCCCGCATCGGGCTCCCTGCTAAGCGTGGACCTTGCTTATTCCTGTCTCTGCTGCTCCCCCTGCTTGTTCTCTCTCTCTCTCGCAAAAATAAATAAACTCTTAAAAAAAAAAAAATCAATGAACCATATATGCCCCCACTGTCTTTTTTAATTACCAGTGTTACCATTGAGAAACTTCGTGCCGTCCTGATTCCTGGTTCTTTGGAAGTGACCAATCTTTTAATTTTGTGGAGATTCTAATCTTAGTATTGGGAAATTTCATGATAATGTATCTTTATTGTGTGTTTTTTTTTAATTCATTTTTATAGGTACTTGGTGGGGTCTATTTCAGGAAATTTTTCTTGAAGCTTTTGCTTTGATAAGTTCCTCCCTTCCATTTTATCCATTTTCTCTCTGTGACTTCTGGTGCTAGGTTTCTTTTCTCTACAATTTTTTATCTTTTTTTCTCATGTACTTTATGGGGGACTGATTTATATCATACAACTCTTCCGCTGGATTTTTTAAAAATTAGACTTGTGTTTTACTTTTAAAGAATTTTTAGTAATTTTCTGATTGTTTCTTAATACTGTATTCTTGTTTTAGGGAAGTAATATCTTCTTTTAGCTTTTATTTTATATTTTTATTTATTTTTATTTTTTATTTTTTTTAAGATTTTATTTATTTGAGAGAGAGAAAGCACATGAGAGGGGGGAGGGTCAGAGGGAGAAGCAGGCTCCCTGCTGAGCAGGGAGCCCGATGTGGGACTCGATCCCGGAACTCCAGGATCATGACCTGAGCCGAAGGCAGTCGCTTAACCAACTGAGCCACCCAGGCGCCCCTATTTTATATTTTTAAAGATTTATTTGAGTGAGAGAGAGATAGCATCTGCGAGCAGGGGGAAGGGCAGAGAGGGAAAGGGCAAGAAATCCTCAAGCACACACTTCACTGAACAGGGAGCCCGCCATGAGGCTTCATCCCAGGACCCTGAGATCATGACCTGATGATGAAATCAAGAGTCAGATACTTAACCAACTCAGCCACCCAGGCACCCTACTCTTTTAGCTTTTAAATAGTATTGGATATTTTCTTCTGTTCCTTCAGAGTTTATACATGTCTCTTCTATCTGTTTATTTTGGGTTCTCTCTTGTTGGAGATTTTCAAATGTGTGGTGATCTTTGCTACTTACAAGTAGGGCCCTAAAATATTGATTGAAAACTCTATGGTGGGAGCAAGGATTGTTTTTTCATGGCTTCATTTTAGCATGATCAAATGGAGCTGGCTTTTTTGTTGTAAGAAAGCCAGTCATGATATGGTCTTTTAATTGTTTTCCCTCCTCATCTAGACCACAAGCTCCTGGAGTGTAGAGATCTTGTTTTATAAATCTTTTTATTCCCTTCAATGCCTATCATTATGTTTCAGGAACTGATTAATATTTTCTTGATTTCATGATGGTGCAATAACAGAAAAAGAAGGGGAAACTTCAGTCCATCAAACAATATTTTTATTCAAACAAGAAGTGTCGCAGTCTTCTCCCTCTCTCAGACCCCAAATTGATTGGTCATTTTTCAGGTCTAGACCTAGTCCAAAATATATATATTTACACTAAAGATCCACATCTATATTTCTGAGTTTTACCTTCAGGATGGTGGGTAGAAGTGGACAGGAACGACGGCCTGAGCAACAGTCAGTGACTAAATTCACACAGGGGCATAAAAAGCTATTCTTGGTCCAGGAAATTCTGAGAATTCATGGGAGGTGTCAGAGGAGGGAGTGAGATGGGTGAGGAGAGCCAGGGGGAGTTGGTCAGAAAACGAAGTGGAGCTGTGAGTCTGTGAGGCCGAACAGCTTGGCATCAGGCACACAGTTCTGGAAGTAGATACTGAGAAAAGCAGAAATAAGTGTTGGCTCTCAGAAAATGGGGAGGGGAGGGGGTAGAAAGGGGTCTCTGGTTAAATAACTAGAGTGGTTCTGTGGAAGACCATTTTCACTGGTATTATCCTTTGTTCTAATTGTGTTCTGTGGATCACCATTCTCATGAGATGGTCTTGAGCAAAATATAGACTGTAGAAAAAATGGTTCTAAGGTCAGATGTCATCTCTCTTGGAGATTTTTGTTTTGTCCTTCTTTCTAGCAACTGAGATCGTATTCTAACTAATACAGTGGTATCCTGGGACTTGGCTCCTGATACCATTAAAGAAGCACTCAAGAGGAAAATAGCCAAAACTGGCCTCCAAGTATGCAAACAGCAGAGCAATAATTATTGATGTGCTGCTTGGTACATCCTGTAGGTTCTGCAAGGCAGGGGAAAGGGGCGTTAGCCAAAAGATGATTCCAGGTTCACTGAGATGATAGTCCAGCCCTGCAGAGTTTCTCTCCCCTTGACAAACAGTAAACATCTCAAAAGAGGAGGCTTTCAATACAAAATTGGGGCATGACATTAATTTCTAAACCATGTCTCTCAGACAGGTCCTCTCATTTAACAGTATCCTGCTTCTCCCCTCATCCTGCTGTCAACCCCTACTGTTTGTTTTCCTCTTTCTCTGCTTGTGTTTGCAGCTCACACTGAGATCCATTTCTAGATCTATGACCTTAGCTCCCCTCTAAAGTGATTTGGCCAATTCATCTTAGTTCCTCCTCCTGCCCCAGTTCTGCCTCTAGAAAGGTAACTTTGCTGATGTGTAGAAGTTGACACTTTTTTCCCTGAGGGCATATACTTTGGTTCCTGTCAAGGAAAAAATATATTAATGGAAGAGCATCAAACCCTTCATGAGTGAAGAAAAAAAATACCTGCTTAAAACTCCTGTATAATAAAACAGACTTTAAAAGAATGATTATTTGGATTAAAAAGAAAAGTTTTTGGAGATTAGGTATAGTATTCAGCACAAACTAGAAAATGGAATAATATGCTTTTATGCCTTAAAAAAAAACCTGATGGATCATTTGTTCTGTAAATATTTGTTAGCCAAGTAGCTCTCATCTGTTGAACACATTGCTAATGTGGCAACAGCTACAAAGTTAGATGAAATATAATTCCTGCTCTTCAAAAGCATAGAACCGAGTCAAGGAGAAAGGCACAAAACTAAAATACTATACAATGGGATACTATAATATCAGTGAGTTCATGACCCGAATTTCCTAAACGGTGTCCATTTAAAATGCTCTGCTGCCCATATTTCTGGTCACAATATATACACTAATTTCTAGTTTGGAAAGATGGTCATTTTGGCTCTAAGATTATGTACAAAGCACTTTGTGAACTCCAAGAAGGAAATAGTTCATTTGGCAGAGAGAATCAAGCAAGGCTTCAAGGACCACATTACTTTGAGTCTGGTCTGGAAGGGTAAAGAACTTGACAAGCAGGTGGGGAAGAAGTTGTGCATGGCAGGGAGAGGGAAATGTAAGAGTAAAGATTCTTGGAAGAGCTTCCAAGAATTAATTGCTTTCCATGAATAGTTTCCTTGCTGTCCATTCCATAGGCGATCCACATACTTAATTTATTGGAGCCTCACAATGTCCCTATGAGCTGTTTTGACATATTATGATCCCCAAACCTTAGATACCCCATGTAAAGGAGTCCCTGGGACCACGGAATTTCCAGAACCTTAGAATTTACTCCAGCTTCTCTCTCCTACCTATGATATTTTCAACCTGAGTAACTCCAGTTTCCATGTTTGGCTTCTGTCTCTCTGCCCTTCTTGTGGACGGACATTTTGGTTGGACTTAGATTCTGGTTTTACTTCTGGTGCTGTCTTTGGCACTCCCTTGGCCCTCCGCTCTGTAGCTGCCAAGTCAAACCTTCTTCATGCAGCTTCCATCTCTGTAAGTGGTTTACTATGGGTAGACAGGAAAGAAAAGGAGAAATGGACAGATAGGCAGGGTTTGATTCTGTGTGTATGACCTCATATGCCTTGCTGTAGACTTTGGGTTTTATTTTAGAGGCAATGAATAAACATTGGAAAAGTGACCTAGTAAGATTGCTTAATGACCATGGAGTTAGAATGAGTGGTAACAGTTGCATGGTCAGAGGGGATTAGTAGCCTCAGGCTCTGCTCTACCGTGGAGGCACACACCTCAGGTGAGCAGATCCTTGCACTAGCCTGAAGCACCTGCTCCGTGCTTGGGCGGGAGCTGCTAATTCCTGACTCTAGGTTTCCAATCACCTTTCTCTTATCCTGTCTTGTTGTAAACATGGTATGAAGCAATTGATTAATTGTCTTATTTCAGTCTTCCCTTCCTGAGATCACTTCACTTGAGAGTCCTCAGGCTCTTCAGAACCTCTTTATAGGTATTCTTCAAACTTAACCTGTCTTTCCTGCCCTTCCTGCCGTTTCTCTCACTGACTGCTGACACATGGGTGGCATTCCAGCTAGACCGAACTATTAGCTGCTCCCATACACGCTCTGATTTCTATTTGCTCACTTTTGCTTATTCCCTCCTACAGTCTGAAATGCCCTTCTTTCCATCTCTGCTCGTTGAAATCCTATCCCTCTTTGGGAATTTAGCTCCAGTGTCACTTCCGCCATAAGCCTTTTCTGATTCCCTGCAATGCTTGTGATCTCTTTCTCCAGTGCACCTATGACCTTTCTCATCCTCTGCCTGGCATGGTGGTTTCTGTCTATATGTCTGTGGGTTTGCCTCCAGCAAGGACAAGAAACTTCCCTGTTGACCTCACTAACAGTGTCTGGCCCTGGCAGGTCCTCTTCTGTAGGGATCTGTGAATCTACTTAAAGTGAGACTATTCTTATCAGCCTGAGGGGAACTTGAATCTGAACAAACTTAAAAAATCGCTTCTCGGCCTCTTGGCTAAGATCAAGTGTGAACAAACTAAAAAGATGTTGATAGAAAACAGTTAACAATGGATAGTATTGGCAATCAGTTGGAATAAAACTTTTCCAAGCCCAATATGTGTGGGGGTGTATGTATGTATATATACACAATTTTTCTAAAGATTTTATTTTTCAGTCATCTTTAATACCCAATGTGGGGCTCGAGCTCACAGCCCCGAGGTCAAGAGTTGCACACTCTACCAACTGAGCCAGCTCGTGCCCCTATGTATATATTTTTTAATGAGAAAAATATTCCTTAGTCAGGTGTAGCAAAGATTCTTTGATTTGGAAAAGGCAAGGGACAGTTTTTATTGTTATGAAGAAGAGAATTAAGTAAAGGGCAAGTGAACTGCCTGATTCCTGCCTGAGTCGTGAGACAGTGCTGGAATTTGAAGCAGAGACTGAGTCAACATTGTACAGAAAGGATATCAAAACTTAGTAGAACTAAGTGAATAAAACAAAAGTTTCATACATATACATCATTACTTTGTAAATTTTCTCCCCTCTGAAATTCTCAACGACTAGCTTATATAACTCATATAGGTTTAATTCTCAATCTTCCAACTTGCTCAGTTTTGGCTCTTAAATATCTGGTCCTGTTGTTAGCAAAGCTCAAGAACTGTAGTGAAAATGATCAGTGGAGTTTTACGACCAGTCTGAATTCTCTTAAACCTTTCAAATACTAAGATATTGTGGCAGAGACTTTCCAGTGTGACCTGGCTCCACATCTCTCTTTAGTTTGCTCTTACTCCTACTTAGAATTCAAAGAAAGGGCCTTTTGACCTCTACTGGCTCCAAACTTCTTGCCTTTGACACCACTCGAACCTGAGCAAATGACATCCTTCCTTACAAAACCTGACCTATATTTACCTCTAAAAACTCTTCATTAGCAATTCAGACCTTCTGGTTGTAAAGATTCTGATCCCAGCATGGTGTGCCTGTCTCACAGGAAATACCAAAGGAAAGGCAAAATTTTATAATCTTTTCTTCCCTAGTCCAGGCAACAGGAAGCACCAACTTTTCGGGGAAACCAACATCATTCCATGTCAGTGGGTTGACACTGTTCTTAAGGGTCAGAATAGATTTTTTGCTTTGGAAGCAGCAGAAGGGAAGAAGACCTAGAAGAGTCATTTGGATGATTCTTTACAAAAGCAGGGGTAAGAGAAGTTGCTATTTCGGCGGGTTGGGTTCTGCAGGGCAAACAGAAGATCCTTCACTAGAGGATCAGGCTCAGTCTATGCCCCGCTCTGTGCAGCCAGAGCTTCCTGCCAGCATCCTGGCATTTGAGACCAAGAATCACGTGAATTTTTCTAATATTTAGGTCCAGCATTTGGATTCTCTCCCTTGGTCACAAAGGGTGCTGTTTGTGTTCCATTTCCCCACCTGACTGAGATGGAGATTTGCATACAAGCAGTTTATTGGGCAGTACTCTTGGGAATAATGCCTGTAAGGGTGGGAGGGAAACAGGCTTCATCAGAAGGAGGAGTGAAATTGTAAAGTCATTATAAGAAAGTCTCATTCAGTCCCACAGGGAGTTCCGAAACTTGAATGGCCGTTCAAAAATGTCCCAGATGAGGCAAGGGTCCAGGTCTTTTGTCTCCATATTGATCTTGGATATGGACAACCCCCAAAGAAGGGTTGTAATCTTGGGCAAGACAGCTCTCTGTGGTTAAGGGCAATTCTTGAAAGGAGGATCTGGGTGGCCCACCACAGCATCCCCTATAGACTCTAAGGTAGAAGTCCAGCTATATGAACCAGCTAGATGGTATCCTGGTGGACAGAAAGCTACCCTTAGTTCACTCAGTTGTATTAGATGCAGCCAGACTAAATTCACATTTTCCCTTTACACCCTTCCCTCACTTCCACCTCAACACACAAACACATGCTGATGAAAATGGGATACCAGCATTAGTCAGGATTGAGTCAGCAACTGGGTAGAGTTGGATGTTGAGGACGAAAGCCTTTCCTACTTACAGATGAGTGGGAAAGACAAGACAAGCATAGACTCCAGAGAGCATACTCAAAAAAAGAAAGAAAGAAAGAAAGAAAAAGAAAAAGAAAAAAAATCACCTTTAAAGAGCAGAGATTTGAAGATCTGGTATGCAGAGGCCAGATGAATTAAGTTCTATATCTCTATTTTTTTTTTTTAAAGATTTTATTTATTTGACAGAGAGAAAGCCAGAGAGGGAACACAAGCAGGGGGAGTGGGAGAGGGAGAAGCAGGCTTCTTGCTGAGCAGGGAGCCTGATGCGGGGCTCGCGATCCCAGGACCCTGGGATCATGACCTGAGCCAAAGGCAGACACTTAACGACTGAGCCACCCAGGCACCCCAAGTTATATATCTCTATTTAAACAAGAAACTCCAGGGTTGGGGGATGGATTAAATAGATGATAGGGATGAAGGAGGGCACTTGTGATGAGCACTGTGTGTTGTATATATATATATATACTTGAAACTAATGTTACATTGTATGTTAACTAACTGGAATTTAAATAAAAACTTTTATTTATTTTTTTAAGATTTTATTTATTTGACAGAGAGAGATACAGCGAGAGAGGGAACGCAAGCAGGGGGAGTGGGAGAGGGAGAAGCAGACTTCCCGAGGAGCAGGGAGCCCGATGTGGGCCTCGATCCCAGGACCCTGGGACCATGACCTGAGCCGAAGGCAGAGACTTAACGACTGAGCCACCCAGGCGTCCTTAAATAAAAACTTAAAAAAAAAAAATTTGCATGAGAGGCACCTGGGTGTATCAGTCAGTTAAGAGTCTGTCTTCAGTTCAGGTGTGATCCCAGGGTCCTGGGATGGAGCCCTGAGTCTGCTTGCTCCCTGCTCAGCGGGGAGTCTGCTTCTCCCCCTGCCCCTCCCCCTATTTGTGTTCTCTTGTGCACTCTCTTTCTCTCTCTCTCAAATAAATAAAATCTTTTTTCAAAAATCTGCATGAGATGAATAAAGAGATGAATCACAAAAAAATGTTTAAAAATTTTAAAAACCAAGAAACTCTCATAATCAACCCTTTCAATTGTATTACTCTTAGCAATGAATATGGTTCCAGCAGCATTACAGAATATCCATTTATTCATTCTTTAAATATTTTTTTAAAGATTTTATTTATTTATTTGAGAGAGAGAGAGAGAATGAGAGAGAGCACATGAGAGGGGGGAGGGTCAGAGGGAGAAGCAGACTCCCTGCCGAGCAGGGAGCCCGATGCGGGACTCGATCCAGGGACTCCGGGATCATGACCTGAGCCGAAGGCAGTCGCTCAACCAACTGAGCCACCCAGGCGCCCTCATTCTTTAAATATTTTTAAAATTGATTATTTTATGCTAGGTGCTGAGCTGGATTCCAAGAAATCCAAAATAACAGTTCCTGCTTTCAAGGGGTTTATAGCCAGTGGGGGAGACAGATAACCTAAGACAGGGAATGAGTGCTGGTTACCAGGCTTGCTGGGCACATGGAGGAAACTTTATTAAACAGTAGAAGGCATGAAAAAAAAAAGACTTTCTGTTCTGCATTTCTGTTAACGTTGAATTTACTGACAATTGAAGTGGGCTTTTTTCATGTCTGGCAGAGTGGTCTAGAATTTAAGCTTAAGATTTGGTTAAAGCCATTTGGCTTTCATTTGAAGAGAAAAAATTACATTATGGTATAAAAGATAATTAACTATAGTAGATGGTTAGGCAGTGCCCTCTCAGCTTATCCCAGAGCTGGGTTAGATGTACGGTTCAAATATTTTGGAGCTCGAAGAATTGCTGAAACACAACCCCTCTTTCCAAGTTTCTACCTTTGTCTTTACTTGTTCTCTTTTGTGTAGTTTTGCCCTAGGGCTTCAGAATGAAGTGACTTCTTTATGCAGCCAAGTCTGTGGTTCCAGTTGAAAGGTATGTTTGCTTGGCTCTCCAGCATTCTGATTTTAGAATTTGCATTTGTTTGCATCTTAGTTGGGAAGCACTTTATCAAGTTTCCCATAACACACATCACTTTGAACTATACTATATAATTTACTTATTTATTGTATCTATTCTCTTATTTGTTGTGGTATTTACATTCCAGTAGGATGTAAATACCCCAAGAGCAAGGATCTTCATTTGTTCATGATTGTAACCCTACTGCCTAGGACAATACCTGACACGTAGCTTGTACTTTGTATATGTTTGTTGAATGAATGAAAACATATAAAGGGAAAAGGCTTTGCATAGACCATGGATGATTATATGCTATGAACGGAAGAGTATACATAACTCCGTCATCTGCACCCCCTAAATAAATTAAAATGTTTGGATGTTTACGGTTTGTCTGTCCACAGGGTGACCCATCTATAGCTTTTGAACTTCAAGGTTATCCTACATAATATGTCTTATTAGGTTTCTTGTCCAGACTTCCCAGATCAGGCTCATTTCACCATCTATCACTTGGGCCCATTATGATATGGTTCACTCTACATCACCTGGATCTATTATAACTTCTTTGAGACTATCAGGTACATATTTGAAAAAACAAAGCAAATCAAGGTAGAGGCAGAGAGAGGCTTGTTACGTTTGCACACCCAATATCACAGAAAAACACCAAACATCTTCCAAAGGATAATCAATGACTGGAAATACTTTACTGTTGGTCCAGCCAGTTTCCCCAGCTACCTTATTTGTTGGAATTGTATTAATTGATTCTGCCTTTGGTCAGAGTGCCAGGGGCAGGTTGTTTTGCAAATACATCTCTCTGGTAAGGACTACCTTGAGATTTTGACCTTTGAGACAGTATTAATAGAATCTTCTTTTTCTATGCAATGTGGTTGAGAAAAATTAGACTAAAATTGTTTCACTCCCTGAAGTTCAAGCAACGTATAACCAGCGTCCAAAAGTAAGGCACATGTAGAGAAATACAGCTCACTTCTGAATGAAATGACCCTTTTGTGGTTAGCAAACAAGGCTGTCCCAGTGCAGAGGAGTGGTTTGCTTCGGAGCTAAAAGCCCTCAGATTGACCCAATTGAAAAAATAGAAGTGTGTACCAGTAATGAATTGTAAAGCTCTGAAAATAATTTTTTGGAGCTACAAATAGAAGCAAGACAGTGAGTTAGATTACTAACTTGAGCAAATATCATCATAAAGGTGTGTTTTAAATTGATTTCAATGTTTTCTTAAGATTTATTTATTTGAGAGAGAGAGAGAGCACATGGACGGGGGAGTATGCACAGAAGGAATGGGAGAGAATCTTCAAGCAAACTTCCTGTGAGCAGGAACCTGAGAAGGGGACTCGATCCCAGGACCCTGAGATCATGACCTGATGGTGAAATCAAGAGTCAAGAGTCAGACGCCTAACTGACTGAGCCACCCAGGTGCCCCTGATCTCAATGGTTTTAAAGCCTGGAGTCAAGCTGTTGGCACTAGAGGCTACTGATCACCAGGATGCGGTCATCGAGAAAGATAAGCTGTTATCAAGAAAGAGGGATATGTTGGGGGTTAGAAAACTGGGAATCCAATACAGTGGAAACAATTTTGAGACTCCATGTCTGATACGTGGAAAATGAACAGGCATGAGAACGTGGTAGGCAGTGCCACCCATGAGCTATCCCAGGGGTCTCCAGTTCATGCCTGGCTGAAGACCCCAGGATAGGGCCCAACTGTGGGAAAGTTCATGGCCTAAGGATGCCCTTGTGTTGACTAATACAGGGAAGTTGCTTCTCGAGCCTATGTTCCTTTTTGCTTATATGACCAATGTTCTCCCAGCATCCTGAAGACCCGAAGATAAGCAGTTAAGGATGGAGACATGAGACACAGATTTTAGAACCAGATGACACTCCTAGAGATGACTTGTTCTATATCTTTCATGATTAGGAGTCAATCTAATGTACCCCTCACAGGACACCAGAGCGAGCTTCACGGTAGCTGTTGCCACCTCACAGAGGAAATAATCCTCGCCAACTGCTCTCCCCACCCCCTCATGGTTATTCTTCAATCTTGCTGCAATACCCCTCCCATCCCCACTTGTGTTGTTTTGCAGCCCTGTGAGAATAACCTTGTCTCAACCACAAGTGGGTGGACGCTCTCAGCCCACTCATTCCCAAGGACAAGACGTTTCTCAGGCTGTTGCCCCACTCAAGCCTCAGAGTTGAAACTAATCTTTTAGTTTCTTTAGAAACCAATGGGCAGTCAATGAATACACTTGATGGGCCAGCAAAAGTGGGGTGAAATATTTGTGAAAAATTTTGCTAATTCCTATATTTTACTTAGTTTATGCATTAGTACTGCTTTTTTTTTAAGATTTTATTTTTTTGACAGAGAGAGAGAGACACAGTGAGAGAGGGAACACAAGCAGGGGAAGTGGGAGAGGGAGATGCAGGCTTCCCGCAGAGCAGGGAGCCCAACAAGGGGCCCGATTCCAAGACCCCGGGATCATGACTTGAGCCGAAGGCAGACGCCTAAAGACTGAGTCACCCAGGTGCCCAATACTGCTTCTATCTAAAGGTACATGTGGGAAGTAGGAGTCTTTGTCTCATCCTGAACCCAGAACCTTAAAGTACTTTATTGTCTCTTCTCTGAACGTGCCCAGTTTTTCCTTAAACTAGTCTCTTTCCTTTGAGTAGGGGCAAGTGGCCCACTTTGGCTACTCTTCTCCAGATTCTGCTTTTCTTTAGTCACTCCATCTTCGCCTCCTGTTTTGGTGTCCCCTCCTCTGCCCTCTCTATAGAAGCTATAGACACACTCATGGAAAACACATTAAGATGAATCCCATGTTGGTCCCATGTTCTGTGTGTTTCTTGTGATTAACCCACTACCTACCTCACACATACACACAAAATAAGTGCATAAACATTTATCTGGCTAGTTCTTTTCTACAGCTAAAGTGGGATGGCTATACTATTACAATTCTCCACCTCCCAATCCCACCAACCAGTTCTTGAACATGATCTGGGTGTCCTACAGTTCAACTCAATTCTGACAATATCTACCTGGAGATAGCATCAGACCCCACAGGTTAAGGGCTCAGTCTTACAAGACTCCCCCCCCACCCCCGCCCCCCATCCAACCCCCAACAGGCTATAGATTGGAGGTTCTAATGACCCCCTCCTTGGGTTAGATTAATTTGCTAGAGTCGCTCACAGAAGTCAAGAAACATCTTTTTTTTATTATTATTATGTTATGTTAATCACCATACATTACATCATTAGTTTTTGATGTAGTGTTCCATGATTCATTGTTTGCGTATAACACCCAGTGCTCCATGCAGAACGTGCCCTCTTTAATACCCATCATCAGGCTAACCCATCCTCCCACTCCCCTCCCCTCTAGAACTCTTAGTTTGTTTTTCAGAGTCCATCGTCTCTCAAGGTTCATCTCCCCCTCCGATTTCCCCGCCTTCATTCTTCCCCTCCTGCTA
>NC_138374.1:128180803-128203494 GCF_054177405.1 Leptonychotes weddellii
TGGGTACCAAAATGTACATTCTCTAGAATATAAAATTTAGCTTTCATGCCCAAATTGGAAATGTAATACTAACATAAATGAATCTGATAATGAGGTACAGTAAAATAATGGCATCGTAATAATATCTGACATTTGTATATGCTTTATTCCTTTTCAATTAATTTTATAGCTCTTTTATCTGGATTGTTGGACCTAAAACCTACTTATAACAGTTATACAGGTTCTAGTTTCCTTCACTTTGAATGGATTGATCTATGAATTTCAAACAACCAATTTGACATTTTTAATGTCAAATAAACTGGTTTTTGGCCAAACCAACTGACTTGACCTCTCGTCCTGGTGACAAGCAGATACTCCCTGAGACAGTGTTAGTCAGTCTATGCTTTACTTCAGCCAAGCTCAGCTCCTGGGTCTCCAAGACTCAGATTCAGAGCATATACCTGTGCTGGTACATGACCCCAGCTCTGCATTCTACGAAGCACCTGGGCAGGGGCTGACACTGTATTGGGGAGCTCTCCAAAATGTGTGAGTGGGCTTGCATCTTCCTTTACTTCTTTATTCTTTTTGTCCTTTTGCTCCAAGACCTGTCTTTATGCTCCTGCTCTCCTAGATGGTCCTGTCCACCTTGGTCCTGCCATTCTCCTCTTCTCAGTCCCACCCACTGCTGATAGCAACGTATTCCATTCATGCCTTGTAATAGGGTCACATCCCTCAAGACAATACTCAGTTGTTTTAGGATGAAAATTTTACTCCTAGAAAATATATTTGGCGAAATAAATATAGATGCTTTTCCTAGCAGGGATAGTAGTAGTAATCATAGTAGTTTTTATACTCAGACTCCTTGTATATCAAAAACTATAGTCAAATGGTATCATCAGGCATTTAATAAAATCTGCAGATGTCTTTTGATGATTCAATTAATCTAAAGCCCACCAGGGGTATTTAAGTTTCTTTAGCATTCAAGCAATTTGGGCAAATATACAGCAAACAAAAATTTTTTTTGAAACAAATCTAGGAAGCTTTCTATACATTTTAAAACTAGGTCCTCTCTTAGTAAATTGGAGATGCTAGCTGAAGATATTTTGTGGACAATGTGGGCCCCAAAATATTTTGAGTTGAAATATTCTGATGACTAAGAAAAAGTATTTGTTTTTCTGAAATTAAGAGGTAGCTTTAATTTTTAGTATACATAATAGCATGTATATTAACCTTTTATTATCTAGTCCATTTTACCCCTAAATGTTTAGCCCACTTTGCCACTCTTCCAATAAGATAGTATCATATGGTTGCCAGAGGGAAGGGTGTGGGGGATGGGCAAAAGTGAAGGGGAACGGGAGATACAGGCATCCATTTGTAAAATGAATAAGTCACAGGGATGAAGGGTACAGCATAGAGAATATGGTCAATGGTGTAGAAGCGTTGAATGGTGACAGATGGGAGCTATACTTGTGTTGAGCACAGCATAACAGCATAACATATAGACTTGTCAAATCACCATGTTGGACACGTGAAACTACACTTCAATTTAACAACAACAACAAAAAAAAAAAAGGAAAAAAGAAAAAGATATTATCATACGCTCATGGAGAGAGTTACTCACTGGTGACCCAAGGAGGAAAAATTTGCTTTCCTTTTTCCTATGGAGGCAGTGGGACAGCAACATGGACATATCTTATTTTAGGGCCATAAGAAAGCATCTTGATCAACTTGCCCACATGGATTTTGAGCTGGAAAGAGAAGCTGTTTCTCAGAGTCAAGTAAGGATTTTATTCAATAACTGAGTGCTCAAGATAAAGGTGCTCAGGAGGTTTTTTTTCTTTGTGGCAGGAGAACATCAAGGTCATTATTTGGAACCTAGGCTATGACATTAAAAAAAAAAAGATGTTCCTTAAACAACATCAGTCTATTTCCTCCTTTGCCCTGAAGACACCCACGTTATTGCCGAAGTACCTGTGAAAAGCACTAGCCAGATTCACAATTTATAACTTGCCCCATTTGTAACAACTACGAAGTCTCATTGGATTCATCTTTTGGTTTGTGTACTGTTTTGGCAAATCGCTCAGAAGGCTGCCAGAGATAATAATCTCCCTTGAGAAAAATGATACGTCGTATCACTGTTTTCCTCTCAAACTGCAACTCTGGATCATAACAATCTGGTATAATGTCCTTCCTTAACTCAATTTCTGGCATGAAATTGACCCCATGTATTAATGTGAAAGGGTTTTTACCAGTTGTTTTCATGTTGGGATAAAGTGCCTCTCATTAATATTTAGTTCTTTTGCCCCTTTGGAAGCATCACTTTGTTGGTCTGCATCGTGATGGGATGTCAGCGCTCTTAGATCAGGTCTAGACAGGGCAATCATTCTGGCCAAGGTAAATTCAGTATTCAATCCTTTAAGTGGATGACTGTGTACTTGGCAACCTGGTAGGCGGTGTGGTGGTTTGATTCAGATTTTGTTGTTGAGATAGACCAAGAAGCTTTGTCAGCCATGTCATGATCATTCAGATATGGCGGGAAGCTGTTTCTACATGGGCTTAACCACCACTGAAGGAAAGAAATCTCAAATGCTATTAGAGCCAATGGGCTGTGTCAGAATGTTAGGCCATTAGTCCATGTAGATACACAATCCTAAATAATATCTCTCATGGAGAATTTATTCAAGTGCCAGACATGAATCAACTCCACACTTTTCATGTATTAACTCAATGAACGCTTACAATGACCTTAAGTAAGTACCATTTTTATCCCTACTATACAGGTGGAGAAACTGAGACACACGGAAGTTAAGTAATGTATCCAAAATCACACAGCTAGTAGGTGGCAGTCAGGATTTGAACCATGTATGGTACTGACTTTTATAGGATCTTCACATGGATACCTCTGCCGGCTCCTATTGGCACAAAGCATGGAAGGTTAAGAGCATGTCCTGTACCATTCGTTAAATTCTCTCACACCTCTGCTAGCAAATCAATTGTTTTATTTTCCACTCAGGGCTGCATTGTGTCATTATGGGAATTATCTTTGAATTACTTAAAGCAACTCATCACCTGGAGAATTAGTTTCCTTATCTATGAAATGTGTGTAAAAATGTAGAAATTGAATGTTATGGCAAAAAAAAAATCAGACATCTAATTTTTTAAAAATAAGTTGTTAGGTATGCATAGCATTCCATTGCTGACTGATGCTACAGAATTTAAACAAATGCCTTCAGAAATGGAAATCCATTTCTTTGCTCATATGGTCTCTTATCTTTACAGCTGAATTTCCTGGCTTTGATCACTGTAATAAATTCAGCTCCATTTTTCATGCCGTATTTTTCATAGGATCCATCTGCGTTCTCAAGAGCCATACACATTTTGGAATTGTATCTTCTCTCTGCACTGCTTTCACCAGAGTGTAACCTCCTTGAGGCCAAGAAATTTTGTTTCATTTGTTCTTTTTTTTTTAATTATTATGTTATGTTAATCACCATACATTACATCATTAGTTTTTGATGTAGTGTTCCATGATTCATTGTTTGCGCATAGCACCCAGTGCTCCATGCAGAACGTGCCCTCTTTAATACCCATCACCAGGCTAACCCATTTGTTCTTGATTTATCACAAGCATCTGGCACATAGTAGATGCTCAAGAATTATTTACTGAATAAATGAACCTATAAACACACATATCCACATATTAGAGGGAATTAAACTATTTTAGCTATTAGCCTTTGGAGTCACAAGATTCCAGGTTAGCATTCCAACTCAGTTTACCAGTTGCATGGCCTGGGAGCAAATGCTTAGGCTCTTTGAAATGCAATTTCCTCGTGTGAAAATTGGGGATAATATTCTAATTGTAAGGCAGGTCTGAAGATTAGCAGGTCGTGTAGGCAAAGTGCCCCACCTGGGAGGGCTCAGCATCAGCTCCTGCATATCCCGCAATCTCAAAGCCCTTCTTAGTTAACTTTGGTGTAACAGGCAGGTAATGTTGATTTCATTTTGCCAATGGAGGCAAAAGAGGCATGACTGCCTAAAGGCTGTTTAGAAAGCTGGTTCTCCTCGCTCTAGGACACCCAGGGATGACTCGAAATTTAGAATATACTTTGGGAGTTTGAGGGAGGGAGGTGGTTATGTGAAGCCTCTTTATCAGTCCCTTGTGTCTTTGTAGTAACCTTCAGCAGTGAGGAAAGAAACATGGGTTATCAGCCCGTGGCTTGAACTTCTACCCATCTGGCAGGGGGCAGGACTAGGGAATTGAGAGACATGATATAAAAGCAGGTGGCGACATGCTCGAGGACCTTAGTATGTTATTTATAACCCACTGCATTGGTCACAGCGATTTCCATTGCAACTTTCCTCTGGAATTCCTCAGGCTAGGAAATTGATTCAAAGGCTCCTTTCTTAAAGAAAACCTGACCTTTTGCTGACAGTGCACTTCGCGGGTTAGGGTGGTGGCTGGGCAACCAACTCCCGATAAACATCTCCATATTGTGGCGTGGGCTTGCCTTGCCTTCCTGCCCCTTGCTGTAGGGGACGCTGGGCCAGGGAGGGAGGATGTGCCCATATGTTTGCAAGATAGTCTTACGGGGACCAGAGCAAAGTCCCAGCCTTAGCCAAAGAGAAGCACATATGTGCTGCGTATTCAATTCCTACTGAGACAGGGTGGTGTGGGGGAGGGGAATGAAGAGAGACAGATAGCAGGAAACTTTGGATTGATGTTTCCAAGGAAAGCGGGCTTTGGCTGCCACCAGCATCATCCTTACACTGCCAGCTTGGCTGCAGAGAAAGAGCAAGCTGACGATGAGTCTTGGCAGAACACTTCCGTTACTCAGTTTTTGCAAAATATGACTCTAGATGCTAGTGTTGGGTGTAACACTCTTAACTGTCACTTCCATGCCATTAATGCTCCACTACTGCATTAACCCTATAGCCATCTGTTTCAGAGGTTCCTGTTTTTGTGACACATCTCAAGGAAGATGCTTTAAGAGCATATTGAATAAAAATGTGATTTTGATGACCTGATTATGACCAAGCCAGTGAGGGTGACTGTGGTTCTTCTATTTTGTCGTTACGCAGGTGGAACCGGCCCCCACTGGCACCTCCAGATGGGAGTGGTGAGTTGGTGGCGGAAGCCAGGACTGGACAGGGCCCTGAGTTGGGAGAGGTCCGTGGGCTGCATGGAGAGGGCAAGGCCCATGCAGAGGATCCAGAAGAAAAGAGAAGTGCCCACTAGTCTGAGACGTGGGCAGGCACTCCTCTCGGTAGCGGTCCAATTCACAGATGAGGTGAATTGGTTAGAGGACAGTCGTGACCCCATCCCCAAGTGCTGACAGAGATTGATGTCCACAGGTGAGCCTTGGAGGTGATCTCCTGACAGGTGTCTCCTGTCCGTATGTGACTCCGTCTCTATCATGGAGGACACAGGGACTCAGGGTCCACACTGACCACATGACACATGTAGAGATTTTGAAGGCTGGAAGAGATTTTGAAGGTCATTGAATCCAACCTCCTTATTATACAGATGAAGAAATTGGACCAAAAGGAGATTAATGACTTGTTGGACAGAATCTAAGGTATTTTCTCTTTTATTCTGTTTTTCATCTTATGTGGTTTTTCTTTTGTCCCATGCCCCTAATAGATTGAAGCTCCCTAAGGAAGCTATTTTTGTAATATCACCATCTCAAGTACACATGGCATGATTTTATGGCAAGCAGTCTCAGATACAGATGTTGGCTGATTGACAGAATGAGTGAGCAAATAAATAAAAGGATACCTTTTTTTAAAGGGCTAATGAGTTGCTTTGAAATTCTGATTTCCTGCATGATGAAAAAGCAGTGTAGCTGCTCCTCCTTTCTTGCTCTTCCAGTCTTCAGGATTCAGAAGTTGTATTTCTGGTAACACCACCTCAGCTCCAGGGCCTGGTAACAGAAAGAGCAGAGATGGCCCTGGGGGTTCATTATCTCTCAGGACTGCGGATTCAAGCCCAGGCAGGAAGGGCCTTTCTATCTTAATTTACAGGGGCCATAAACCAGAAAAATCACGGTTTGTTCTTTTGTTTGGGGAGGGGTTTTTTGTTTTTTTTTTTTAGATCTAAAATTCTGTGATTTTATTAACTCGGTTTTTGAAAATTGCATGGCATAATTTAAAAATTGAAAGCCTGCCCTTAATATTCTTTTCAGCCATACAGTGAGTACGCATGAGTAAAATTGGTATTTTGTATTTTTTTTTAATGTTTTATTTATTTATTCATGAGAGTCAGAGAGAGAGAGAGAGAGAGGCAGAGGCAGAGGGAGAAGCAGGCTCCCCGCCTAGCAGGGAGCCCGTTGCGGGACTCGATCCCAGGACCCTGGGATCATGACCCGAGCCGAAGGCAGACGCTTAACCATCTGAGCCACCCAGGCACCCTAAAATTGGTATTTTGTGAATGACAACTTCATCTCTGTGAAATTTTGTAATTTTACAAGTTATCCTTTTAAATTTAAGTTATAGTACACTAAAATACACTAGGAATTACTAGGCCATTTGGAATCTTAAAAACAAAACAAAACAAAAAGCAAGCTCACAGATAACAGAATACATTTGTGGTTCTCAGGGGGGCAGGGGTTGGGGGGGCAGGGAGGATCAAATGGATAAAAGGGGTTAAAAGGTACAAACGACCACTTATAAAATAAATGAGTCCTGGGAATGTCATGTAGAGCATGGTGATTATAGTCAATAATACTGTATTGCATATTTGAAAGTTACTAAGAAAGTATATTTTAAAAGTCCTCATCACAGGGGTGCCCAGGTGGCTTAGTCAGTTAAGCATCTGACTCTTGATTTCGACTCAGGTCATAATCCCAGAGTCTGGGATTGAGCCCCACGTCAAGCTCTTTGCTCAGCGGGGAGCCTGCTTCTTCTCCCTCTGCCTCTGTCCCTCCCCTCCTCTCCCCCTGCTTGTGCGTTCTCTCTCTCTGTCAAAGAAATAAATAAAATCTTTTAAATAAATAAATAGATGGATAGATAGAAAATTTTTTTTAAAAAGATAGAAAGAAAGAAAAGCTCCCCGGGGGCTTTGAGATCTATCTATCTATCCATCCATACATACATATTACATACTCTCTATATATCTATATACGTATATCTTTATATATATACATATATATACACATCTATATACATGTATCTATATATACACCCCAATTAACTAACAGCCACATTAGAATAAAAGAACATTATCAAAGAGTAACCCCTTAGCACCTGCCCCAGGGAAAGTGAAGTTTCCTCTGGAGTTTCAGTTTTGAATAATCTCCACCCAATCATGCCGCCCCCATCTCTACCAGTATCCACATAGTCCAAACTCCACCCCTTCAGACGGCTCTCACAAAGGATCTCTTAAAGTCATTCATGTTACACTGTAGATAACTGCTAAGGCTTAATACTTATTCTTATTGTAGGACTAGTTAAATTTATTTTTTTTAAGATTTTTTTAAAGTAGTCTCCACCCCAGTGTGGGGCTCAGAACTCACAACCCCAAGATCAAGAGTCACATGCTCCCCCAACTGAGCCAGCCAGGCTCCCCTTTTTTAAAAATAGTATTAATGCAGGAGTGACGTCCATTGACTACAGCAGGGTCTCTGAACCTCAGCACTGTTGACATAGTGGGCTGGGTAAGTCGTCATTGTAGGGGCCATCCTGGTACCACCCTGTCCTCTACCCACTAGATGATACAATCATTCTGCTGAGTTGTGACAATCAAAATCTCCAGATTTGGCCAAATGTACCTTAGAGGCCGAACGTGCCCTGATGAGAATCACTGGGCTAGAGAACAATCCAGCATAATGTGTACTGCAGTAGGGACTAGGGTGTTTGGTGCACAAAGATAGACCCTGTAGGCATTCGAGGTCGGGGAGGCCACGATGAGCTATGAAATCTGGAGAATTCTATGCAGCAGAGCCTGTAGGACCCGGATTAAGAGGAGGAGGGCATGATTGCCTTCACTCACCTTTTTGTCCTCTATGTGTAGAATGATTTGAATTTTAACAATGGTCAAAGGATAGGAATGGCTCTGATGATGGATTTTTAAGCCTGAATTAGTTCATGGTCAAAGGGCTTGAAGAATCAGACTTTCCTGGTGTGTCCCAGATTCACACCCTCACCGACAAGAAGGAACAGCTCCAAAGAAGCAAACCCTCATGAGAACAGGGACGCTGGAGACAGCCGGGGCAAATTCCTGAAGTCAGGTCACTGAAGGGCTGCTCAGTTCCCCGAGCTGTCACAATACTCCAGAGCTCCGTGACGTGCGCCAAGGACAGCCCCGGCCCTCCCAGGAGCCCCCCCTTTAGAACCAGCCTCCGTTTAGAAATAGCATTGCTGTTTGATGCGAAACAATGAAAAACCATCAACACAATGGGTGCAGTACCAGCAGGCCGATGAGGCCTCCACCAGGAGACATTTCTGAAGTCTGCAAGTGTGTGTCGCCTGGCGGTGTAAATTGCCAGGGTTAATTTTTAACTTCCCCCTTGATGAGGACTGAATCGGAGGGTGGTGTCCCTCTGCTGTCAGGCACTATTCCTATTCGGGCTGGGGTGTCAGCTGATAGGTACCAGGTGAGTAATGCCCCGGGCAGTGGCACCTTTATAACCCTCTGCCGTGTCCTCCCCGCCCGCCCCCTCCACGGCCCAGTTTTAATTACACCAGCATCCCGTGTCTCGCACCTGCCCCCGCATGACTGTTCCTTCCAGCTACTTTTCCATTGTTCCACCTTTCTCTTTGCAGCAATGGAGGGACTACCCCATTTCGCATTAGTAACTCATTGCCATGGTTTCCATTTGATGTGCAATGAAATCACAACTGATGAGGACTAGAGCTCCCCTTGAACTCGGATTACAGCCCGCTACAGCTCCCTTTCACGCCCTACAATGCAGCTAATGCTCACGGCGATCAGCTCTCTTTCACCTGGCTCCTGCCTCTCACTGGACGTGTGATTTGCTGCCGATCACCGGGCAGGGTGCTGATCAGAAATGAAAACCCGGGTGTGGAGGATCAGTGGCCTGCAGCCAGGGACGGGTTCAGCTCATCATCTCAGACAGCCTCCATAGGCACAGGCAGTAAAAATAACCGATAGAAGATGAGAAATCCTACATCTTTGATAGACAAATAGAAAACTTTTTCAATAAAGGTAAGTGAAAAGACATCAAAACCATCTCTCATCCTACCACCCAGAGCTGACCGCTGTCAACATTTTCACTCACATCCTAGACTTTCCTGCAGACACATGTGTGACAGGGCTGGGAGTCCCTAAGTGGGGATGGGGTATGTGGGCATCTTGTCACCCACGGCCGGATGTGGTTTAGTGTCTTTTCTGATCCACGTGCATAGGGACTTGAGCATTCTGAGTGAAGGAAGAGGGAAGACATGCTGCGTGTTGACCTGGGGGAGAGAGAGGAGGCTCTCCTGGGTCCCACCAAGTGGTTTTGAGCCACTGTGGAAAAAAGGGTTAGATATGACCAGTTCTGAAGGAGCTAATTCCCATGAGACTCTGGGACTCAGCGCAAAAGCAGCCTTGCTCTGGTGACCTAATTGGCAAAGAAGGACACAGAATAGAGGGGAGGCCCTTTCTCCCCGAGGCCACCACACACCACCATGACATGGAGGTTTCAGGAAGAAGAAGGAATCGCCTTTTGGATGTCTCCACTGGGACTACTCCCAGGTGCCTCACATTCAACATGTCTCAGACCAAACTCACCAAACGTGTTCTCTTTGCTGTGTCCCTGGTCTGTGAATGTCACCACTACCACCTACTGTTTGAGTCACCCACTTGGGGGTCATCCTAGCCTTTTCCCTCACTCTCAACCTCCAAGGCCATCAATCATCGAGGCCTACTGACGACACTCCAGTGATCTTGCAAATCCAACCCCACTACCACTGTCCTTGTAGAGGACAACATCTGGATTTTCCTTGGCTTTCCAGAAGGTACAGCAACCTCTCGTCTCAGCCATCCTCACTCCTTCCTCTCCCACACTATCGGAGTAATCCTTCTAGCGCAAAAATGGGACCATGTCGCTCCACTGCTCAAACAATGTCAGTGGCACCACGCCCTCTATGTACTTGGCATTGAGGCTCTTCATAGCCGTACCTTCCTGTGTGGTCTTACAATTTTGCCTCAACCTGCCACTGTATCCTACCCGCTCTTCATGCTTTGCTCCCCGATCATGCCATATTTTCTCCTTCTTCTCTCCTTTCTCATCTGTACCTTCCCCTGCTTATCTTCCTAAAAACTATTCTCTTTTCAATTTTGTTTTCAAGGATTTCTCATCTTTAAAACCTTCTCTGGCTCTTCCAGGGAGATTTCAGTGTCCGTTCTCCTGTGTTCTTATTGAAGCTTGTTCATAAATTCATTTTAGTTCCTTGACATTCTACTGTCACCAGGGGTTAGCCAGCCTATGTCCCACTAACTTACAAACCCCCTTGAGAAGGGGGACATGCCTTTTGATGTTGAGGTCTGTACATTTAACATTGCAATTAGCCCACATGAGGTGCTCAGTAAATATTACACATATATATGAATGAATAAACAAATGACAAATAAATCCCCAATTCTAAGCCTAAGCAAAAAAACCCAAATCCTTACCTTGTCTTTAACCTTTTGGCTTCGTGTGAATATTGCACATCAGCATAGAGCTGATTCTGCATGCATGTGTTAACCCAACATGATGTTAAGACTTATGGAAATTAGAAGCACAAGCTTCGGGGTGAGACCACCATGGGTTCAAATCTGGATTCTGTCATTTATTAGCCATGTGACAGCTGACCTACATGAGCATCTGTTTTCTACTACCTGAAGTACGGCTTTATAACCTTATTCCTGGCCCACCCGTCTATGCGGCCCAACTCTGTGTTGATATATCACTCCCAACACAGACCATATTTCTTTCCCTTTCTATTTTTTTAAAGATTTTATTTATTTATTTGACAAATAGAGACATAGCAAGAGAGAGAAGACAAGCAGGGGGAGTGGGAGAGGAAGAAGCAGACTTCCTGTCAAGCAGGGAGCCCATTGTGGGGCTCTATCCCAGGACCCCGGAATCATGACCTGAGCTGAAAGCAGATGCTTAACAACTGAGCCCCTTTCCCTTTCTATTTTTTTTAAAGGTTTATTTATTTATTTGAGAGAGAGTGGGAGGGGGAAGAGGGAGAAAGAGAATCTCAAGCAGACTCCTCGCTGAGTGCAGAGCCCGACGCGGGGCTCGATCTCATGACCCTCAGATTGTGACTTGAGCCAAAACCAAGAGTTGGATGCTCAACTGACTGAGCCACCCAGGCATCCCTCTTCCTTTCTATTAAATGGGGACATTGCTACATACTTCACAGGGCTATTGGGCGGATCAAATGATATATTTTATGTAAAGCATTTAGCATAATACCTGACATGCAGGACTTGCTCAAGAAATGAGAGTTATTTCTTTCCTTGTTAGATTTATTTTTCTACTGTGTCATCCAACCACTGGAATAATTGTTCCTAACATTTTTAGTGTCAAAGACCCTCTTAAGAGTCTTTGCACACAGACTCAAATTATACATACAATCCCGCAAGTTTCAAGGAACTCCCAGGACAGGTCATGGAATCCATGTTGATATTCCACGTTGATAGAAGGTGGAGAAAGTAAGAAAGATGTACCACTCTAGTTATATTTTGCTTTAACAGAAATTGGAGCTGTAGTTCTAAATTGTCAATAACAAGGTGAAAGACCACAGACGCATCAAAATTTCTTAATGTGTCTGGCAAAATGCCATCAGAGTAGGATACTATTTGGGGGAGAAAAAGTTGATACATTTGACACATTCAGCCCAGGAATTCATCCTCTTTCTAGTGGCTCCTAGTTGTTCCTCTGTTGTACACTGGCCAGTGGTTCTCCTAAGAGTTTTCAAGATGGATAAAGTCAACAGGGATTTGTTTGCCATACAGTTACCTAAACTGGCACAATCAAATAGTGCAATATGGCAATGCTGTAAGTTAAAATATGTCCCTGAAGCCTCATAAAAAAGCTGCAGTTCTTCTCACTTACAACAGAGAAGAAATCGCACACAGTAAAGTGTGTTACTGAGAGATAACACACATGTTAAAGAAATTCAGAAAAACTGGGCATTCTTCTGGGTCTCCTCCTGTCAGCTGGCAACAGTCCACTACCAGTGTTTGGAAGTGATCCCGACAATGGGGCGATCAAATCTTCATCAGTGCTCCTATTTCTAATACAATTGATCAGGCACCAGTTTGTTTTATGTCAATAGGGGAATATAGAGTTTTTCTTTTTAAATAAATTAATCTCTTACAACAAATGAAAATGCACTAGGGGCCCTCTTGATTTATTAGACTATGATGATGAAATGTATGCAAGGTTAGAATCCTTCTCTTACGTTAGTAATTACCCAATAGTATGAATATGTCATATGTTTGGATTTTAGCATTTAAGATATATTAAGAAAAATATAACCATACAATGTTTGAAGTAATCTGTAATGGACTTAATTTTTCATGCTAATTTGAGAAGAGGTGTTCAAGGAACACCTCCCTTGAACTGCCCCTCATTTGGACTGGAATTAACATTTTAATCAAGCAGAAATGAGCTCCTCCAGGATGGGCAGCCATGCCCGCCAGCAGACAGCACTTTCTAGATGACCATCACAGCTACAGTCTGTTCGGGCTGGGACAGATCGACATCGATTGCCTGACCTGAAAGTGACAAATGTTCAACCCTCCATTCATCCTTGGTCGCTCTGGTGGAGACCACACACTGCTTCCCAATATCCATTCTTTTCCTGTATGGGAACCCCCTGCTCGAGTGTTGACACGGCACATGGCTGAGCAGCAGAAGACTACAGTTCTCAGCCTCCTTGCGGCTACATCTGGCCATGTGCCCAACTTCCCACCGATGGGATGTGAGTAAGAGGGGTCTGTGCAACTTCCCTGCTGTATCACAGCCTTAAAATAAATTTGATTTGGCTCTTATTCCCTTCTTTTCCATTCTCAGGGATGAGAATGAAGATGAGTGCAAGCCGGTTTTGACCCACTGGGGACCAGAATGGCATTCTGGGGGATGGCTGAGCAACAGAATAAGAGGAACCTGGATCCTTGTACCCTGGAGAGGCATGGCCACCTCCACCTTGGAAGGCTTGCTGACCTCTGTTGTGTGGTAAGAGAGAACCAAACTTCTATCCCATGCAAGTCACTGTATTTAAACTTCTTTGTACCCTAAGGGAACCACGGTCCCCATTTTGATGATACGTGGTATGCTAGGTAGCCTGTAAGATGGTCCCCAGTGATCCCTGCCTTGTGGTATGCACACCTCGTGTAATCCCCTTCTTTTGACTGTGGGCTTGCCTAGTGACTCTCTTCTAACCAACAGAATATGGCAAAGATGTTGGGATGTCACTTGCACGATTACGTTCCAAAAGGTTTTAACTTCCCTCTTGCTAACAGATTCTCTCCTTTGCTGGCTTCAATGATGAAAGTCACCATGTTGGATAGGCCCTTGAGGTATGAAACCGAAGATGGCCTCTGGCCAACAGCCAGCAAGAAACTGAGACCCTCAGTCCAACAACCCACATGGACCTCAGTTCTGCCCACAGCCTGGAAGCAGATCCTGACCTAGTCCAGCCTCCCGATGACTGCATGCCATCTAACACCTTGAGAGCAGTTTGTGAGAGACCCCAAAGGCCTGGCAGTAACAAAGCTGAGCCCAGGTTCCTGACCCACAGGACCTCTGAGACTGTAACTGTGCATTGTTTTGAGTTTTGTGTTCATTTGTTATGCAGTAATAGTTAACTAATGCCATGTAGATGTGATTTTACCTCAGTACGATGATGGGTCACAGACGTAGTATATTGAGGTCAGAAAGTTAAAATAGCAGACAGAGAGGTGAGCTAGACATTCATGTATGAGGTCCCAGGGCATTCAATCTTTGGTGTGATCACTGAGTTCCAAGCCATGATCTTCTGCTTTGGAGGTCTGTAGACTTAATTTATTGGCAAGCCCAGAGTTGTTCAGGCTCTGGGGAGCTTAACTGGCTAAAGAAACTCCCGAGAGAGTTATATCTAGATCAGAATGCTAATTTGCTAATTTACCTTGAGGAATAAAACTGTCAAGTGGATCAGATAAATTACATCTTTATAAGCTGGAGTTTTTCAGTGTAATGACTTCTGTTCTTCTAATCTCTCCCCAGAAAAATCTCCAACAAACACACACACACATAAAAATATATACATATATGTAACAGATAGATAGGTTAGAGATAGAGCTAGAGATGTATCTTACACATTTCCACCTTCAGCCCAAACTTCTGTGAGCGCTAAATGTTGTTCTCCCGATACATTGATACCATTGATTAGGTCACAGCTTGCTTTCACAATCAGCCAAGACTTGATTAGGTTTCTCCATCTGGTTAAACCTGCTGGAGCCTGGTAGACACCTGGAAACCCAGGTGAGTATGGATCTTCCCACCTGGCCCACTTCCTTGGAGCTGAGTCTTGCTCAGGCATGGGATGGCTTCTCAACCACATTCCTTTGGGGTCCAGGGACAAAGCTGCTGAGGGCACGAATGCCATCCCTCTGTGGCACCCTCAGTGCCTCTGCCTGAGCTGGCCTTCTCTTTGCTCCCACCTACTGCTTACAGACAGTGACTCCTTTGCCCATTGCAACAGGTCCTTCTTGTGCCCCACCTTGCATTCTTCCTGCCCACCTTTTATTCCAGCCACTGCTGTGACAACCAACCTCAGGCAGGTGTAAACCTGACGGCACATCGCCTCAGCTACACGTTCTCATCTTTCGATCTCACCTGGGGCTTTTGGGAGGCCTTAGCATAGGACACCTGGAGAAACCTGGTTGGCGCTCACACTGGTACAGCCTTAAGACGAGGGAGGTCAGACCCCACGAGGCAACTCTTGACTGATGGAGGGAGACACCATGGGATACATTCTGAGGTTCATTGCACATGGCTTCTTAGAAGTTTCGAAGGCAGGATCAAGCCCTTCTCTCCCACAGAGGTGACCACTCAAGAGCATCCCCTTGCATTGGTTTTCTCTTCCTCCTGGCTTACCCTCCTCATTCCCCATCCCCACTCCCTAGGAAGGCTTTCCAAAATCAACTAACTGCATGTAAGCCCTTCAGTCTGGCTCTGCTTTCTGAGAACTCATCTCAGAGGCTCATTTCTTCTGGGCTCTCCTTCGCTGATGCCATCACTTACCCATTTCCCTGTCAGTGGCTTGGCGAATGTCTCTGACCTCTGGCTCTGTCCCTCCACTGCTACTGTTAGCATGGTCCCACACAATAAGGATGACCTGTCCATTGCCCAAGCACTACACGTTGCTTTGATCTTCTCTAAATGGGCTCCACTCCACCTCAACATCCCCACTGGAAATTGACATTACCCTCCACTGCTCCATTTCTGAAATCTTAAACATCAGTAGTCCACCATTATACAGTTGACCCTTGAACAATGGCAAGAGTAGTTTGAACTGTGTGGGTCCACATATATATACACATATTTTAATAAACAGAATGTGGTCCTGTAACGATATTTTCTTTTCTTTATGATTTTCTTAACATTTTCTTTTCCCTACCTTACTTTATTGTAAGAATACAGTATATAATATATGTAAGGCACAAAATATGTGTTAATCGACCATTTATGTTATCAGTAAGGCTTCCAGTCAACAGTAGTTAAGTTTTTGGGGAGTTGAAATTATATGCAGATTTTTGACTGCACAGAGAGGGTGATGGTCAGTGCCCCTAACCTGGCATTGTTCAAGGGTCAACTGTAAATTCATCTCTCTCTCTTTGTTCTCTTTCATCCTTTTCACCCCATTCTCCAATCTTCAAACCTCATTGAAGCCTCTGGTTCTTTGGCCACGCAATTTTCATCCCCCGGGAGCTTCTTTCCTTTCCCTATCCATTCTAAAATTCATGCTCCATTACTTCAATAACTCTCCAGGAGGACTCTTTGCTATTTTGTTCCTGTATCTCTTGCCTTCTGAAACTCACTTTTTAATCACCCAAATCATCCAGTTATTCCATTCATAATCAAGCAGCTGAGCCCTGCTGCCCAAAATCATACTGTCAGGCAGAATGGTGCCACTCTAGATATAGTCTCCAAATTCAGCTAGACATTTTTCACTACCCAGCTCTGTCCAATGATGTGTCCTGCTTCCATGCTATCATAGCACACTGCATTTGACACATATATAAATCATTCAGCACATATTTAATGAGCACCTTTTACATGTCTAGTGTTGCATTAAGTGTTAGGGAGGAATTCTGAATGACAAAGATGGTCCATGCCCTTTATGATGCTTATATTGTACTCGGATCATTGTACCATGCTTGGCTATCTCCATCATTAGACTGACCTGGTCTTATTTATATTTTGGATCCAAATTATATGGCATATAGTAGGGGTTCTATATATTTGTGTTGTATAAATGGACAAATGAATGAAAAAGATACCACTGCAGATTACTAAGCCTACCTACCATGTCCACATTTTCCCATTCAATACTCAAAGGGTATTCGTGTCAGTGTGACTACAAGGTGCACGAGAAGAAAAAAAAGCACCATCTGATTCTTTTCGCTACCCCCAAGTGTTACTGTCATTCTCCATTCGTATACCAACTGTTTAAAAATCTGTGGAGAAGTTTAGGACACACCGTGCCTAAACTCATATAATTTGCGTGGGCTTCCCTGACCCTGTCTGCTAAGTTTGTATATTTTGGTCTCTGCCTGCATGCCTTTCTGAGGGTCTTTTCTGATTAGCTGCTCTCTGTCTGCTCAGGACAGCAATTCCTGGGTTGGGGTGGCAAATTCTGGAGTACCTAGGAATCATGTTGGTTGGAGGAGACCTCCCTGGCCAGTAAGTCAGGGCAAATTCTGGAGTATCTAGGAATCATGTTGGTTGGAGGAGACCTCCCTGGCCAGTAAGTCAGGGGGAATGCTAATTAAGAGCAAGCTCCCTTCCTTCAAACTCCAGCCTTCTATCGCCAGAATGCTTTTATTTCAGAGACTTTTTGCCTAATTATTACATTGGTGTGGTAATTGAGCACATGGCCCCAGAAAGCCTGGGTAAATAGCAATAATCAGGCAATAGGGGGAAAGGGAAAAAGGGCAAAGAGAAACAATTTCTCCTGATATGAACCATCACCTCCTCAGTGAGACTTACCCAGCTACTCATCATTTTAACCCAATGCCTTCCGGGTCTGGGTCGTAATAATGCCCTTCACCTCTCTCCTTATTGCAGGAATATATTATATTTTTTGTATATTTCCCTGACTGTGGGCACTTTGAAGATACATTTTCTTAAGTACCCCCAGGGTATGGCTATTACTAGTTATTCTTCCCATGGTGTGTTAATTATTTTCATCTCCAAATGCATAACACTGAGATCAAGGAAAAAAGATTTCAAACCCAATTTGTAACACACCAACATTTTGTTGTTATTTTGAAGGTTTGTAAAGAAATGCTCAGAAAAATTGTTAAAGTAAAATTAATTTCTTTTGTATCAGTAAAAATACATATATTTTATTGAACTTTCCCTTTTTTCTGATAGGCATGTGATTAAGGTGAGGAACATAAAGTTAAACCGTAATTGGATTGCATGTCCCAACTTTAGAGAGTTGGTGTCAGATGCCAAGGGGCACTTTTCAAATGCATGCCTCTGACTCAGAAACCCTGGTTACTCCAGGGAGAAAGAGACGCAAAGTACAAGCATAGATTGTGGCTTAGATTTCCGTTGAGCACAAGGAAAAGGAAGGAAACCGAATTCATTATGGAGGGTTACAACCCTAAGGGTGTGGGAACCACACATGGAACATTCCAGCCTCTTCTTGACTCTACCTGCCCTGCCCTCTCTCCTTGTCACAGCCAAAGTGAGCTCCTTCCTTGACCTTCCTCAAGCTGCCCCTACCTCCTCACCTCTGCACTTGCTGTTACCTCTGCTCAAAAGACTCACCCTCTTCCCTTCTCTCCCCTTCTCTATTTGTCCTGGAAAAATGGATAAATGGGCTAGGTGATTTTAGAGTCTTGTCCTATTTCACTCTGTACTTCCCCTGCCACTCAGCACATTATATTCACATTGCTTGTTTAATTGCTCATCTTCCTCACTCAACAACAGACTTCTCGAAGGCAGGGACCATGTCCATCTTGCTCACTATCATAGCCCCAGCACCCAGCTCCATATCTGGCTCTTGGTAGGTGTACAACTAATGCTTAGTGAATGAATAAACTTCTAGCCTCTCCCTCTACAAATGACTCATCCTAAACTAACAACTTTTCCCATGTTTTTTCCTGGGCCCTCCTGTCTAACTTGGATTTAGGGATGCCCATCCCAGCCATATACCCTACTGTAAAATTGCCCAAACCATTTGGACATCAAGACCCCTTTAAAGTTAAAATGTATTGCTAGAACATTGGCAGGAGGTCAGGAGATGTAAGGGGGACCTAGTTTGTATTTATACCAGAAAAATGACAGACACAACAATTGCTATAATACATGATTAAGATGTGATCAAGTTTGTTTTTTTATTGTTTTTAACTTTATGTGACAGGAAAAAACATTTACAGGTAATTCGACATGGATTTCTAGGGAGAGTATTTTGTTTGCAATGGAGGGTATAGTTAGACAGTCTGGAAGAGCTGGAGTTCTGGAAGGACATACAGTAAGGGAAGAAAGGAAAAGCAGATGGGGAAACAGAGACAAGCACACCGGGTAGCTGGTAGACCAGGAGACCATCTTGGGGAGGAATGTCCCAAGGGACATTTTGTAATGAAGTTATCTATGATGTGAAGGACCATCTCCTGGCTCTCCACCATGAAATCTTCCATAAAATCTACCTTGCACACTAATGCCCTGCTGAGTGAATTTTCAGTTATGGAAATGGGGAGAAGATTCGTCAGTAATGGCACAGGACTGACATGGAGGATGCTCTGGGGGCAGGGAACTTTCTGAGTGCCTGCTGGAAGGCACAGTGACACATCTAAAGGGAACACAAATCTGGCTTCAGCAGCCTTAGATGATTCATGATTACTACTGAAGGTTATCTTGAGGAAGTAGCTGAAGAGAGAATTTCACTGCAAAGCACAGACGAAAACCAGGAAGTTTTTGCCCATCTTTCTCAATACAAAAGCTACATTATTCACCAGTACTGTTCCCAGCACTGTTCTCTGTCTCTCAAAAATTCTGATGACTTCTGTCTCTAAATTTCTGTGTCATTCTTTTCTTCGTGACCTTTTTCTCTGAACTCACTGATCTTTTCACAGCTTCTTCCACCTTTTTATTCCGTCAATGCAACAAACATACAAGGAGCTAAACATAAAACAAGGAATATTCTTTAGAAGGTTTGATGAGGGAGAGAATATTTAAGGTTTGATATTTTTGTCCCTTTCATAAAATTTTCACAACAAAAATCAGAAAAATGGAATATTTACAAAGAAAACATGGAAAATCTTATTTTATGTGTTCATATGAAATGTGACATAAAAAATACAATTATTTTTAATGGAAAGGGTGTTTTTATGTCTTTTTTTCATAGATTGTCTTAATCATAGGAATGATATTGTTGAAACAAAATCCAAATGTGAAGTGCAGCATTAAATCTATGTTTTCCTTTCAAAAATCTCCTGTTGTCCACATGTGTCAAGAGGAAAGGAAAAGCCCAAATTGCATCTTTTGCACAATCTCGCTGCTCTTGTCTTAGATTATTCCAGTATGATTCATTATTTTACTCTGGATACCTTGCTTCTGGGCATTTTTAGAAAGCAAAGGTATAACTGTCATTTTGATGTGTTATTACTTTGATTATTTGATTGTGACACAGCTTGAGAATCTCCAGACTCTTCTTTTTGTTTGAAAACATCCTTGTAGCCACAGATCTTGGAGAATGAGTTTGTGTAGTACAAATATTTGATATATAAGAAACATTAAATATTAATTTATGTTGAAATTGTAAGACAAGATATATAGCATATAGCAGCTGTCATTGAAGAAATGACATGGATCAAACCGAACTCTAAGCTGCTTGTGCCTGAATATAGAAGGTGAACAGTCTTATCTCAAGTATTAAGCTTTCAAGGAAAGTCTTCTTGGGTATGGCTAGGTTATTACATAATATTTGGGGTCATTATATAAAAGTATGTTTTGCATTTCTCTTTCTCAGAACATCTAGATGAAAAACAACCATTTGATTTGGTCCAATTTACTTTGCTTTTCTAGAGCATCGGTTAATGTCTTGAGATACAATAGTGTTTCAGGGAACTCAGTTTGGGAAATGCTTCTAGGCCACAATAACTCAAACGTGGACCTCGATGATCTCTACTTCCTGGGATTCATGCTCTGTGCAATCTCCTCCTCTTGAGTGTGGGTAGGACTTGTGACTTACTTCTAACCAGCAGAGAACAGCATCGGTGATGAGATGTCACTTCTATGATTAGGTTACATAAGACAGTGACTTCTGTCTTTCTAGCAGACACTCCCTGCTGGTTTTAATAAAGAGAGCTGCCATGTTGAAGAGGCCCAAATGACAGTGTATGGGGAGAGTGGCCTTGGTCCAAGCTAATTGAGTCCTCTCAAAAACCACGTGAGCTCGGAAGCAGAGCCTTCCCCAATTGAGCCTTCATATTGGACCCCAGCTCTGGCTGACATTTTAATGATGCTCAGTGTGAGAGATTTGGACCCAGGGGACCCAGGCAAGCTATGCTCGAATTCTCAGCCCACAGAGCCATGAGATAAGAGATGTGTGTTGTTTTAAGCCACTAACGCTGTGGTTATTTATTATGTAGTAATAGATAGCAGATACACCACCCTGGCTTGAGTTCTAAGTCAGAATTTAAATATTAATGCTGAGAACTTTTCAGTTTTTATTAAGGATACTCATGAAGTCAGGGGCTTCCAAGTAAAATCTGAATTACAGGGAAAATATTTTCCTTTCCTCTTTCTCTCTTTGAGCCAATGCTGTTTCTTCTGGATGACATCCATAAGTTATGGATATCAAATGATCCTGCCTTAAGTTGGCCCTTTTAAAGTGAACGAATGAAATACTAATCCTCAGAGATCAACCATAGGAGAAGGCCCAGCTAGTCTCTGGACTTTAAAAGGAGGTAGAAATTTTGTTTCTCTTATACTTTCCCAGCCCCTTTCCAGGCAGCTCCCACTGAAACAGCCTTGCTGAATTCTCCAATTTCTACTTAGGCAGCTTCAGATACAGACAAAGACAACAAAACCTAGTATTTATCAAGAATACAGAAGTGTGGGACGCCTGGGTAGCTCAGTCAGTTAAGCATCTGCCTTTGGCTCAGGTCATGACCCCGGGGTCCTGGGATTGAGCCCTGCATCAGGCTCCCCACTCAGCGGGGAGCCTGCTTCTCCCTCTCCCTCTGCCTCTCTCTCTGCTCATGCTTGCTCTCTCTCTCTCCCACACTTTCAAATAAATAAATAAAATCTTTAAAAAGGGGGGGGGGCGCCTAGGTGGCTCAGTCAGTTAAGCGTCTGCCTTCAGCTCAGGTCATGATCCCAAGGTCCTGGGATAAAGTCCCACGTCGGGGCTCCCTGCTTGACAGAGAGTCTGCTTCTCCCTCTCCCTCTGCTCCTCCTCCCATTGACATGTTCATTCAATACACACAGCAACCCCATGAGACACGTAAGCATAACTACCTTCACTATTACACATGTAAGAACTGAGGTTCATCAGGTTAAGTCCTGTCCTGGTTTGCTCTGTCCTGGGCCGCTTTTTACTCAAGACTGATGATAGGATAGATGGTAGATGGCTCGTAACCCAGCGTAAATATCACAGTCCCCTAGGTTTTTCAAAGCACACTAAATCAGATTCTATGCAGTGCAAAGTCTTTTGAAAAATCTCCCTAATGAGATTGCATACTCATCCTAAGAACTTCTTGTCCCATCGATGTGGGAAATGGACTAGAAGTCAGCAGTATGAGGCTGTTTCTGTGCCCAAGCAGATTTCATCCAACCCATCGGCTGTGGTTTGCAGTAGGCAGCCAAGGGTTCCTCACACACTTCTGAAATTGGGCTACTGTACAAAAAGAACATGCTGATCTGTTGAGGAGTCACAGCCATTTTAGCTAGTGCTAACGTGGACTAATGCCACCTTGGGGACTTCTGCTGATCTGGGAAGAAGAGTGCTTCTGGGCAGGTGTGGCTTATTCCCTGTCTTCCCTTTATACTCCATACAGTGGGTAGGTGGTAGAGGCATGCACAGGGAATTGGAGCAGGGGGACATTTCCGTTCTTTTCTCTCATCTACCCAGTTCCCAGCGTACACGTGTTCTAAATCCTACCTCTTCACGTTGCTGTCTTACAAGCGATTTGGGACAAATTGTCGGGATTCCACTGCCATTCTTGGGAGCTGCTCCCTTGAAATTAGAGTCAATATTAAAAAGTACAAGTCCACAGCTTGTTCTGGACTCTTGTAAGTGTGTTGGGGTACAATGGGAGAAACTTCGAAATATGCAAGAGAAAGCTATTGGCAGATTGTCTTTTCTTGGCTTGACTCCTGGCTGATTATCCCACCTTCCCTGACTGGATCAGAGGGTTCACAATTATTGACCAAAGTGGGAAGGCTATTTTCATTAAAGCAAGAAGCATATTTTCTTTCAAAGCATTCGTACTCCTTGCCTACAGTGAACCCTTATCTTGTATGGCATCATAAGGGCACACAGGGAACATTTGC
>NC_138374.1:128203594-128254199 GCF_054177405.1 Leptonychotes weddellii
TGGCTGGGTGATAGACATGGGGGAGGGTATATGCTATGGTGAGCGCTGTGAATTGTGTAAGACTATTGAATCACAGACCTGTACCTCTGAAACAAATAATACATTATATGTTAAAAAAAAGAAGAAGAAGATAGTAGGAAGGGAAAAATGAAAGGGGGGGGAATCGGAGGGGGAGATGAACCATGGGAGACTATGGACTCTGAGAAACAAATTGAGGGTTTTAGAGGGGAGGGGGTGGGGGGATGGGTTAGCCTGGTGATGGGTATTAAGGAGAGCACGTACTGAATGGAGCACTGGGTGTTACACGCAAACAATGAATCATGGAACACTACATCAAAAACTAATGATGTAATGTATGGTGACTAAGATAACGTAATAAAATAAAATTAAAAAAAAACTCTTACTGACTACCAATAATGTAAATTAGAATTTTTTATTTTAAAATCTCAGTTTCTCTCCCCGTCCCTTTCTGAACTTGGAGTATAGAGCTAGGGGAGAAGGGAGAACTTCTATCTTGAGTTCTTCATCCCAAGCACCTCCACCATGTTAGAACACTTTGCTGTGGATGTAAAAACTCAAGTAACAATGATGATGATAGACATTGTCAGTGACATGCAAGGAGAAGAAACTGACAGACCCACCAACAGTGAAAGGATAGCCTGTATATCTATAGCTTGCTGCCTTGTTACATAGGTGTTGATGAAGATTAGCAGATTTCCTCTACCTGCTAAGGCAATGAGCAGCTCATTGAGAAAGGTGGCATTTGTGGGGTGGGGAAGGCTACATAAAGAGTCTCTCTTCCCGTCGACTCACATACTTGCCTTTTAAGAGTGACATTTTGAAGAACTTTCTCACCTTTATGGTCTGGTTCCTAATTCATCTCTTGATGGGAGAAGAGGAGATGGATGCCACAGGCTGGTGCGGCCATACTCTGGGGACATTTGGACTCTCTGGACACCCTGAGAGTTAATCTTTCTCACAAGACTGCCTGTCATTGGCTAATGCCTACACTACAGAGCACTTTTATCTTGCTGTGCTGTGGTATAAAATGTCGTTCTATATGAGCATCACATTGGTTTAAATGCCATTATTTCAAGACTAGTTAATGGACATTTATTATTTAACAGTGCCTTTAAGGTAATTTGCAGCCAGGAAGGGAAAGCTAACTTCTCCATCCCCTGTGCGTCACTGAGAAACATGCGTTCCTTGCTGAACATACCCGCTAATGACGTTGGCTTATTTGTTAATTTAGGACTTTTATTTCTTGAGAAAACAGGGGTGTAGTTATCTGGCCACCTTAATTGGTAGCAGAGTCTTTTTTTTTTTTAAAGATTTTATTTTATTTATTTGACAGAGAGAGAGAGAGACAGCTAGAGAGGGAACACAAGCAGGTGGAGTGGGAGAGGGAGAAGCAGGCTCCTGGCCGAGCAGGGAGCCCGATGCGGGGCTCGATCCCAGGACCCCGGGATCATGACCTGAGCCGAAGGCAGACACTTAACGACTGAGCCACCCAGGCACCCCGGCAGCAGAGTCTTTTAAAGAGAAATCCTTCACTCTCATTACAGCACTGTTTCTGAAAAGTGATAAGCTGCTATTTAGAGGTGTTCCCAGATCTCTCCCCACATGAATTCATCTTCCAAGGTACCCTCCTCAAGGTTATTATCTTGCTCAGGCAGAGACTGCTATTATAGAAGGCCAGGGAGCTTTCTGCTATTCACTAGTGACCTCTAAGATGTCTTCACCAATTATCGTTTCGATTCCAGTCTGTCAAAAGCCCCTGCCGGTAAAATCTCTAACAGTTGTTCTAGCTTCTCCTCCTTGTGATTCTTCATCCCAGGATAGAGCTGGGCTCATCTTTGATTCGGCAGCAGTTCAGCCCTCCCAACTGTTATGAAGTCCCAGGCAGTGTTTACAACATCAGCCTTCAGATGGCTGCTCAGCTCAGGACAACCCTATTTTCTCCCACAGAGGCTGGGCAGGGGACCGAGGCTTTGTGCAGGTGGGAGAAGGGAAGGTGGCATCTAATGAAATTGCATTTTAGCTTTCCGGAGGTGGAAAGGCTCTGGGAGCTCAATTAGGCTGCCTGCATTGTCAGTCTTCATTTTGACATGGTGAAGCAACCCTGAAATCTTTTCTGCTGTCTGCAGCCACGGGACGTGCACCCATGGACCTCATCCAGTGCACAGCTCCTTAGAACAAGGAGGGACCTCAAAGGATACTGACTCGAATATGCCTCTCCCCTCACGCCCTTCCCCCGAAGAAACAGAGAGAGAGAAGTGATGCAAGGTCAGTCTGTTTGTGCAACTGAGCACCAGGGCCTGGGATGTGGGACATGGTTCCGGCTCTCTACAGCTGCCAGGCTGGGAGAGGGAAGAGATGAGCCAGCCAGTCCCTCTTCTGACCTAGGTAATAAGTGCTATTACAGAAGCTTGCCTGTGGCCCTGTGAACACAGAGGAGGGCATTTAAATGTGACTGTGGAGGAGGTTGCTGAATGCTTCTTAGAGAAGCTCATTTTGAGGAATGAGTTAGAATCAGCTGGTAGGAAGGGAGAGCCTGAGGGGCGGGAAACTTGAGCTCTCTATCCAGCGATGTCACTCATATGACCTCAGACTAAAATCTCTCTTTTAAAGCATACAGCAGGAAAGCCTTATACCAAGGGCACACAGAATAGCAAGGCCATCTTCCTCTCTCAAACCTTTCTGAACTTGGACCCCTTCAGCAGCCAAGAAGACTTGGAGAGGAACTGTTCACTATGGCACTTGTCAACAACAGTGGGCCCTCGGATTCTGGTGACGTTTATTTTTGTATTCGAAGTGACAGGTGAGAACAAGTGCTCTCTGTCATCTTCTGCCCAGAAAATCATAAGGGTCTGAGAACCGGGGATTTCTCTGATTGCACTGGGCTTTTGCACAAGCTGGAAACATGTGAGCCTGCTTCAGCCACTAGCCGTCTACAGCAAGATCAAGGTCCTTCTCTCAGACTTATAGCCTCTCTATTGTTATAGCTTATTTATTAATTTGTTATTAATGTATCTTTTCAGCACCATACACTGCACTAGAAACTACTATGCAGAGATGACAGGGTCACAGTCCCTAAGATCCATACAGTTCATCAGAAGAGCAAGAAAATCAATGATGACAAGGACAGTGTCATAAATCCTATGACAAAAGCATGTGTTGAGTGGACATGGATGAAGCCGGCTGGGTGGGAGAGGTCAGAGAGGGGTTCCCAGAGAAGACCATCTCTGAACAGAGATTTTGAAGGGGAAAGAGAAATTACATGTATGAATAGGTGTGTTTGGGTGTTACGTGTGGGAGGAAGGGCTTGGTTAAAAGTCTTCTGAACATACCGATTTTGCTTTGCCATTTCTTCAAATACTTTGAATATAATTCTAACTACTTAGTACTTAACAAAATAATCCCAGAAGGATTGTATTTCTCTTTCTCTCAGTTTTAAAGTTAAACACCAATGAAACTCAGTTTCCTCATGCAGTAACTTTTTAGGATAATTTTACAGTTGGAAGAGAGGCTAGAGAGTGTTGCCCAAGTTTCCCATGCAACATCCTTGAGAAAGAACTTTCCAGGTATTCTCACGTATTTTACCAATAATAACGTAAAAATATAGAAAGAGTTTGGTAGACTTGAACTTCGCCTTTATATCCAAAAGAACATTAAGCTTTAAGGGTTAAGAACATGGGCTCTAGAACCAGACTGCCTGGCTTCAAATGCTGACACTATGACTCTCTAGATGTTGACCTTGAGCAGATGACTTAGCCTCTATTATTCCATCCCATCTCCTCTAAAACAGAATAATAGCATATCCACCACATGGGATAATCTTTGAAGTAGATTTAACATATTACCTGGTACAGAGTAAATGCACAATAAATTATATACACATAATATCTATCTATCATCTCTATCTATCTATCTATCTATCTATCTTAGATAAACCCCACCCCTCACCCCATCTTAAATAGACAGCAGGACCACCTACAGTTCCTCTCCTTACACTTAAATTCACATTTGCTCTCACAGAAGTCAGGACGAAACCTCAGGAAAAGCATAAAAATAAATTTCATTAAGAAAAAGATACGGCTAAAAAAAAAGAAAAGAAAAGAAAAAGAAAAAGATACGTCTACTTGCATGTTTTCCTACCAGTTTATGCTGCAGGAAATGAATGCCTTTTGGGACATGTACTGTACAACTGGGAACCTGAACTCTACAAGGAAATTGCAGGGTAGATGTCCATGGGGGCTTTATTCTGCCCTTTTTGTGTCCCAGGCCATGTTCTTTTCAAGGACTAAGTGACCCGGGATATACATGTCATTGACAAGCTGTATGGCAGCAGTGAGATGTATGGGCAGGCTAATGAGGACATGATAATTGTCTTGTCACTCCCTAGTGCCCACATAAAAACTTGCTGACATTCTGGCTGACCTTTATCATATCTGACTTTTCTTCTCTCCACTCCCAACACAGATATAAGGATGGATTAATATTTATGTCAACCAAATGGCAATTTGATTAGCACCGTGCTAGGATCTGGAAGGGACACAAAGTCTCAGATGAAATAATGTAGTCACAACACAAGCAAGTACATGATTCATTCCTATTGTGTTGACTTATCAGGAGCTATGGTCACTGGGGAAAGAGAAATAGTAATGTGAGTTATAACGGCCAGAGAAGATTTCAGGAAGAAGTTGGGTATTTAAGATTAGTTGTTTGAGAGTCAGGAAAAATGATTTAGAGTTGAACAGGGACAAAAATGTAGACCTCCTAATTGAGTGCTCAGTTGTACACAGTGTTGGTCACATTGTTTCTGGTCAAGGCGGATTAAAATATTTATCCCAGTTTTTAGATGTTGAGGGGTTCGACACTGACAATAATGTTTGATCTCTTATGACCACAGTGAATGACTTCAATGTGGGCACAAAGCCAAGGAGGAAATGAGGGGGCGAGCAGAAGTATGGAGAACGCAGCAAGAGAGGCACAGAATGAAGCTTGGTTAGTCTGGAGTGCAGTGTTTTCTATTGGGAGTATGAATAGTATTCACACATTGCATTTGTAGGCTGGAGCCTCTTCAGATTGGAAAGGAGGTAGCACCTGCGTAAATGAGTTCTGTGGAGAACACTCACCATCCTTTTCTCAAGACTCTACCATGGGCTGGGGAAAGCTAGGGTGATACAGAGGGAGATGTTGTAAACCTAGTCCTGTTGAAGGGAAAGGTACCTCATCTAAGACCTGTACCAGATGGAGGTGATGAATAATGGTCAAGAGAAAAGGGAAGGTAAGAGAGAGAGAAGGGCATAACAAAATGGGAAGGAGGAGGAGAAAGTGGGTGAGGAAGAGAGACTGGGGCAAGAGACGGGAGAGAGGAGGAAGAGTGGATTTTTCATCTGCTGGGCTTTGTGGCTTCTGGGTAAATTGATCTAAAGGCTCAGGGCTATGGATGATTGATAGGTATGTTTGTTAAATGATTCTCTTCATGTTTCCTTATGTTTGGAATATTTCATTTAATGAAAAGGTAAAATATTAGCTCAAGAAAATTGTTCTGTGGGTGATTCAAACTCCTATATCTCCACTAATAAAACTTAACAGATGTTAACATTTCCCAATATTTGCTCAAGATCTTTTTTCTTTTTAAAGAAAGTATTCATTATACAAGGTGTCTTGACCTCTCCTCTGAGCTCCAGATTCATCTGCAAATTGGTTATCTCCAAGTGGACGTCTTCTAGGTACCTCAAATTCACTGTGTTCAACTGAACTTGTTACCTACACCGTAAAAGCTGCTTCTCTTCTGGTATTCCCTTTACTAAATAAGGAGGACATCATCAATTCTAGTGGTCCATAAGCTTATTTCAGATACTTTACCTGCCCTGCCATCACTTTACCCATGAATGCACAGGCTGGTGCATCCATCCTCCCCTTTGCCCTTTGGCAAGTGAGTCTTTGTAACTATAGAAATGATTTTGGTATTCAACCTGAAGCAGATAATGGGGTGTCATTGTAGATATAACAACCAGGCACATATTGTTCTCCAAAGCCTTGTTGTCTCTCTACATATTTTGAAGTGTATTTCAGGCAACAGCTGCTTAGATCAAGGATCTTGACACATTTTTCCTATACTTTTCCTATATTTTCAGAGAAAAAAGCAGGAATACAAACCTGAGCGGTCTCTATTGTCTTCAAGTCCAAAAAGAAGACTTAACCCCAAGGTCCTATCATCACATTATCATGTTGCATCCCTTCTAGGTCCTAGCACAGTGCTAGTCAAGGAGAAATGATTTGAAGATTGAGAGATGCTTCTAAGCTACATTTCTTTTCTGTGTCTATTGTGGTGAGCATGTGACTAACATTTTCTGGCATGTGATTTCCTTTGCCTATGATACTTTTCTTTCTTCAACCCTATCCTCCAGTATCAGATGTCGTTTTATTTAGATGTCTCCCCTGCCTCTCCCCACTGCCCTTGACCCATTAGGGTTGGGAGCCATTCTGTATGTGTCCATGGAGAATACTCCCCACCTTCGCATTGGAATCCCTACAGTGCTGTAGTGTGATGGCTTGCTTCTGTGATTGTCTGCCTCCCCAACTAGAAGATAGCCTCTGGGAAGGCAGGGCCACGCGTGTTCCGTTCGCCATTGATTTCCCAGGACATAGCAGAAGCTCTTGCACTTAACAAGCACTCAGCAAATACTTGTGGATTGTATTAAGTCTTTTCAACAACTCTCAGATCCGTTCCTCTTTTTCTCCCTCTCCCTCCACTCTACTACCTCTGATGCTGACCAGCCATTCATTGTCTCACATGTGGATCATGGCAAAACCTCCACCCACCTTGCCACCTCAGAGTCCTCATCCTCCCAAATCATCACATGCACCAATGACAGATTTTTATGCCCATACTCTTTCTGCAGCTTCCTTGACAAGAGCTTGTAATGCTTTTCTATTGCCTATCAGATTAAGTTCAAAGTCCTTTCATCATTCCAAGACTTAATGTTCCAGGCTTACCTAAATATGCAAACTTGGGTAACTTCTATTCCCAAATAGAAACACTGATTCCTAGACAGGCTGATTTCCTTACTAATCTCTTATACATGCTAGCATTGGACTCAACTTTTTTACTTTTTGCTGTTTCCCCCAACTGCCTTCTCTTGTCTCCCTTCTATCTTTCTAAACCCTTCTCATCCTTCAAAAGCTCAAGCCCAAGCTCACCTCCATGACTTCTTTCAGCCATTCGGACTCTTTGATTTGTTGCAAATTTCATAGACCATTTCCTCAATTCGAATTTAAGATGCTTGAAGTCAAGAATTGTGCCTTGGAATAGTGTTATTCTTAAGCCTGTTGACTGATTGATATAACAGAGAAGTAGTCCCAGGTATTCAGACATCCAAAGAAGTCGTACAAGAATGGTTTAAGGTACTCAAATTAAGTACATTCAAGTTAAGTGTTACCTTGTTACCTAACAGAATAAGTATAAGTCCTATACACCTCACTCCATCCAGAGCAACTGTTTCTTAATGGAAACACAAGAATTACAAATTGTGACATTTGTTGTGGGTCCCAAGCATGGAGGTGGTGGTGGAGATGGGGATGCCAAGAGGTGTTGTTATATAATCAGGGCTTGCTGCAAGTGCCCTCCACCCTCTATCCCTAAGGAAAGGGAGGAAGGACCTTTTTTGATGCTGGCAGGGTTTGTGAAAAGAACGCATCACAGTTCCTGCCCTCTGGGCACTTGAATTCAGTAGGGGCGATAGAGGAACACACACATAACGATAATACAAACAATGTGCCTTAGGTGTAATAGGTGTATGTAAAAATAAACTACAGAAGATTCCAAGGTCTTGGTCTGGGATACTAATACAAAATGGAAAGTCAGGAGGAAAAGAAGCGATTGTGAGAAACAAAGATGCCACTTTTGGACCTGAGCCCATGTGAGGTTAAGGCATTTAAGTAGACATGGAGGGAGATGAGATAAGAGCGGCCTTGGTGGGAATGTCATTTGGCGAGTCGGAGACATAGAGGTGCCAACAACCCAAGCAGGTGGAGAAGTCGCCCAGAGGTCCGGAGTGTGTTTTCCTACGTGTTATTTTTTCATCGCTAAACCCATGTTAATAATCCTTGATTTCCGGGGGCGCCTGGGTGGCTCAGATGGTTAAGCGTCTGCCTTCGGCTCAGGTCATGATCTCAGGGTCCTGGGATCGAGTCCCGCATCGGGTTCCCTGCTCAGTGCAGAGCCTGCTTCTCCCTCTCCCTCTGCCACTCCCTCTGCTTGTGCTCTTCTATCTCTCTGTCAAATAAATAAATAAAATCTTTAAAAAAAAAAATTAAAAAAATAATCCTTGATTTCCACTTCATATGAAGTTCTGAGAATTATTCTTAGATCTTGGAAGTGCTTTATTTAAAATCTCAAACTGATTGATCAAAGGAGTGGGCTTTCATCTGGCTGCTGAACAGTTCCTGGGACGGTGCGATCGAGGGGAGGGGCTGGAGGCGGCTTCCCCCCCTCCCCCCCCCCATGCTCACGGTGCGGAGGCTGAAAGGAGGCGGTGCCCTGCATAACTGTGAGCCTTGGAGGTGGGGGCAGCGTGGAGGCAGGGCACCTAGGACACGCCTGAAATGCTCCAGCAGCTGTACTTAACACAGTCGTTCTTTCAGACCACCAAACAGTAGAACAAAGCATCCTGGAACCTAATTAAGCAAAGTTCAGATCAACTCATATCAGCATCATAATAGTTAGCTTAAGTGCTGTTAATGCCTTGGTCTATTTATAGTGGAGTGCTTTTGTTTAAAATGCTTTTATATAAAATGCCTCATATGTATACTTACATATGCCCTAACTAGCGAAAGCTGCCCTTTTGTGAGCGTTTTCTGGATATTCAGCACTGTGTGAGATGCTTTACACACACAAGGCTGGCTTGGCTCATTTGCAGTTGCACAAGCAGGGGGCTCAGAAAGACTTGCACTTGCCTTAATGCTCTGAATAATTTCTGAGCTAGAGGCCCTGCGTTTTCCGTTTGCTCTGGGCCCTGCATATTACATAATGGGTTAGGTACGCCCACCTTTTCCTGGGATCCTGACAACGACTCCGTGTGATAGGGTATCCACTGCCATTTCACAGATAAGGAAACTGGGGCTCACAGAGTCATTTGCCAAGATCCTCCATGCACTTGAGCTGGTCTTTCCTCGCTGGTCTGTGGGACTCCCAAGCTTTTGTTCTCAGTCTGTGCTTCCAGATGAGTATTCACCTGGGGGTGCCGGGAGCCTACCTCCGTCAGAGTCACCCGCAGAGCGTGTGCACGTGCAGAATTCTCATAAGCTGGTTCTGTGGACGGGGCCTGGGAATATGCATTTTAGTTCACTGCCCAGGTGATCCTTGTGTACGCTCAAGCCTAAGGACGAAAGCTGTACATCAGGGGCTGTCAACTCTTTTTGACCCCGCCTGCGTAAGAAATACATTTTTGTATCAAGACCCAGTACAGGGGTGCGTGGGTGGCTCCGTCCATTGAGCATCTGCCTTCAGCTCAGGTCATGAGCCCAGGGTCCTGGGGTCGAGGCCCGCATCAGGCTCCCTGGTCAGCAGGGAGTTTGCTTCTCCCTCTGCTTTTTCCCTCTCCCCTGACTTGTGCATGCTCTCTCTCTCTCAAATAAATAAATAAAATCTTAAAAAAAAAAAAAAAAACAACCCTCAAAGACCTAGTACACACACATGAAAAAGGCATCATAGAATAGTATTTACCCCACTACAGGTGAGGTCCTGGTGATTATTTCATTCTGTTCTAATTTCTTTTTGAATGCCCATTGTGATTCATGGTATAGATCACAACTTGTACTTTGGAAAACATGTCTAGATGAAGAGGAAATATTATCTAAGGCTTGAGTCTAACACTGTAAAAAACCGAAGTAGAAAAAGATCTACTCTGCCATTTAGGATTGCTTAAATTAGAGGTTTGAAACTTCTCTTTATGCAACTCCTAAAAATCTGTTTAAAACGAAGGCCCTATTTTACAGAAGAATTCTCATATTTGCATTGCTTCACATATCTTTTCAGGGAGCTTCTGCTGGATCTCCCTTTTCATCAGACTCCAGATAAACAATCCCATCCCTAATTTAATTGTAGCTCTATGCAGAAGCAAGAGTACAGAGGGCAAAACTTCCCAACATTACGTCATTGGAGCGGAGCTTGAAGTTCCAGCAATTTATTTCCTTTTAGTCTTAAAGTCATAAAGATTGATACCCATTGGCTGTTCTTTATTCTCTAGTTATCTGATATCACGGGAATGCAGTCATTAGAGAAAAATGCTTGCCAAGGAATAAGGATGGCTGACTGGAAGCATTTTTATTTTTTTATTTTTTATTTTTTTGAGGAGGCAGCGGTCTTTATCATGGTGGCAGAGGTCACCAAAAGCAAAGAGTGGGAAGAAGAAAGGACTTCTATAGTCCCTGACTCAGTTGGGCCCCACTGGTTCTGGACCAAGAACTGAGACTGGAGGATCTAGAATTTTCCTTGGGCGTGTTTGGCTCTTACTAAACACAACTAAACACAACTACCGCAAGTCACAGGTATCCCAGGGATAGCCCAGGAGCCGTGTGAGACTTTGGAGCTGTTTAGGCAAGCCTCGAATATTTCGCTCTCTTACAAAGAGGCTATGCCTCTTCGCAGTGATTGAGGAAGTACTCAGATGCCCGCTGGGACTTGAAGTGGAGAAAAAGTCTGGGGAGATGCTGTGTCTGAACCCCAACACTAACTACAGACTCCTCCATGCAGAGTGAGGAAGAGTTTTTGGGTGGGCACAAGAAGGAATGATGGAAGGAGAGCTTGAGGAAGGAGCTTTAGAGTAGTGCTTTCAAAGTGTGGTCCTTCCACACCCCGGTGCCAAACCCCGAATTGTTCATTGTCCTTCGGTGATGAGCTAAGTACAAACTGACAGTGTTCAGAAACATACAGAATTTGACAGAATAATTTTGTCTATTGAATCTAATAATACCTTTAAACTTTTGTTTTATATGTCTACATTTAAAATTTTTAATTTTTCTATGAATTTATTTTTACTGTATTTTATGAAAATGTCAGTTTTTGACAGATTTGAGATTTGTGGAAAGAAAAAAACCTGCCCCTTCAGCATGATAGTTTGAGAAACGTTGTTCCAGAACAATACATACACAGGTTCAGATGCCTGGGAGAGTAATTCGAAGACCAAAGCTATGACCCTTCCCTTAGAACTGGGCCACATATAAATGAATACAGTTTTCATTGGCATTTTGGTTGCCATGTGGGAAGGCTAAGGCGAATGCTCAACGCTCTATTCTGAGGGCTTTTCTTGTGACATCATCGAGGTTTTGTATTTTTACCATAAATAGGAGAGTGTACTCTCATGCTTATATTTATATAAACATATTTATTTATCTTTGTATTTCACAAGGACTTTGAACATGTTTTATAAGCATTTACTGGGAAGTGAAAATGACTATCTCCATTTAATAGGTAAGGAAACTGAGGCACAGAGAATAAGCATAACCAAGGCATGCTGAAACCAGGAATCGAACCCAGAGTTCCAACCATCCCCTCCACCCGGTATGGCCAGCTCCCTCTTCCTCCCCAGAAGAGATTCTGGGGGGTAGGGGTTATGTTCATTTTTTGTTTATTGTTTAAAGCTCTTGCTATCACAAATAAATAGTCTATAAAAATAACAGGCAGCGAAGCAAACATAGTTCTTCAGTAACACATTAAAGTATCTCACCAAAATGAGTTTCCACATGTTGAACAGCAAAATATTTCTTCAGTACAAATAGTTGTGGTATTTTTTTGGGAAAGAATGTCAAGAAAACACACAATAATACTTTTCAACTATAAATTAACATTGTATTCCGTACTCAGGGAAATAGACAGTTTTGTGACTTTTCTTTTTTTGGGTCTGTGGACCCAAGGGAGTGAGTGCTGCTAGAATTCAGAGCAGACCAAAGACAAGGAGAATTGAACAGTCCCATTGGGAGAAAACGATTAAGGAACTGGAAAAAGCAAGCCAGAGTTCCCAGCGTTATTTTAAAGCTGTCTCAGTAGAGGCTCATGGTTCTATTCGGGGACAGACAACTTTCACATATAAGCACACATAGTTGAGTCCTTAAATATCTTTGCACGTGAATGATTCTGTTGGATTGCTTAAAACGTTGTTGCCATCAAGCAAATCTACTTGTCATCTCCTGTCCAAGGCGTGTTCCTTCTTGCCTCCATGCGTCTGTCGTTACATTCTCCTCAGAGAATGCCTGATTCACTCCTCTTCACTTACATTGGTCCTTTTGTCTTTTAAAATGCAGCTGAAACCTCTGCTCCCCCCAGAAAGACTTTTTTCGAATTAACCCCATGTAACTCTGACCCACTTGGTTGTTTCCTTGTGGCTCCAAGAGACGCATTCTGTACGATATTTCTGTGCAGTTATTTTTCTTTATAGGTGCCTTTGGCTTTGTGGGGTGTGTGTGTATGTGTGTGTTTTCAGATCCTGCTGGTGAAGCGGTGAGATGTGGATGTGGCCGTTGTCTAACTGATTCGATTGTAAACTCCTTAACAATAGGGACCAATCCCTCTGCTGGCATCAGGGTATGGCGGCCTCTGACATATTCCATCACTGTGTGATTTGGGGCAACTCCTATAGGATAGCTGTGGGGATTAAACAAAATAATGAATAGGAACTGCAGGCTGCTCCGTAGGTGTTAAATAATAGGAACCTTCTATTTTGCGCATGCGTGTGTGTGTGTGTGTGTGTGTGTGTGTGTGTGTGTTGATTCTAGTACAAGGCTTAGTATGTGAGCTCTCACTTCCTGACTGCTAGGGGTTGTTGTTGTGGTTGTTTGATAGAAATGGCCCACATTTACTCTTCTAAGATGGATAGATGGTCATTAAAACCGATGTTGGCATTTAGGACACACCTTGTCTTTCATTAACTACTTACCCTCCTTGGGCAGGTGGTGATGAGGTTAGTGATGCTTGCACGGATTGAGATCATTGTCTCCTTTCCCAGTATTTCCGGAGCACAGGCACTAGTAAGAAGAAAGAGGAGGAGGAGGACAGCGAAGATGAAGATGAAGACAATGACGAAGAAGGAGTAGAAACAATAAATAACATTACCAAGAGACAATTATGATGCTTAGGACTGTTTTATGCATTCTGTGTGTATTAATTCACTTAATCCTCAGAACAACTTTGGGAGAGGGACTAGTACATAAATTGTGGGCCCAGGGCAAGTGCCCTTGTTTAAAAATTATACATAATTTCAGCATAGTGAAAGCAGAGCATTAAACCAAGCACAGGGCTCTTAGGAGCATAGGGCCCTGGGTGACTGCACAGGGCACGAGCCCACAAAGTAAGGCCAGTCTACAGGAAAGGTACTGTGATTCCCATTTGGGGCAGTTTATTTCTTTTTGTCCATTGACAAAGAGGACCAAATGGTTCCTAAATCTTCTTTAGGTTGGCCCACCCTGTCCACCATATCCTCAGTGTACCAACTCAGGCATTTTCTAAAACTTCCACACACTTTAACTGCTAAGCAATACTTGGTGGATTTCTGTGTGGTGTGGTGTCTCTCTTTAAGTGTGTCTGAATCAATATACAGCGTCATTTCTAGCATGATCGTTGCTTAAGCAATCTGACCACCTCCCACTCAAAGAAAAACCCAATGCCTTTAATAATATAATTAACCTGCAAACTCCCTCCCAATCATTATCTGGGCAGCTTCTCCCCATTTCTACATATGGGTGTCCTCCCGCATCACCTGCTGCCTCACACACAAACACAGAGCCTCCTGGCTATAAGTTATATCTTTTCATTATTTCTTTCCTAATTCTAGTTCGCCCTTGGTTTTCATTCTAAACTGATTTCATCCATACAAAAACATCAAATAAGCTACATAATGTAGTTTGACCTGGGTCCTGCCTCTAGGGCCAGATCTGATCTTATTTCACATTTATTGCAAATCAATTCACAACAGTTATTCACAATATTTTTCTGTCCTTAACTCTCACCTCCATGTCTCAGGTGGACTTATGTTCTCATACTTGGAAGGCTGAAAATGGTTTTTAGGAAGGGTAAAATGGAGCAGAGATGAGACATGTGGATATGGGAACGAGTGATCCCTGTGTAGATGTCCAGGTTGTACATGCAAGAGACCCAGAGATGAATGAAAGGAGGCTGGGGTTCAGGGCTGGAAGACACAGGTTTCCAGATCAGTTTGTCACAAAATATATGTTACTCGGCAATCATTTCACCTTTTGAGGCTTGGTTTCTTCTTTGGGGAATGAACTAAAAATATTTGCTTACCGGACTTTTAGCGTGGATTACAAGAGATAATGTAGACAAAAGGCTTTAGAAAATACACATAAACATAGTCTCCTTTTAATTTATCTTTGTTTTATTTTTGTTGTGGTATAATATAACATTCTATCAGTTTCAGGTATACAATGTATTCCTTTGTTTTTGTATATATTGGGAGATGATCACCACAATAAGACTAGTTAACATTCATCCTACATAGTTACAAATTTTTTTCTTCTTGTGATGAGAACTCTTAAGATCTACTCTCTAGCAACTTTCAAATATGCAATATAGTATTACTAACTACAGTCACCATGCTGTACATTACAACCCCATGACTTACTTAGTTTATAATGGGAAATTTGTACCTTTTGACTCCACTCCTTTTACTCCCTGCCCCCCAAGCCCAGCACCTGGCAGCCACCAATCTGTTCTGTGGATTTATGAGCTTGGTTTTGGTTGTTTGGTTTTGGTTTTTAGTTTGTTTTGTTTTGTTATGTTTTGTTTTAGATTCTACATGTAAAGGAGATCATATGGTACTTGTCTTTCTTGTCTGGCTTATTTCACTTAGCATAATGCCATCAAGTTTTATCCATGTGTAAAAAATGGCAGGATTCTTTCTTCTTTTTTTATGTCTGAATACTATTCTTGTGTGTGTGTGTGTGTGTTTTCCTTTATTCATTCATCTGTTGGTGGACACTTCCATTTTCAATATCTTGGCTATTATAAATAGTGCTGCAATGAACATGGGGTGTATATTTCTTTTCAAGTTAGTGTTTTCATTTTCTTCGGATAAATACCCAGACATGGAATTGCAGGATCATTCGATTTTTAATTTAATTTTTTAATTTTTAATTTTCTCAGGAACCTCCATACTGTTTTCCACAATGGTTGTACCAGTTTTCATTCCCACCAACAGTGAGTACACAAGGGCTCCCTTTCCTCCGCGTCCTTGCCAACACTTGTGATTTCTTGCCTTTTTGATAATAGCAATTCTAACAGGTGTGGGATGAGATCTCATTGTGGTTTTGATTCGGATTTCCCTGATGACTAGTGATGTTGAGCACCTTTTCATGTACCTGTTGGCTATCTGCAAACCTTGGCTCTGAATGAAGATGATGATGATATGTACCAATGCTCCTCAGTGAAGCGTCGTCTTCATCTTTATTTGCCTCTAGTTCCCTTTGCACACTTAAAAAATAACACTGTATTTTGTTCCTTAACTTCTCATGTCATTCTATCAAGATGCACGTTCCTTAACTGCATGAGCCATGTGACCATGTGTGGAAGTGATTACAAAACAATGAAAACACCCATTAAAATAGTTACTTTTCAAGGTTTTGTGCTTATTACAGAGAGCCTGTCATCTTTCAATGTTTTAAATGTTTCTTTAAAGCATGATCCAGCTTGATGAAGGCAAGAAGTCCTAATTTTTGATCAAATGTGAGATTAATTAAATCATTTAGACTACTCATCAAAGTTGATTTGGAGTGAGTCTTTGTTAAAAATAAACCCTCAAGGATGCCTGGGTGGCACAGTCATTAAGCGTCTGCCTTCGGCTCAGGTCATGATCCCGGGGTCCTGGGATCGAGTCCCGCATCGGGCTTCTTGCTCAGCGGGAAGCCTGCTTCTCCCTCTCCCACTCCCCCTGCTTGTGTTCCCTCTCTCGCTGTGTCTCTCTCTGTCGAATAAATGAATAAAAATCTTTAAAAAAACCCAAAAATAATGAAAATAATCCCTCAAAAGACAAAGACTTACCACCGCTGAGAATACACAAAACTTGTGCCACAGTCTCCAGAGACAATTACAAAAGAGGAGCTTCAAAGGTGTAACATCACATCACAGTATACTTTCGCAGTGATCACTTGAAATGTACAGCTCAACTTCTGCTATTTACATTTTGCTGTATTTAGGTAAAAATCAATTGCATCAGGCTAGTGTAAGACCTTGTGCATAGCTCCTCTTAGAATAGCACTAAACACCATAGTAGGTGCTCAAAAATATGCAATTGATTTGTGACTTAGTGTTAAGGTGGGATTAAGGTTTGATCTGACACAGTAGATAGCAAAAGAATAGTTAAAAAATTACAAAGGAGGGGCACCTGGGTGGCTCAGTCGGTTAAGCGTCTGCCTTGGCTCAGGTCATAATCCCAGGATTCTGGCTTCGAGTCCTGCGTCGTGCTCCCTGCCCAGCAGGGAGCCTGCTTCTCCCTCTCCTCCCTGCTTGTGTTCTCTCTCACTATCTCTGTCTGTCTCTCTCTCTCTCAAATAAATAAAATCTTAAAAAAATATTACAAAGGAAATATTTTTTTTTTCACATATAAGTAAACCGGGATTCTAGCCATGGTAATCTGAGATTCATATTCCATGATTTTAATACTTTTTAAAAGAGGCGTTTATAACTTTAAGAATTGGGATACTTGTTTTAGAATGAGAAAAAAGAAGATATTGGCAAATAGTGGAAAAAGTTAATCTGGGAGCTTTGTCAATCGAGCAACAAAGCAATGGGTGGCAAATGCCCAAGGGATGAGGATGGAGAGCCAGTTTGGAAAGACTAAGGGACACTTAAACTGGGTCCTTCACTTATGAGTGGCAGTATACAAAGGTTGTCTGAAATTGGGGGTCTGAAAACCCGTATTCAAATTCAGAGAAATTATGAAATCTGTGATTCATTCTTCAATTACTGTTAATTGAGTAACTCCCATATTCTAGGCACTGTAGCAGGCCCTGGGATAGAGCCCTGTAAAGACCGCTCACAGGGCCTCCCTGATAATCATTATTACAAGAACTCTGAAGGCAAAGTGCAATAAAGCACCAGGGCAGGTAACAGGGGGCTTAAGTTTTACAGGACAGACAGGGAAGAAATTTCCAAAACTGTTCTTTTATCTGACAAAAAAAAGTACAGCTAAAATGGTTATAAATATAGATTCCTCTTTATTATATGGATCTTGCTGAACTACCAAAATATTGACAATTGATCTGGGGCTAATGGAAATAGGAAGAAAACTACCACTGATTGAAGGTAAAGTTGTTCATAATGATGAAATGTAGGAGGGACGCTGGTGTTAATATAATAAAGCTCGGATAATATTACAGAATGTATATCCAATACAAGTCACCCGGTCAGGAAGGCAGCTTTATTATGGTTTTAAAGTGCCCAACCTACTTGTGGAACCAGTTGAAGCTGTTTATATAAAAGCTTATTGGAGAAAGACCAAAATACTAAGAGAGAAAGCAATTACCTGTGGATTGGAGAAAAGATCTAGCTACTGCAATTCATTACTTTAAAAAAAATTAAATCTGGGTGCTTATGTCTGGTAAAAGAGAAAAATAACCAACACAGGACATAAAATGTTATTTGTATTATGGGGACCTCTGGTTTTGAACTGTCTAGACACTGAAAGTGCTTATCAAAATGTAAACTTCATGTGGGTGGGGATTTTTGTCTATTTTGTCTACTGCTCTTTCTGAAGAGCTAAGAATAGTGCCAGGCATTAGCAGGGCTCAATATTTTTAAATGAATGAAGGAAGGAAAAGCAAAGTAACAAATGGTGTCAGCATTTATGTAGGAAAGGAAGAAAATCATCAAAATGTATATCATATAGCATTTAACACAGAAAAAACAATTTGAAGTGATCAAATAAATTAAATTTATAACAAGAAATTATAAAACTGATATTTTTGGGACACCTGGGTGGCTCAGTTGGTTAAGCAACTGCCTTCGGCTCAGGTCATGATCCTGGAGTCCCGGGATCGAGTCCCACATCGGGCTCCCTGCTCAGCAGGGAGTCTGCTTCTCCCTCTGACCCTCCCCCCTCTCATGCTCTCTCTCATTCTCTCTCTCAAAAAAAAAAAAATTAAAAAAAAAACTGATATTTTTATGCTAATGAAATAAGTACAAAAATATAAGAGGACAGTTCACTCAGTATGTTGTCCATGAAATCAGATAATCAAATTACAAAGTTGTTTAAAAGGGTGTTGAATTACATTATGTTCAATTTGTAGATGCAAATGCTAAGGCAAAGAACCCGACTCTTACTTTAGGGTGGTTTCCATAAGACTTTCAAAGGATTGTTTTGCTTCCCATGAGACATTACAAAACTATAGTTTGGAAGGTACAATGATGTAGGTGTATCCACACCTATGTGAGTCCATACGTAACCAATGTCCTTTTATTTGAACATGATACTATTAGCGCTGATTTTTATCTGCATTTTTTCAACGTTGCCAAAGACCAGTGTGTAACTCACCACCAGTAATCACTTCCACGTGTCTTGTCCTTTGTTTTGCTGTCCCAATTTGCACTGCCAGGTAATGCTGTAATGCTCAGTCTGCTGAAAGGCTTTTGCTTAGGAGGAAGAGCCACCCGATTCCTGATGACTCCTCCTGGGGCTGATCGGCCAGTTCTATTGCCTTTGGCATCCTGTCATTGTATCATTCCACTTTGAATTTTTTCACCTACTTTTGAAGTGCTTTCTCCTGACCAAGTGAGTCCTTGCTGTCACTACACCTTGGCTTATGCAGATACTCATTTAAAAGACTGTTTTATTGAAATAGCAGTGATCAGGAACTCCTATGTATGGATAAAAATGAATGATTACAGTAAAATCACAGGGTAATAAAATTAGCAGTACTATATTAAGCTATTACTCTACAGAAGACAGAACAGAGTCACTTTGTTACCCAGTCAACAGCATTTATTGGGAAGATATTTTATATACTGTAAGGACTCTTATCTACGCCGATAGCCCCTAGGTGCAAACTTTAGTGATTCTCCTATACTATATTTCAATTCCTATATGATGCTTCTTAGAATTCAAAAGAATGTGGAAATGCAGGAAAATGTACAGCATGGAACAAGTCAATAAAAGTCACTTAGGAAATCGGGTGTCTTCTAATTGCCATGCACTGTGCTGGGCCATGGGCTAAGAGAGTTAAGTAAAATATATTCCTAAGTCACGGGAATAAAAGGCACAACTTAGGGAATATGGTCAATGATACAGTAAAGCACTGCATGGTGACAGATGGTAGCTACACTTGTGGTGAGCAGAGCATAGTGTATAGAGAAGTTGACTCACTATGCTGTACGCCTAAAACTAATGTAACATTGTGTGTCAACGAGACTCAAATAAAAATTTTTTAAAAAGACCTATTCCTTTCCTTGACCTAGCTCACAGTTGGGTGGGGGACCAGCCAGGTACACGGTGCTAGGGGAGAAACAGCAGGAGAATGTTCAGGGTTTGGAGGTTGTGCCAAGTGATTAATTAACTCTGTAGGTGTGGGGAGGGGCAGGGATGTCATGGAAGCCTTCCAAGAGAAGGTTCTTAAAGGCCAACTCTGAATCCATCAGGCAGAAAAGAGGGGAGGACATTCCCGGAAGAGAGAAGAGAGGACACAGAGGTGCAGAGAAGTCAAGCAATATGGCGTGTTCCGGGAATTCCAAAAGTGCGCTGTTGCCCATCTCAAGTGCTTGGGGCAATGGAAAGAGGTTAAATATGGCGTAGACAGAGATGACGTTTGTGAGGTGTGGAGTGGCCCAACCTCAAACCCCCCGTGAGCTGACTGGGGCTGACATGGACAGCTATGAAGGCAAGCATAATGTGTATAATCATAGGACCCTTCAGTCCTTCTATGACCATATATACAATGTAAAAGGCAGCAGCTTTATACAGTTTTTAAGATAAAATACATCTTTTCTCTTGAGGTCCATTTCCATTTCAGTGATTCTACATTTTACGTTTTGGCTGTTGACATGCAATACAAATTTACCTTGTGAACCACAGGAGAACAATCAGGACCTTTTATTTATTTATTTGTTTGTTTGTTTGTTTATTTATTGAAAAGAACTGATTGTTCTTTTACTGATGGACATTAACCACATATCTCTTTAGCTGGGACAACTCTTTGTTACCTTACAGAACTGCCCTTTTTGTAGTTCTCTGTGGGTTAAAGGAAAGATTGTAGATAGCCTTGTATCCTACTGAAACAAAGTGTGTTCTCAATAGTAAATAGCTGTTGACTGGCCAAGTCTATCAGATATTAGATATATTTAGAGCACATGATATAAAAAATGTATAGTTTTATGAGTTTATTATGAACTCTGCTAAATCTGTCACATTCGATAAATTCTTTGTTTACAAATGACTGCAGTCTGTTAACGCTCATTTGTACGAATTCACCATATTTTTCATTTAGCTCTGTAAAAAGAATATGAACTGCTAGTGACGATTAGGGAAGAATATTCCCTTTGAACAGTATAGTGCTTGGCATGTGGTAGAGTGCTACTTATTATAATGTTTGTTGAGTCAAAGAGGGAATTATTAATAGCTTCTAATCAAGGTTTTTGATTCTTCAGCAACTAAATAGAGAAGTGTTGTCCAAAAGAGAGATGATTTAAGTCACATATGTAATATGTTTTATATTTTTTTAGTCTTGACATTTGTAAAAGTAAAAAGAAACAGTTGAAATTAATTTTGATATATTTTGTTTAACCCAACATGTCAAAATGTTAGCATTTCAATATGTAATCAATATAATATTTATTAAAGAGATATCTTACACTCTTTTTTCCCTAAGTCTTTAAAAATCTGGTGTACATTTTATACTTACAACACATCTCAATTCAGGTGACAAATTTTCATCAGAAATACTTGAGCTACCTTTAGATTTCAGAATATTTAGTTGAATATTTAGCCTGGGTGGCTCAGGCAATTAAGCATCTGCCTCTTGGTTTCGGCTGGGGTAGTGATCTCAGGGTTGTGAGATTGAGATGGAGCCCTGCATGGGGCTCGGTGCTTAGCACGGATTTGGCTTGAAGATTTTCTCCCTCTGCCTCTCCCCACTCTCATACATGCATTCTCTCCCTTTCTCTCCCTCTTTCTAAAATAAATAAAATCTTAAAAAAAAAAGAATATTTAGTTGAAAGGGTAGGTTCGTGTATCCAAGTCTTTTTGTAACAATTTAAAATTCCCCACTCACTGAATCAATTATCAGTTTTTAAATTATTTAAAGTTAATTAAAAATGAAATCAAATAATAAATTCAGTTCCCTAGTCACATTAGTGACATGTCAAGAGCTCAATAGCCACAAGTAGCTGGTATCTACTGTATAGAATTGTGTAGTTCTAGAAAACTGCACTCTGGAGGGCTGCTGATGGACAATGCTTTTGTAGCATATTTCAGTGGAGGTTTAGAATTTTGTAGATCTTTGTTTTTCTTTTGTTTTCTCAGTACTTCGAATTTTTTTCTGAAACCTTTATTACCCTAATACCTGAAGTTAGAAACCTCTGAATCAAACATGCCGCATTTGGTTAATAATCCTAAAGAAAATTAGTCAAAGCCTTAAAGTACTCCTTTTGTCATTTCTTCATCATCACAGGTACAAGGAGCTATACATAGTGACACAAGAAAATTTTGCTCATGAGCATTCTCATTATTAAGGGCTATAGCTAAGTAAATTGTGATCCGTTCACAGTACTGCCTCTTGCCAGGTTAAGGGAAGAATTCATATGGATGCGCACACTCAATGACTTTTTTCTAACCTATGCCAAGTGAATTCTCATTATATACCAAGCCTAAAATTATAGGCATGAATAAGGATTATTTGAATGCCATTTTGGGGGGATGACATTGTTTCTTGTCTATTTTGGTAGCCAGCATTATGGACTTGAGCTCTCCACCCAATAAGACTCCCTTTGAATGTAGCGCCACTGTTATAAAACTTTCCCTACGGATTGATTTTAAAAATAAGTATCCCTTCCTATTACTACATGTTTTCAGCAAGTTTCAATATACGAGCCCAGTGTAGCAAACACAGCTAAGGGATTTGCCCATGACTTTTAACATACACTTTAAAGCCTTGCAAGCCACGATGCCAGAAATCCTGGGCTCTCCTTTGAGCTCTAATTACCATTACACCTTACAGGTATAAAGAATCTTATGGAGGTGGACCTGTGGGTATCGTAACTGGTGAACAATTGAACAGTACCACGTATTCCAGTTATCTTCTTCTGCACACTGTCAACCCAGTGCATCTGTGATCTTGAGTAAGTCAGGTGCATGGACTTTAACAGGGAAATACGTGTCTGTCTGGGTTAATACAAGGATAAAGACAGAATACTATGTGAATGGGCACCAAAAAAAAAAAAAAAATCCAAGCTACCAGTTGAAGGAATGATTCATACATATGCCAATGGAGTTGAGCACTGTTTTACAGATACTTGCTTATTCCCACACTGACATGGGGACTATTGTAACACAGGGTACTCCAGTGGCTGCAGCAGTCAGTGGTGCTCCTGACACGGCATCAGCAGCCCCGATAGGCAGCAGTGGCTCTAAGTTGATCAGAAGAGTACAGGCTTCTGCCCTGGCAACTTCAATCCATCTTGGTGATTCAGGGTCTCCGCAGAGGGACTGTGAGAGCTTGGCATTCCCAGTTGTGCACCATAATTCAGGATGCAGCCTTGCAGTTCTAAAGCCTGCATTTTATTTGAATAGTGGTGATGAACACCAAAGGGATCTTGTGATTTTTATTTGCCTTGTGAAATTGAGACGTGTTTACAAGATAAACTGCTAAAGAAATAAATACCTAGATGGTGTTATAGAAGTGAATATTTACCGGATGAGAAGTTTTTTTTCCTCAGAGTATCTTTGTATTTGCTATTTTAGGTCTTTCGGAACATGTTTTAAGGGTCAAGTGTTAAAATTTCAGAAACAACCTTTAATGAGTCAGGATAAAAACCATCTGGTGCAGGGATTCTTCAAATGGATGAACTTCAGGAGAGAGGAGGAATTTCCCATCGTCTTAAGATTCCCATTGGAGGCTTATGAAAGTAGCTCGAAAATTGGATCTACCTCCTTCCATCTATTGCTCCTTTTATCTTCCTGTCCACCAATGAAAGGAAGTGAAAAAGAACTGGAAATTCTTTTTGGAATATTGGAAAGAATAGAGAGATAAGGTTTTTGTCCTAGAGGCGGAGTGTGCAAAATGTAAGCTCCCAGATAAGACAGAAAGAAGTAGCATTGCTTTTTAAAGGGCTAATGGGCCCTGAACAGTGCATTGTACAGGGATGTCTAAAGGATATATAAGTGGCAGGTGGGTGGGCGGGTGAGGAAGCCACCTGGAGGAGATAGGACCGGGCCAGAATCAAAGACAGCCACTCCACCCTCCCTGAACAAGCTCGCCCAAGTGACACTTCCTTGTGTCCCAGGAAGTGACGATCAGTCAGTGTAGACGTTGGGACTCCGGCCTCACCCGCTCCGGCAGTGCTGCGGTGGGCCCGCACGACCTCTTCTGCCGCCCCATTCCCAAGGAGGCGGCGCCTGGCGGGCACGTCGGCGAGCTGCCCCGCCCGAGCCCTCTGCACCTCGCCGAGGCTGCTGGCGCTTCCAGGGGTTTTGTGCCGTTTGCCCAACTATTAGGGTGACCCTGAACCCCACGGCTCCCTGGAGAAGGGGACTGAGAGGGGGCTCGGGGGGAGGACAGGAATTGAGAAAGCTTGGACACGGGGGCGGGGGAGCAGAATTTAAGCCTGGGAAAAGTCCCGAGGTAGGAGACGGGCGGCGGAGGATCGCACCATTCTTTCCGATGAAACGGACAAAAGGGGGCCAGTTAATTGCACCAGCGCCCTCTCACCTCGCCCGGCAAAACCCAAACACGAATACAAATAAAAGCCACCAGAGGCTCTCAGACGACCGTACTCCGCGGGTGGGGCGAGAAACAAAAATAAACAGCGGGGCCGGCGGGCGAGAGCGCGCGCGAAGAGGGGGAGGAGCGGCCCCGCATCCCTAATGAGGGAATGAATGGAGAGGGCCCCTCGGCTGGCGCCCGCCCACCCGGCGGCCGCCGCCAAGTGCCTCTGGGCGCTGCGTGCCGCGCCCGCCGCTCCGCGCGCTGCCGGCTCGGGCCGCTCCTCCGGCTGAGGCGCGGCGGCGGCGGCGGCGGCGGCGAGCGCGCCGAGCAGCCGGGACGGGCGCGCCGGGAGCCGGGGCGCCGCCGCCGCTGGGCCCCGGGCGCGTGGCTGCAGCTCGGCCGGGCGGCGCCGCACACCTGAGGCGGGGCGCGGGGCGCGGCGCGGGCGGCGCTGTCAGGGCCGCGGCTCCCGCGCCCGAGCCGCGCTCGCCGGGACGAGCCGGGCAGTGATTTGCGGGGCGAGCTCACCTTCAGCCATGGCCCGGGGAGCCTAGCGGGGCCCGGCCGCCGCCCCCCGGCTCCCCTTCCCCGCCTCCCCCCCTCCCCTCGGCGCCGCATCCCGCCGGCCTCGCCGCCCGGCCCGCGCCGGGCAACCGCCCTCGCCCGGAGCCCGCCCTCGCTCCTGCCCGCGTCCCCCGCCGGCGCCGCCGCGGGAAGCGGCTCCCCCTCCCCTTCCTCCGCGTCCTCCTCCCCCTCGCCCCGCCGGGGCCGCTTGTTGCACCGCCCCGCGGCCTGCGGGAGCCGCTCGGCCCGGCCCCGCGCCCGCACCCCCTTCCGCTCGCCCCCGGGCCCGCACCCCAGCCCGGCCGGCAGGACCCCGGCCCGACCCCGCCGCCCGCACAAAATGTCGGCCCGGACGCCATTGCCGACGGTGAACGAGCGGGACACGGAGAACGTGAGTAATCCGAGCCTCCCCGGGGAGCGGCGGGGGCGAGACCCTGAGCCGACCCCCGCTTCACCCTCCGCCGGGCCGCCGCCCCCCTCCCCCCCTCGGTCCCCCGAGCGGCCGCCGCGGCACCGTCTCCACCTGGAGCCGGCGTGCCCCTCGCCCGCCGCTCAGCCCCCTTTTTCATTCCAACCCCATTTCGCTGTTTTCCCCTGCAGGGCGAGGGCGGAGGCTGTACGGGGAGCCCTGTCCTCGGGGTGGTCCTCCCGGAGAGGATGGGCGGATGGAGGGCAGGGAGGCAGCGGCGAGGGCAGAGTGGGCATCCCGGATTGCTGTATTTGTCCCTCGGCATGCTGTATCCCCACCCGAGGGTTCGCTCTACGGTCGCGGGCGAGCCAGCTGACTACCTCTTCCCCCCTCGCTCTTCTGGCCCTTTCAGCCCTCTGCACCCCCACCCCCCTGCATTGCCCCATGACTTTGCTTTTTGTAACATCGTGTCCCATTTTGGGTCGTGGGCACCGCAGGGGGAAGGTCGCAATGGAAGGGGCAGAGTGGTAGTAGAGATGGATGTGTGTGTTTGTGTAGATGAGTTCCTGCTGCCGAGATACTCTTTGGGAGGGATGAGTAGAAGAATTTCCCGGACAGCCTCTGTGGCCCTGGGGTTACAGCAAAACGTTTAAAAGCCGGAGGAAGGCAGCGGCTTTTTATTCTCTTCCCCAAGTCAGTGGTGGTAATTCAGGGCAGGTTTTACTTTAAATATCTCTCCTCCTTCTTGGAGTGTCACACGGTGCATTTCTTTGAAGGAAGGATTTTCTGTGTCTTTGATCAAATTGCCCTCAGGAGTTTTTATCTGGATGCAGATGTCCCTGGTGTTTAAACTCTTGAAAATCAAAAGGACCGGATCAGTTCTATTCCCACCTTCTGAAAAAGTACAGTTGTGTGTGTGTGTGTGTGAGTTTCTTTGTGGAAAAGGTTTTTTTTTTTTTCCTCGTTTTTGTGTGTGTGTGTGTGTGTTTTTTAAAACCTTCATGACTTGTAAATAGGGCCTTGGTTTTTTAAGGGGTTTGGAGGGTACCAAGTTTAGTCGGCTGTCCAGATCTCTGGTTGTCGATTTAACTCAGACTCCAGTCTTGGAGTACCATGCCGTCATAAGGTTGGTAAAATAAAATATGAGTGCTTTGGCGTTCTTAGACAAAAGGTATGAGGGAGAAGATAGGAGCTCACCTCTGAAGTGTTGGCGGCTGGTATAAACAGATTATTTAATCTTGGGAGAGTAGGGGAACACAGAAACTTAATATAATTACATGAAGGGAGAAGAAATTCTAGTAAGGGACTATTGTTAGAAAAAGCTGGGAAGGTATTTCAGAGTGTGCTTTTGTCCTCCCTAGTATTGTGCATTGAAAATGGTAAACACAGTGTGAGGCTGTAGCAGAAATTATAATAACTTCATTTTGCATCGTGAGTGTTGTTTAAAAATATCTATATAATTGATGCATAATTTTGATTGGGAGATTGAAGGAAGGTCAGGGGAAAAGATGAAAAATTTGGTTAAAGTTGATCTTAAAGTCAAGTTTTGAAACAGAATGTTTCTAACAGGAACTCTAAAAAGATTCCTGTCATTAGCGTGTCATTTCAGTGAATGAAAAGTAAGAGGGACGATGACCTCTGTTTTTATTAACAAAGCACTGTGTGTTAACCTAGGAAGGGTGGAAAAATACATTGTTTTTATTTTCTTTTGGTGTTTGGATAGTATAGCTCTTTCCATACTTGCATGAAAAAGGTACTTTTTAAGGATATGAGAGCATTATAGGAATATGCATCAAGGAATAGTACAAAATGCAGCATCACATGTAAGACCCCCCCCCCCAAACCCAATGGATTTTTAAGCTAAGCAATATCGTGTGATAAATTTTTTTGTACCTTCTGAAAATAATTATGTTGTATAAACTCACTTGCTCTGATTCTGAACATGTTATTTCAAAGTCACTTTTATGGTCTTGTCCCCTGTCCTTGTGTTGTACCTGACTGTATCTCCACGTATCTGACTTTATCCAATTCTAATTTTCTCCTAATTGCCTAATATCTCCCAATTTGTCGAAAATATCTATTACAGTATGGCTGTTAACTAATCAGTAAATGTGCACTCAGCTTTGCTTTTGAGCTGGTCGGGATACGGAAGTATTATTTAAGATAAGGCCTCTCCCCTCAAGGAGCTTACGGGAAAAGTAAATATAATCCCAAACAAATAGTGTACAGAAGAAAACTGTGTATATAGGGCTAACTTGGTTTGTAAGTGCTATAGGCATTTATCAAAGGTACCACCAGAGATGGCTATTAAATCATTGTTGGTGTCTGTCTTTATTCTCTGGTTAGTAGTAAATATCATAATCCATTCTTACTTACCTCTCATCAGTGAAATAAAGAACAAGCCTGCTTGTTAGCTAATATATTAATGCCAGTATGGCAATCAAAACGTACATTTGTTTGTAGTCGTTTTCAGTTAAGGTGACGTATTTTTGAAAATAGTTGGGAAAATTTATATTCATATGACCATAAAGACTTCAAGTCCTTTGGAATATTAAGGGCATAACTAAAAACATTCTACCACTGCTAGAAATGTTTTAATTTAAACAGATATGGCAATTTTAAAAACCATCTTTGTATTTTATTGTCATTTGCAGTTAATATGAAATTTTGTTTAGTCATATGTGAATATATTTGGACTTTGTATTTTTGGGAATATGTAATACCTAGCCCATATATGCCGCTAATATATGTTGAGGATAAATTAAGAAATTCAAAAGAGGAATGTTAACAGCACCGATCTCTTATTACTACTATGGTATGTAGTAGAGTGAGAAAGAATTGCTTTTTTTTTTTTCCCCCAGAACATTCTGTGTGCACTTTTTCAGATGAAGGATTTGTGCATTGATAGGCCTGAATTGGCTAAATACCACAAAACAACCAATGATGAACTTCTAACACAGTAAACACTTCATAGTGAAGTAGAGAAAGTAGAAAAGGGGCCCCTGGGCAGCTCAGTCTGTTAAGCGTCTGCCTTTGGCTCAGGTCATGACCCAAGGATCCTGGGATCAAGCCCCACACCGGGCTTCCTGCTCAGCAGGGAGCCTACTCCCCCTGCTTGTGCTCTCTCATGCACTCTTTCTCTGTCAAATAAATTAATAAGATCTTTAAAAAAAAAAAAAAGGAAAAGAAAAAGTAGAAAAGATATGTTACAGATCATAGAATTAATTTACGCAAAATGCGTTTGATTTTAGGTTGTAAAGAGTCTGGAAAAAGAATGGGCATTTGAAATATTTTTTTTTCTTCTCAAATTATACTTGGATAGTTCCAGCATGAATGTAGATAATATATTAACAGTACTCTTAGATGCTTTTAAATGAAGCAAGATAAATTGTTTTTCTGTGTTTTAGGAAAGCTCTGATTATGCCGATTTTTATGGATCCAAAATGCCCAGACTAGCTTTTTGTGGTGAATTTTAATTAGTATGAAGAAAATTGATTTGACTCTTTGGGATGTTTTGAATCTTTTAATAATAAAACTCGAAGGTGATTCTTTTGATAGATCTGAAACTCACTGTGATGACCATCGCAAGTGCTTAGTGTATCTACAGTGGCCATCAGTAGTTTGTCCTGTGGGAATCATTGCTAATGATGTGAAAAGGCAGGAAGAGAAGCAAGCCTTTGCCACTACCCTTGGGTTGCTCAGTACCCTGTGCATGCCTCACAGGTCACCATACTTACCACACCGCATTCTAATCACTGACTTACTTTGTCCCCTTTATTCTGTATCCCCAGCACCCAGCACAGTGACTGGTAGTCAGTCATATGGAAGACATCAGTGCTGGAACATTCCCCTTTTGAATTTTTTCATTTATCATCAAAGTATCTTAGTGACACTGGGGAAGGTAAGTATTGCACACTGCAAACGGAGGCAGAAGCCTTCAGAAAGTTATGTGACCTGCCCAAGGTATAATCTCTGACACCTTCCACTGTTGCTGTACTCGTGTTATTGCTTCTTAGAGGTGCTATTTTGTTTTGTTTTGTTTTGGTCTTAGAAATTTTAAAAGAATAAATGAAATGATATAAAATGCATCATTAGAGTAAGAACAGGGTATGCTGTGCTTATCTATATTTTGAACCTTTGCTCTTTTCTGTGTCTGGAGTGCCCTGCTCTTTCCCCCCTATCCCCAACTCATAAATCCTTAATGGGATGGCTCATCTTTCTAAGAAAAATTCTGAATTGGTTACAGAAAGGATTGCTGTCTGCTGTAGCTGAATGTCTGTCTCTGTATAATCCACACTACTGGTCTCCAAAGTGGGTGTGCAGGACAATCCATTGTGAGAAAAACATCTCTACCTTCTATTCCTGTCTGGCCAAAATGCTATTATGAACTCTTCTTCTTCTTCTTCTTCTTCTTTTAAGCCCAGGTTGTTTAAAATCAGCCACATGGGGAGGGGGAGTTAAGATGGCGGAGGAGTAGGGGGACTCTAAGCTTGCCTCCTTCCTTGAATAAAACTAGAAGCAGCCAGTGGTTTTTAAATTATTATTTTTTAACCATTTCTTCTTTCTTCTCAGACTTTCCTTTGGGGGTCATTTTCCCATTGCCCAATGAACACCTTTGAAGTTCTTTTAGTAAAGGATTGTTAATCATAAAACTTTTCTTTTTTAAATCTGAAATATATTTTGCCCTTATTATTCAGTGATAGTTTTGCTCAGTCTCCAATTCAAAATCAACAGCTATTTTCATTCATTGCTCCAAAGATAGTATCCCGTGGTCTGGGCTGATTTCCATTGTTTCTGTTCAGAAGTCATCTGCCATTAAGTTGGTGATCTTTTCAGGATGCCTGGGTGGCTCAGTTGGTTAAGCCTCTGCCTTTGGATCAGGTCATGATCCCAGGGTCCTGGATCAAGTCCCACAGCGAACTCCTGGCTCATCGGGGAGCCTGCTTCTCCCTCTGCCTGCCGCTTCCCCTGCTTGTGCTCTCTCTCTGACAAATAAATAAACCTTTAAAAAAAAGTAGGTGATCTTTTCCATCTGTCTCTTTAAGATTCTCTGTTTTTCTTTAAGTGTGGGACTTTCACTATAGTGTTTTTAGGTATGGATTTCTTTTTTTTTTTTTAATCTTTTTTAAGAAAGAGCGGGGAGGAGGGCAGAGGGAGGGAGAGAGAGGATCTTACGCAGGCTCCACACCCAGCGTGGAGCCAGTGTGAGGCTCCATGCAGGGCTTGATCTCACAACCTTGAGATCATGACCTGAGCTGAAATCACGAGTTGGATGCTTAACCAACTGAGCCACACAGGTGCCCCGGGTATGGATTTCTTTTTTTCCATTTTGCTTCCTATGTCTCTGATTTCCTATCTTTCATTAGTTCTAGATACTTATCAACTATCTTTTTGAAAATTGCCTTGTTTCTGCTCCCTTTAGAGGTTCATCTGGGGACTCTGATTTGATTATGTTAGACCATAGCTCCTCCATGTGCCTTAACTTCTCATTCATTTTTTCCACAAGTTCTTTGCCTCTGTACTACAGGCTCCATGATTTGTTTGGATTTATCATCTGTGGATTTATATCTTTCATCAGTTCTACAATCAGTTAGTCTCTCTTTAAATATTAATTTACCTCTGTTCTCTCTAGTGTTTCCAGTGCCCTGATTAGATATGTTAAAATTTCTCATTCTATCCCACATATGTTTTAGACTCTCATTTCTTCTCCTATTTCATTGTTTCTCTGTACTACAGTGTAGAGTGTAATCTGCAGTACAGTTATGGTATGTAATGTTTAGATTTAGCTTTCAGTTGGCTAAATCTCTTTAGCTGTATTTAAATCACTGTTAATCTCTCTGTTAAGTTTGGGTTAAATTGTGCTAAAAAACATGTAACATGAAATCTGCTTTTTTAACAAACTTCTAAGTGCACAACTTTCTGCACAGTGTTGTATAGCAAATCTATAGAACTTTTTCATCTTGCATGACTGAAACTTTATACCGTTGAATAGCAACTCCCCATGTTCCTCTTTCTCCAGTTCCTGCAAACCAAAATTCTACTCTCGGCTTTTATAAGTTTGACAACGTTACATATCTCATTTAATCATGCAGTATCAGTCTTTCTGTGATGGGCTAATTTCACTTAGTGTAATGTCCTCGAGGTTCCACCCATAATAAAGCATGACGGAATTCCCTTCTTTTTCATGTAGGAAAAATACTCCATTGAATGTATATAATACATTTTTTATCCATTCATCCATTGATGGACATTTGAGATGTTCTCATAACCTGGCAGTTGTGAATAATGCTGCAATGAACATGGGATTGCAAATCTCTCTTTGAGGTCCTGGTTTCAGTTCTTTTGAATAAGTATCTGGAAGTGGATTGCCAGATTATATGTTAGTTCTATTTTTAATTTTTTGAGGAACCTCTGTATTGCTTTCCATAATGGCTACACCATTTTACATTCAAACCAGCAGTGCACAAGCGTTCCAATCTCTCCACATCCTTGCCAACATTTATTATTGTCTGTTTTGTTTTTTGATAATGGCCATCCTAACAGGTGTGAAGTGATAATCTCATTGTGGTCTTGATTTGCATTTCTTGATGATTAGTGATTTTGAGCATCTTTTCATATACCTATTGACCATTTATATGTTTTCTTTGGAGAAATGTCTATTCAAGTCCTTCATCCATTAAAAATCAGGATTGTAAGAATTCCTTACATATTTTGGATATTAACCCCTTTTTAGATATATGGTATGTAAATATTTTCTTCTGTTCTGTGGGTTGCCTTTCCACTGTGAGGATTGTTGCCTTTGCTGTGCAGAAGCTTTTTAGTTGATGTAGTCCCACCTCTCTATTTTTTGCCTTGAATTGCCTGTGTTTTTCTGGTTATATTCAGGAAGTCATTGTCAAGATCAATGTAATGAAGCTTTCCCCCATGTTTTCTTTTAGGAATTTTACAATTTCAGGTGTTACATTTAAGTTTTTAATGCATTTTGAGTTAGTTTTTGTGTATGATATAAGATAAAGGTCCGATTTCATTCTTCTGCATGTGAAGATCTGGTTTTCCCAGCACTATTTATTGAAAAGACTGTCATTTCCCGTTTGTATATTCTTGGTACTCTTATCAAAGATCATTTTACTGTATATACAAAGATGTATTTGTAGGCTCTCAATTCTATTCCATTAGTCTATATGCCTGTCTTTACACCAGTGCCATACTGTTTTGATTATTAGAACATTGTAATGTGCTTTGAAGTCATAAGTGTGAGGCCTTCATCTTTGTTCTTCTTTCTCAAGGTTGTTTTGGTTATTCAGGGTGTTTGTGGTTCCATGTGAGTTTTAGGGTTGTTTTTTCTGTTTCTGTAAAAAAAATGGCAAGGAGCACCTGGGTGGCTCAGTCGGTTAAGCCGCTGCCTTCAGCTCAGGTCATGATCCCGGGGTCCTGGGATCGAGCCCCACATCCGGCTCCCTGCCCAGCGGGGAGCCTGCTTCTCCCTCTCCCTCTGCCTGCCTCTCTGCCTACTTGTTGTCTCTCTGTCAAATAAATGAATAAAATCTTAAAAAAAAAAAAAAATGGCATTGGGGTTTTGATAGGGATTGTGTTGATCTGTAGATCTCTTTGGGTAGTATGGACATTTTATCAATATTACATCTTCCAAACCATAAACACAGGATGTCTTTCCATTTATATGTGTCTTCTTTAATTTATTTTAGCAATGTTTTGTAGTTTTCAGTGTACAAGTCTTTTGTTTCATTGGTTAAATGTATTCCTAAATGTTTTATTCTTTTTTTTTTTTTAAAGATTTTATTTATTTATTTGAGAGAGAGAGAGAATGAGAGACAGAGAGCATGAGAGGGAGGAGGGTCAGAGGGAGAAGCAGACTCCCTGCCGAGCAGGGAGCCTGATGCGGGACTCGATCCCGGGACTCCAGGATCATGACCTGAGCCGAAGGCAGTCACTTAACCAACTGAGCCACCCAGGCGCCCTATTTTATTCTTTTTTGATGCTATTGTACATGAGGTTGTTTTCTTAGTTTTCTTTTCACATCATTTGTTGTTAGTGTATAGAAACACAACTGATTTTTGTTTGTTGATTTTTAGCCTGCAACTTTATTGAATTCATTTATAGTTCTAACAGTTGTTTGGGTTTTTTTGGTGGAAGTCATAGGGTTTTCTACATATAAGATCATGTCATTTGCAGACAGAGGTACTTTTACTTCTTCCTTTCCAGAGTGTATGGCTTTTATTTATTTTTCTTGCCTAATTGCTCTGGCTAAGATCTTCAGTGCTACATTGAATATAAATGGCAAGGGGGGCATCCTTGCCTTGTTCTTGATCACAGAGGATAAACTTTCAGTTTTTACCATTGAGTATGATGTTAGCTGTGGACTTTTCATATATGGTATTGATTATGTCGAGGTAATTTCCTTCTATTCATAGTTTGTTGAGAGTTTTTTTTGTTTTGTTTTTAAAGATTTTATTTATTTGATAAGAGAGGGAGAGAGAGAGAATGTGCGCACGCACACAAGCAGGGGGAGCAGCAGAGGGAGAGAGAGAAGCAGGCTCTCCACTGAGCAGGGAGCCCAACACAGGGCTCAATCCCAGGATCCTGGGATCTTGACCTGAGCCAAAGGCAGATGCTTAACGGATCGAGCCACCCATGTGCCCCTATTGAGAGTTTTGTATGATGAAAAGGTATCGATGCCTTGTCTGCATCAATAGAGATGATCATGTGATTTTCATCATTTGTTCTGTTAATGTGGTGTATTACGTTGATTACCTATGTTGAACCATCCTTGTATCCTAGGGATAGTTCCCACTTGGTCATCATGTTTGATCCTTTTAATGTGCTGTTAAATTTGGTTTGCTAAGACTTCATTTAGGATTTTTGCCTATATATTCATAGTCTTTTTCTGGTTTTGGTATTAGAGTAATGCTGGCCTCATACAATGACTTTCCCCCTCCAATTTTTGGAAAAGTTTTGGAAGGATTGGTGTTTATTCTTCTTAATATTTTTTAAAGATTTTATTTATTTGAGAGAGAGAGAGAGACAGAGAGCACAAACAGGGGGAGCTGCAGAGGGAGAGGGAAAAGCAGGATCCCTGCTGAGCAGGGAGCCCAACATGGGGCTCAATCCCAGGACCCTGTTATCATGACCTGAGCCAAAGGCAGACACTTAATTGACTGAGCCACCCAGGTGCCCCTATTTTTCTTTAAATGTTTGGTAGAATTTACCCAAAACCATCTGGTCCTGGGCTTTTCTTTGTTGGAAAGTTTTTGATTACTGATTCAATCCCCTTACTACATCTGTTCAGATTTTCTTTTTCTTCACTGTTCAGTCTTGGGAGGTTGTATGTTCATGGGAATTTCCCCATTTCTTCTAGGTGCCAAGATGCCAATTTGTTGACATATAATTACTTAAGGTAGTCTCTTACTATCCTTTCTAGTTCTGTGGCATCAGTTGTAATGTTTCCTCTTTCATTTTTTATTTTAATTTTGTTCTTCTCTCTTTTTTAGTCTAGCTAGAGATTTTTTTCATTTGTTGTTTTTTTTCAAAAAACCAACTCTTCATTGACTTTTTTCTTTTTTTTTTTTTTAAAGATTTTTTATTTATTTATTTGACAGAGAGAGACATAGCGAGAGTAGGAACACAAGCCGGGGGAGTGGGAGAGGGAGAAGCAGGCTTCCCGCGGAGCAGGGAGCCCCATGTGGGACTCGATCCCAGGACCCTGGGATCATGACCTGAGCCGAAGGCAGACGCTTAACAACTGAGCCACCCAGGCGCCCTGACTTTTTTCTATTTTTTTTTTATCTCTACTTCATTTATTACTACTATAATTTTACAGTTTCCTTTTGTTAATTTTAGGCTTAAGTTTTTCTTTTTTCTGGTTCCTTGGGGTGGATTTTGAGAGTGCTCTTTTTTTTTTTAATGTTTTTACTACTATGAACTTCCCACTTAGTCCTGCTTTTGCTGCATCCTGTAAGTTTTTATATATTCTTTTCTTTCTTTCTTCCCCCTCCCCCAGTTGTGTGTGTGAGTGTGTGTTTTATTGATGCTGATGCTCAGGCCTTAGCTGTGTGCTACCGCAGGGGGTATAGCCACTCCTTCCACTGCTGCCTCTTGGTCTTCAGGTTTTCGTCTTCCTTGTTCAGCCAGAAGTGCATGGCATATGTCTTCTTGGTCACAGATCCAGGGGCTTGTACTTCTTACCCTAGTAGAATTTCCGAGGTTCTCTTTCTGAGTCGGGTTGATGATGGTGAGAACGTGGGCAGTGGATTTGCGGACTACTCGGATCTTGGACAGCTTGGAAGCCATGCTGCCTGTCGCTTTGGCGATGCACAGGTGGGACAGCTCCCCCTTCAGGTCTTCCAGCTGTTTAAGCAGCTCCTCCTCCTTGATGCTGCAAATGTCTGGAGCCTTAATTTGGGCCATGTCTGCACAATCTGCTGCTGATGATGATGGAAAGAGGACTGTATATTGTTTTCATTTGTCTCAAGATATTTTCTAATTTCTGTTTTGATTTCTTCCTGACCCAGTGGTTATTTGAGAATATGTTGCTTAATTTTCACATATTTTCCAGTTTTCTTCTGTTACTGATTTCTAGTTGCATACCGTTAGTTTGGATAAGATACTCGGTATGATCTCAGCATTATTAAATTTGTAAGATTTTGTGACCTAACATGTGCCCCATCCTGAAGAATATCTGTATACATTTGATAAAAATGTGTTCTGTTGCTGTTCGGTGAAATGTTCTAAATATGTCTGTGAGGAACATTTAGTCTATAGCATTGTTCAAGTCTTCGGTTTTCTTCTTGATATCTGTCTGGACATTCTACCCATTATTGAAAATGGGGTGGTGAAATTTTCTATTGTTACTGTGTTGCTGTCTGTTTCTCCCTTCATTTCTATCATTCTTTGCTTCATACATTTTACGTGCTGTGATTTGGGTCTTTAAATATTTTCAAATGTTATATCTTCCTGGCCAGTTGACCTTTTTATCATTATATAATGTTCCTATTTGTTTTCTCTCGGGCTTATAGTTCTTTTGTGTTTCTTAACATCTCTTGCTGTCTTCCTATGTGTTTTGTTGATTTTTTTTTTTATAGTGACATGCTTTGATTTCTTTTTAATTTTTTTTGTGTATCTTCTCTAGGTATGAAACATTTTACAATTATAACAAACCTGTTTTAAGCTGATAGCAGCTTAACTTCAATCTCATACAAAAATTCTGCTTTTACTTCTTCCTTCCTCACGCTCTATATTGTTGTTATCACAAATTACATTTTTTTGTGTTGTATATCCATTAACATTTTATAGTTACAGTTTTATAAATACTTGGTTTTTAAACTTATATACCAGAATTAAAATGATTTACACAGCATTGTTACATTATTATAGTATTCTGTGTTTGTATACATATATTTCCCATTACTGGTGAAGTTTATATTTTTGTATGCTTTCCTGTGGCTGTTTAGTGTCTTTTTGTTTAGCTTGAATGACTCCCTTAAGCATTTTCTTGTAAGGCAGGTCTAGTGGTGATGAACTCTCTCAGCTTTTGTTTATCTGTGAAAGCTTTTATTCATTTTTGAAAGGTAGTTTTGCTGGATATAGCATTCTTGGCAGGCAAGTACCCCCCCCTCCCCCCCACAGCAGTTCGAATATTTGCACTCTTTCCTGGTCTACAAGTTTTCTGCTGAGAAATCTGCTAATAAGTTTATGAGGGTTCCTTTGTACATGACAAGTAATTTATCTTGCTGCTTTCAAAATTCTTTGTCTTTGACCTTTGACTATTTGATTATGTGTTTGGGTACAGACTTTTTTGGGTTCATCCTGTTTTGGATTCATCCTATTTAACTTCTGTTGGGTTTCTTGAATCTGGAAATCTGGATGTCCATTTCCTTCCTCATATTTAGGAACTTTTCATTAAAAAAAAAAAACACAAAACTTTCCCTTTCTCTCCCCCCCCCCCACCCCGGGACTCCCATAATGCATATATTGATTTTTTTGATGGCTTTCTTTCTTTCTTTCTTTCTTTCGTTGTTTTGTTTTTGTTGTTCCTGTGACTGGATAGTTTCAAACAAATGTTCAGAATTGCTCATTCTTTTTCCTGCTTGATCAAGCCTGTCATTGAACCTCCCTAATGAATTACTGCATTCTTAAATTGAGCTCTAAAATTTCTGTTTGGTTGTTTTTAATATTTTTGGTTTCTTTGCTGAAATTCTCATTTTGCTCCTGTATCATTTCATGATCTCATTGAGCATCTTTATGTCAATCATTTGAATTCTTTGCCAGGTACTACATATACTTCTGTTTCTTTAGGGTTGGTTTTGGAAATTTATTGTCTTCCCTTGACTGGGCCATTCTCTCCTGTTTCTTTGTGTTCCTTATAACTCTCTGTTGGTATCCACACATAAAAAAATTGGTACCTCTCCCAGTCTTTCTAGGCTGGCTTCATACATGGAGAGATTGTCACCATTCAGTGCAGCTGGAGATTCTCAGGGCTCTCAAACCTTTTCTGTAGATGTGTCTTTTCTGGACGTGAGCATGTAGATACCTGATTAGAGGGATTTCCTGGGTTTTTTTGTTTTGTTTTGTTGTTTGTTTGTTTTTTATGAGCTGTGATCTCTTACTCCCTCTGGTGTCTGTCTCCTGTACTGTGGTTCCTCTAAAGGAGCAGCACATGTTTTGTTCTCAGCATACCCCAGGCACCTAGTGAATGCTGGTTCCCATCAGCACCCTGTGTTGAGCTGGACAGAAACTAGCAGTGTGTTGGATGCATGCTCCACTCTTCTCTTTTTCCATTGTTGAATTTTTAACTTCATGAATTTTATTTTTCATTTCTAAAAGTTCTCAGTATTTTTCCCTCAAACCAGTCTGACCTATTTTATAGCCTCTTGGTTTTTGTTTATTTTTGTGATTTCATCCTCACTTCCTTAAACATTTGACATATAGTTATATACTTCCTATATCTGGAAATTCCATTATATGAAGTCCCTGGGGCTTTAGCTTTACTGTTTGTGTCTGTTGATTCTCATCCACTGTGGCTTGTTTGTTTCTGTATTTGCTGGTCTTTGTGAATGAACTTATATTTGCCTGATTTTTATCTTGTGAAACTTGGGGGTCTAAATTGAGGACAACTTCCTCTAGAGAGGCTTTGTTTTACTCCTACTGACCTGGAACCTTTTTTAAAGGATTTATTTTTAAGTCATCTCTACTCCCCATGTGGGGCTCGAATTTACAAGCCCAAGATCAAGAGTTGCACACTTTACTGACTGAGCTAGCCAGAAGCCCCTGACCTGGGATATTCTAGTCTCCTAAAAGGGTCCTAGGTCAATGAAGGAGTTTTATGTTCTCCAACCTTGTAGTGAGTCCAAAGCTTAATATTTGGACCCCAGGGCAGTGCTGGATTTTGTAGCTGCTTTTAGCTGGAGTTTTTAAATGTTTATTTATTTTTCCCTTGGATGTTTCTCTTCAAGCCCAGCAGTACACTTTAAATATGTTTTATCTTGGAGAACCCTTCACATTATCTTGCCTACTATACTACAGAAAGACCAGAATAAACTCTTTGGAAATGGTTTTGTTTCCAAATGGAAACGTTCAGAAGTGTCCATACTTATGTGATTTTACTACCCTAAATTACATGTCATTTCTGAATTTCTCATCTGCACACTTAAAAATGTGGACAGTTTTCTAACTTGTTTATAAATCTTCTAGATCAAAAATCTTAGTAGATTTTGGAAACCATTTGTTATAGTTATTAAAATGATTAGTTTTCAAAAAGTGCTGATTGTCCTCAGGAAGGTGCCTCCTAACATGACTTTTATAAAAAATTTTTGCATAAATGGTAGATGGATTGAAATATGAATACAGTCATTGAAGTCAAGTGTCAACATAAACTGAACTTACAATCAGCCCTTCAGATCTTAGTATCACGAATTGTTAAGCCAAGATATTAAAAATCAAGATACATATTAATATTACATAAAGTTTAATCACTGAAAAGTTTGTACCATTGAAGTTTAATATGTTTCCAAAAATTTTATCTTTTCAATATTATATGTTTTAATGTAATACATGTGTAATTTTTGTCAATATTCCTATAGTAGCCCATAGTTAAAGCTTTTAAAGATAGGGTACTTGATCTAAAGTTTGGAGACCATTCTATACAATAGAGTCTAGCATTGTTCTAGAATTCTCTGAGTCAACTTTTTCTTCCTAAGTAAATTGAAAATACTTTGAGGTCAGGGACTACTTCCAGTATTATTTCTGTATATCCTGTATTACCTCCCATAGCATTTGGCATATTTTTGGCACTCAGCAATTTAATAAATCAAGGACTAGTTTATTCATTTATTCTCTAGTGACTTTATGAGCCAGCTTGGGAGATCATTTCCAATTCACACTCCCTGACCCCTGCTCTGTTCCACTCTGTACATACTCAGTTTCTCTAGGGTGAGATCCAGAAATCTCTCTTCTTTAACCTCTCCATTATTCTGATGCTGGTGTTCACTGATAGGCTTTGGAAAAAACACTGATTTATGTGATGATGATCATGATTGCGTTATAATCTCATCTTTTGGCTAAAATGAAAAAAGGCATTACGGTTGCTGGTTATGTTATAGAAAGTGGGGTGGGAGAAGTGATGAATCAGTCCTTTCAGGAGATGATGACAGCAGTAGGAAAAAATAGGGAATTGTCTGTCTCGGAGGTAATAAGGTACACGTGTGTGGAGTTTGTAGGTGTAAGACTGAGGAAGGAGGTAATGAGGAATTTCATGTTCTTCCTTCTCTCAGCTCTATGTGGTTAACCATATTGGGGGAGGTGGTGCCAGCAAAATAAAGGAGTCCACTGTATAGTGCGCGTTCTTCTGAGAAAGTATTATTTAATACTATTTTGACCACTGTATCCGTTTAGTTCAGGTTGTAAACAAATCGGAAGCTGAGACACAATCCAAAGTTTTAATGAACTACCTGTAAAGGATATGGTGATAGGTTTATTTTAAATCTTTAAAGCATGCCTACCTTTCGTTTGGGGATCAACAGTGCTACTTTCACGATTTCAGAAGAGGGTTTGCTTTTATTTCCTTTCTTACTTATTTCATCTCAACTGGAGACGAAAGGGGATACAAAGGCAAATGAAACCTGTTCCTGCCTTGGAGGGACTCAGAGCCTGACGGGGAGATAGACACAGAGACAAACAAGTGCAGTAGAAAGTTACAGTTCTTGTCATCTGAGTGATCAGGACACAGAATAAAGAAGGGGGGGAGGGGGGAAGGGAGCACTCAAGAAAGGTTCATGGCCTTTGAACTAAGGCTTGAAAGATAAGTCCTGCTTTGCCAGGTGGCTCTGTGGAAAGGAGAAGAGAATACTGGGCTGAAGGAGCATTAAGCACAGAGGCCCTGAGTGTGCTGTTGAGAGGAGGGGGTGGTAGCCTAGGGGAGCGGGCAGTGAGAGGACCAGGCAGGAGACTAGCCAGGGCTTTGCGTGTCTCAGCAAGAACTGGTCGTGGGGCCGTGGTAGCCCTTGGGTGACTTAAGTAAAGGTCCAACATAATTAGATTTGTATTCTGTGTATGCTTAAGTGTTTTAGAAACATACTAGTTTTTAAATTTAGTGACCTCGGGCGCTGGCTGGCTCAGTTGGTAGAATATGTGACTCTTGATCTTGGGATGGTGAGTTCAAGCCCCAAATTGGGTGCGGAGACTACTTAAAAATAAAATCTCTAATTTTTTTTTTTTTTAATTTTGCGACCTGCATTCTCAAGATCCATGAAAGCGCTTTGAATCTGGTATTTTTAAAACTTGATTTGGTATACCGGAAAAGGGTTTAGTAAAGGGGAGATGCCAGTGCCAGTGACTAAGACTCACTCCTTGAACCAGACTTCAGGTAGGTTCCTCTGAGCCTTGTTCTCAACTAGGTTTTGATTTGGCCTTCATGTCTGCCCTGTCCTTGCAGGGCCTGCACAGCCCAGTCTTAGCAAGGAATTCTGCTAAGTCACTTAAGTGAGAATCCTCCCACCCTTGATCTCTGACCACCCCAGCTATCTAATCAAGTTCCTCATCCCCCCAGCTTGATGTCAAAGTTGTTGGCCTGCCTTCAGCAAGCACCCTCTTAGACCAGTTTAGCAGGAGTCCCATGACCCTGAGGTCTCGTCTTAGTAATTTTCCATCCACTCGCCTCGGCTCTGAATCCCCAGCTGTTTTTACTGTATTCAGAACTGATCTCTCTCCCCTATCGCAATACCCCTGGTGCAATAATCTTGAATAAAGCCTTTCTTACCATTTAGCAAGTGTCAGAATAATTATTTCTTTTTAACACCAGTTAAGGAAAAATTCATGTTTCATAATGAAATCCTGAACACATTTTACTGTGATAGTATGTATTGGGAGTAAGGTGAGAGAAGCCCACAGTAACCATAAGAGTATTAGTAGATCAGAAAGTAGAGCCTCTCCAGACTTAGGGCAGAAGGATAGTGTGACATAAAGGGACTAGGACAGGGATTTAGCAAAGGCTGGGGTTGGTAATTCATTATTCTTTCATGGTGTCCTGTCTGTGATTTTGATAGACGTGGTGACTACAGTTGACCTGAGGGGGATGATTATTTCGCCGGTTTAGCTGGGGTCAGTCTTTTAACCTCTCTTTGTTTCTTCTGATGCTTACTGGTCCATCTCATTTTGGTGCTTATCTATAAACCTGTAGTGCTCTTTTCTATAGAGATGATTTATTACCTGAACAGCACTACTAAGTCATGCCACTGATCCTTCTGGTCACTCTAAATTCTTTCTGATTTCTGCTTAAGTACCAAAAACTAGAGGGAAGTAAGTTATGTACTAGTGGCCACTTGTGTAACCTGGGGAAATAAGGAAGTAACTGTTCAGTAAATTCTTAAGCATGACCGCCCAAAGGACATGCTAAGTAGGGAAGCCTTGAGGAGAGAAGGTTGGTACCCGCTTGGGTGGTTGATTACCTCTGCCTTTCTCTTTTCCCTTCCTTTCCAGGCAAGGAGAGAAATCAAGGGGAGGGAAGAGTATGTCGGGAAGGAGACTCTGTTCTCTGTTCTGCCACAAGTGAATTATTTATCATGTTTCTGGTTCTATCTCCCATGTGCTTTATGACAGTACTTTCAAACTGTACTGTGATTTCCTTAAACCCTGTCCCACGTATAATGCTGCAAACTGCTTGAAACTAGGAACCTGGGTACTGATTCCCATATCAGTCCAGCCGCAGTGTCTGGCATAATTGGCTTTCAGAAGTTTTCAGAACTGTTTGCTGTGTTATATAAAAAACAGCAAGAAAATGTCAGTAAAATACTTGAAGTACTTTAGCACGGTGCTGTGCACGTAGTAGCTGCTTGATGGGTGTTTAGTAAATATATACAATTAAGATTCACTCATTCTCTGGAAAATTTTGAAGTACTTTTAAGAATCTGAAGTGCAGGGGCGCCTGGGTGGCTCAGTCATTAAGCGTCTGCCTTCGGCTCAGGTCATCATCCCAGGGTCCTGGGATCAAGCCCCGCATAGGGCTCTCTGCTCGGCGGGAAGCCTGCTTCTCCCTCTCCCACTCCCCCTGCTTGTGTTCCCTCTCTCACTATGTCTCTCTCTGTCAAATAAATAAATAAAATCTTTAAAAAGAAAAAAAAAGAATCTGAGGTGTAGATACAGTATTTGCTTTTTACATTCTGGTCATTTTTTTTATGAACATCTGAGGTGTTTTGCAGAGAGATTTCCTTTCATCCCTGGCATTCATGTTTATAACCTAAAGTCATCAGTTAAATTTTTATTGTACTTTAAAAAATTTATGCAGAAAGTGTATTGACATTTAAGGTGATATGATTATTAGCTTATGTTAGGGAAAAATTACTAGATTTTGTTAGATTTACTAAATATATCAGAACCTGAAGGTCTCAGAATAAAGCTTTGACTACTAGAGTGTTAAATTAAATAAAATCTAATGATTTAAAGAACAAACATCCATTGTAATTTCTGGCATGAGTTTGCTGTTAGGTTTTTTGTACTCGTGAGAGTGAAAGAACTAGGAAGTTCTGAAAGAATTTAATACCGTATTTTTAGATATAATTTAAGCACATGTTTTCTTTTTATCCCCTGGGGACTCAGTTGTGTTAGCTCATAATATCTTCTGGCAAGCAGTAGTGAGAGACCTCCCAGAGGAGGTTCTTGGGGGGGGGGGCGGGTAGGGGAGTATCTCAGGAAGGAATGCCTCTAGAAATAAAATACAGGCTCAGTGGCTCCCTGTCTACCTCCTGAAGGGGAGTGATTGCCCCTTGTATCCCCAATTCAGATGTAAAGGCAGTAGAACTTCTAGGTTATGGGTATGTGCTCTGGAGTTAGACTATGTGGGTTCTAGTCCTAGCTCTGCCATTTATGAGCTCTGTGATCTTGGGAAGCCACTCATTTTCTTTCTTTATTCTTTATCTGTAAAATGTAATAACAACAGTGCCTACCTTTTGGGTTGTTGTGAGGTTTAAATGATTGAGCATGTCTAATGCCCTTAGAATAGTGCCTGGCACCTAGTAGAAGGTATGTAAGTGTTAGCTGCTTCTGCTGCTGCTGTTAGTAGTCGTGGTGATGGTGGTAGTAGGACATTGAGATAAAGGGAGTAAATATGCCAGAGTTTTAAGTGTTTACCTCAGGGTTGCTGGATATACATGATTTTAATTTTTTTAAATTTCTGTATTTTAAATCATGGATTTATATTCCTTTTTATACTAAAAATTATTAAAATTATAAATGTACAGTGTGAGGTATAACTTCCTGGTTTGCTAGAATGCTTGTATTCATGTAAGAAAGCCAGGTGGGAAGCCAGATTATCTGCAGGTGGCTCAGTGAACAAGGTATCAGAGCAGGGTGCCGAAGAGGATAGGTGTGTAGTGACATTGGTGTTCTCAGTGCGAACAGACATACCTGTAGGGTTGTGTAATGTTTAAGAGGACCAGCTTGTAGACAGGATATCCCTGGGGTTAATTTATTCCCAGCTTAGTCATTTATAAGGTATATAACAGTGGGCACATTTCCTTACCCATAAAATGAGAATAATACACACCTGGTTGGGTGGGTTGTTGGTTTTCAGTTACCAGGTGTACATATTACATACTTTGCAATAGCAAGTGTTCAGTGACGGTACCAAGGAAACAAAGAATCAAAAAACCAGGATGATGAGGAAATTCACATTTGCGCCTGGGGATGTATTCTTTTTCCTACCCCGTGGTCATAAAATGCACAACTAAACTCACATTCTTGGGGGTTCCCTTTTTCCCATGCTCACCATTTTCTTCATGTCAGTACATTCATTCTTCAGGCTGAGGACAAATATACTTGGATTGATTACTGCTTTAAACATGCTAATGGAGTCTCTCTCTTGAGACTGCATTGAATTTACTGAACCCAAATATAAAGACAAGTCTTAAATCAGGCGTTTACATGTTGAAGATAATTTTGATAATGCCATTGTGTATGCTGGAATATAATGTCTTCTTTTGTCTTTTCTGAATCATAGTGCTTATATTTTTGCCCCTTAGAAGTTACAGAAAATAACTTGTTGAGCAAGGTTTTGGTGGATTTGTGAAAAGTTCTTCTAATTCTGTGTTTGTCCTCCTTTTCTTTTAAAGAAATACATTTCTCTTCATCTTTCTAAAAATAATACTTGATAGGTCTTTTTTTACTCAGGGGACTTAATTTCACCTTAGTCAAGTTTCCATAATAGTTAAATTAGAAATACAAGTCCCATGTTCATATACTTTTAAAAGGAAGAACATTGCAGTTTTACCTATATTATTACATCTGAGTTCAGCTGGGGAAGCGGAATCCTGTGAGCTGTCTAGATTAAGGCTTTTACTGTGGGATTAAAGTTACACAGTGGTTTAGTATTCTGTATGTGGTTGCTGCTTTGGAGTCTGGTATTAAGAGGCTGAAACCCACAGCACCATCCGTCAGAAAGAAACGATGAACGAGAGGTGGGAGAGAACAGGACTCTGGAGTCTGTGAGGACAAAAGGGAACGCGTTTCTCTCTCGCTGCTTTCCAAGCTCTGAGGTGGTGACCTGCAGGATAAGCTGATGCCCTTCGTCACAGAGTTGCCTGAGCACCTGGACCGGGATTCCCATGAGCCCAGGCAGGTGCTCCAGCGGGAGTTGGAGAGCTACGCAGCCTGACTCCTGCGCCATGCTCACAAGACGTGCCCGCAGATCATCTGTACTAGGATGAGCTCTGGCTGTGTCTGGCTCGGCACTGACCTTCAGAGCCTATCAGTGGCCACTGTCTTAGCTCTGCCTTCCAGATCTTGTGCACGTGTCTCTTGTGTCCAGTATTAACCCAGGACCTTAGAGGGAAAGGACTTTTGGGAAACGCAGTTCCAGCTTAGCTAAACTCACATACCAGAAGTCATCACAGCGTACCCCATGTCACCTTGGCCATCCCTTTTAAGTATGGGATTTGCCACACTTCTTGTAACCATGGTTAACTTCCAAATGAAGATAATAGCAAGCTTATGCTTTTGCCTAATATGGTGCAGCCGTCCTAGGTATACCAAAAATATGCTAACCCTCTCCTCAAAAGAAAATATGAAGTCCCTTTATCCATCTCTGGGTGATGTTCATTTGTCTTCTGAGTCACACTCTTGTTTTTATGTCTTGTAATCTCAGTATTGAAATACAAAGTTATCTAATATTAACACTTTAATATTAGGTGACATGGAAATGGGGAAAGAGCATTAAAAGAAAGAATTGGTTAATTTATACACAAATATATTCATACCAAAATAAGAGATACTCCTAAATATTACAGTCCTTGTTTCTGCAACTGGTCATGTGGTTACAGATGGTATTTATAATTACCTTCTCCTAATTCCATGTTCCCTTTGCCTTCAGCAAACACCTGAGTGATTATAATTCCTTGCCTGGTGAGGTAGCCCCAAACTTGATTCCTGAAGAGTCTGGGCCATCAGAAATCATGCCTCTGTTGGGTTATTGTAATTTTCCATTGACTTGTCTCAGGACAAGGGAGTAATAAGAGGTACCCCAGAGGATCTCCTGCATTTAAACATATTCCTCCTTAAAGCCATTATGTAATAGCAACTCAATTTCCTCTGGCTAGTCGGGATCATTCACCCTAGCCAGTATAATAACCCTCTTCTTTGCCTACTGATTCACTGCCATGAAGCAGTCTCAACTTGCAATGTAATGGACCATTGCTGTGACACCTGGTGGAAACATTCCTGTCTTAGGTACTAAGACTTCTATGCTAGCAGAACACAAAGTTGCAGAGAGTAGAAAGAAAAAAATTTTCTGATGGATCCCTAAGGGTGACAGGGAGAGGAACTACTCCAATTTCTATCTTTTGATTCCTGGACCTCTGAATCCCGGCTATGGGAGAAATAGTCCTCTGTATTAGTCACCCATTCAGAGTACGTATTGCATCCTGGAAGATGTTATCCCAGCTCTGCAAGGTGTTATTACCCAGGGGGCATCATAACAGAATCTTTAAAAGGCCATTCCACTGGTTTCTCAAGTCAGCTGCTTCGGGGTATTAGGGATATAATACGAACAGTGAATTCTTCAGGCGTGAGCCCATTGCCATGCTTCATTTCCTATAAAACTAGTTCCTTGCTTAGAAGCAATGCTGTGTGGAATATCACGTGGTGGAAATGTATGCTGTAAGTGCAGCACGTGTTTATTCCAGTGAGATCAAAAACACTGCCCCTTCTGTGATGAAAGTAGTCTTATTTAATCAGCCTGCCACCAGGTAACTGGCTAACTTCAGCCGCTCCTCCTGGGAATTGGCGTGTCATTGGGGGAGCTCAATATTATTCTCTGCAGTTGGCAGATTAGCTTTGGTGAGTGTTAGTCCATGTTGCTAGGAAGATGGGTGGCAGGAGAAAGAGGCCAATATCTTTAGCATGAGTCATCTCTGGTGAGTATTCACACGGGACACAGCCATCGCCGCATGCTGTGCTCATTCAGGGAGACCTATTCACATTCTTCTTCCTTGTCATGAATTTTCAAATCCTGTTCCTTCTCAGTCCTTGATCATTCAGCCAAGCCATGAGCGCCAGTCTGTGAAGCTCTGTAGATCCATACTTGACACTCTCTTTGTAGGCAAAATGAACAACCAGGTGCACTGCTTAACGTTCCACCCCCTGGGGGATTTTCTGTTTGCCCCAGTTCCTTCCGTGCTGCCCAGAGTTGGGCTGTGGTGCTGCCCGTGGTCCCTCCTGCGTTGGTTCACCTCCTGCGCGGTGCCAGTGTATCGTGCAGAACCAGCTGGAACCTGGGCCGGAAGTTTTTAGTACATTTATCAACAGGTCTCCTCGGGAGTCCACAGATACGGATGTAGACAAAATAAGCAACGTAGCAGGAATGTGGATCACGTGCAACTGGCCTTGTACCTTCAGGACTTGCTCAAGCCTCTCTCATATGTGATGTCACTTCCATTTGATGGTGGAATGTTGCTGTGTGAGCCCAGGTTTTATTGGCTTAATGATATCAGACAACACCCAGGTCCTAATGGGAAGCTCACATTGAGTGGAAACTTGCCTCCCCATGGCAAGCCAGAAGGTTCCCCCAAAGAGAATGGTTATCTACAGAGGATGGCATAGCTTTGCTCCAAAATGTTGAAAGTTTGCCTTGTGAGTCACATGTTGGGGTCCACCAAAGGCTCAGTACTTGATTTCTCTGTACCCCAGTCTTTAAGCACCAGTGAGTTTTCTGGGTTCCAGTGGTAGAGTAGCTTGTTGACAGCCCTAGACCCTATTTTTCTGGCCCCTATTAGAAAACTGGCAAGCTTTCAGGTTATTTATGCTGGTGATGAAGTATATTTTACTTTCAAAATTCATATCCATGGTGTCTCCTCTTTTAGGTGTTAGAGGGACCAGATGCAGCAATTTGTTCTTCACTCAGATCTCAACAGATCCCAGACTATTAGATTCTTAGGAATTTCACTGAGGAGGCAGACCCCTGAATTTTTGTGGGATTTATTGCCTACCCTTTGGCACACATGTATCTTACCAAGGTGTCTCGAGTAGTTGTTAACTTCCTGCTTAGCTAATCCAGGCAGCATAATATTATCAACATAATAGACCAGTGTGATGTCCTGTGGAAGGATAGGTGATGAAAGTCCCCACACACTAGGTCAGTGGTTCTCAACTGGGGGCACTTTTGCCTCCCAGAGGACATTCAGCAATGTCTGGAGACATTTTTGGTATCACCAATCTGGGGCAGGCATCTGGTGTATAGAGGCATGGAGTGCTGTTAAGCACCCCATCATGCACAGAACAGCCCCCTGCAACGAGGGGTTATCTGTCCCCAATTGTCAGTGGTGCTGAGATGAGAGGCCCTGGACTAGATGATGTCCTAGGCTGGAATTTTGAAGCACCCTGCAGTGGCATAGTGAAGAGGCTGTGAACTGCTTCAAATGTTCTTTACTAACAAGTAGAGAGAAAATGCATCCCCCCCCCGGCCCCGGTCAGTGATGTGCCAAGGTTTCATTCATTTGACCCAGCAAGGAAACCATATCAAGAGTAGCAGTTGTAGTTGGAATTACCAGCTGATTAAATTTTGATAACTTACTGTCATTTTCTGAGATTTATCTGTCTTCTGCACAGGTCGGAGAGATGAGTTGAATGGAGACTGGGAATTGGCATCACTGCATCTTTATGGTGGCACTCATCTATGCAGTCCCTTCGTGAGGCAGGATTGCTTTTGGTTTACTATTCTACTAAGACCATGTAGTTCTGATCTCTTCTACCTGCTCTTTCCTGGCATGTTAGCCCTTCTATTCATTCAGACTAGGGAACCAGAGTTTAGGTTCTGGCAGGTGCTGAGTATGTAAATTCCAACTGTGTATTCCAGAACTGAGGAAGTAACCACAGGATGGATTTAGGGGACCCGCTGTTTCCACTGTGAGATGGGCCCAGTCCACAAGTTCATTGATCGTCTGATTTCCTTAAGCTCCTGCTCTGACTGGTTTAACAGAGTGGAGTTTTTTTTTTTTTTTTTTTTAAAGATTTTATTTATTCATTTGAGAGAGAGAGAATGAGAGAGAGCAAGCACATGAGAGGGGGGAGGGTCAGAGGGAGAAGCAGACTCCCTGCCGAGCAGGGAGCCCGATGTGGGACTCGATCCCGGGACTCTAGGATCATGACCTGAGCCGAAGGCAGTCGCTTAACCAACTGAGCCACCCAGGCGCCCCAAACAGAGTGGAGTTTTGGGTCTCGAGGAATTTTTGTTAGTTTGGGGACAGTTTGGATTTTTTCCCCCACATCCTCCAATGTGTAGTCACTCTAGTAGATTGTCACTGTTCCCTTTGGGGGAGAGCTAGGAGGAGGATTTACAGTATGCATTTTGGGGTAACTAGGATTGTCTTTTTAGACCCTTCATTCAAGGGTCTCTGGGCCTTTTGAACTAACTCCAGGCTGGGAACTGTTTGAGGGACTATGACTATATTTTGATTTAAGTCACAGTGGGAGCTGCAAAAGCACCTGACCTAGACCCAGAGCATAACGTTTCTACTTTCCAGATCTTCACAGATTTCTCATGGCCAGTAACTCAGAACCATTTTGGGAAGGTAATTTGGGGGAAACATTGCTGCTTAGCTAAGTTGACAGTACCAAACCACCAGTTATATTGAGCACAGAGACGTGTTACTCATGTTGACCATGGGTAATTTGACTTTTCAAACTGATCTATGTTGCTTATATACACTCATATCAATTACTGCCTCAGTTTATTACTCATTTGGCATAGCTGAGATCAGGGCCACTAAGTGTGGCTATGTTCAAGTCCAGGAGCACCGTTCACATGGATTAGGACGTATAAGGTGCACCCCGAAGTTGCACAACACAGCAGACTTGCAAGGGTTAACATGTGACTCAGTGTGTGACCAACACATGACAAGGATATTCCTGGCTTCTGATGATCTGAGCTCTTTTTGACCAGGATGTTAACTGGTGATGTGCGTTTAGAAGGTTGCAGCTTTTAATAACTACTCTTGCAAGGAAGTAATATTGTACAATTTGTTTAGATAGCACATTGGAGATTTTTTTTCTCTAAATGAATGGAGTTTTTCTGAATGAATAAAAATCCATTGGAATTGCAAACTCAAAGTAGAAAGAAAATCTGAATATAACCTCCTATATCTACTATATCTCTGAAAAACTATTACTCCTGGTTGAGGGAGCTGCCATCTACCTAATGCCTGAAGTTTTAAGGGGAAAAGGTTATTTTAAAGAAATCAAACAACTCTGCTATATGTGGAGTGGAAACCCCATACAGAAATTAACATAAAAATAGTTTCATATCTTTGGCAGACTCTGGTAGATACAAATGAAAAAATGCTTAGTAGAATTACTTTCAAAATCTGTAGCTCATAGGACTGTCACACACACAAAATTTTACGGACTACATGAGGAAACTAACCATCTTTGTGGAGAGTTAATAAATGCAAAGAAACAGAGAACTAACACCCCAAGAAGTGGAAATAATGGGACAATCTGAATGTAAATTTGTTTAAGATAATTTTTAAGTCAGGAATAAAAATCATGATGAACACATGCAAAGAAATAAGCTAATGAGAGAGCTATATAGAAATTCTAGAAATGAAATATATAGTCTTTTTTTTTTTTTTTGCAGAACGTGCCCTCTTTATTTTTTTTTTTCTTATTTTTTTTTTATTCTTATGTTAATCCCCATACATTACATCATTA